>NC_060086.1:14171907-14482740 GCF_922984935.1 Meles meles
CTACCCTACTTTATAAGAATAATTTTTCTCTCTTTTATGTGTGAACTCCATTTCTGCTCCCAGGCAGCTGACTGTATTTGGAGAAAGACACACAATCATACTGACTGGGCTCCCTTTAAATTCATGATCACAAACCTCAAACAGGACCTTGTGCTGCCTGGCGATCCCACTGTCTGCTCTGTCCCCTCTCCCATGCCTCTAGATGAAAATTATGTACCCCTTTCCTCAGATCTCATTTTCAGCTTGTTCCTGTTTCTCTGAGAAAATAAATGCCATCAGAAGAGCCCCTGCATAAGCACCCACCACCTCTACCCCCCTGCCTGCTCCCGCACCTGTATATTCTGCCCTCTCTCCTGGAACTATAAACGGGCCATGCTTCCATCCAAGGCCAAAACCTGCCTTTGTACACTAGATCAAAAACATAATTCCAACAATTCTACTCTCTCTCTCCCTATTGTTGACTTCTCCCTCTCCCCTGGATTTTTCTTCCTGGACCTACAAACATTCTCCCATTAAAATTTTCAAAGCCTCTCTTGAAAGCCTGTCACTCCCTCCTCCAGCTGCTACTGCTTTTCTCTACTCCCCTTTACAACAAACTGCTCCTTGGAAATCTCCAATTTCTTTCTTCCCACTGCTTCTTGAACCCACACCAATTAGGTTTCCATCAAGATCACTTCATCAAAACAGTTCTTCTAAGGTCACCAATAAGGCTGAACCCAATATTCGAGTGTCAGCGTCCCTCACTGAACTCAGCAGCAGTTCGCAGAGCTGACCTCCTTTCCTGTGACTCCAAGGACACCATCCTCTATGTTCCTCCTGCCACTCTGCTTGCTCTGCCCAGTCTCTATGCTTGTTTCCTCTTTATCACCCAAATCTCTAAATATCGGAGAGTCCGGTGTTCAATTCAAAAGACCTCTTCTCTGGTTTATCTTCCCAGACCTCCTTCGTGGCCACACCCGTGGCATTAAGCCTATTGTTATTCTGATGAGCCCCCATTCACATCCCTAACCTGGACCTCTCCAGAGCAGAACATAGATTTGTACATCCAGTTGCCCTTCTGACAACTCTACCTGGTTACCTAATAAAGTCTCACAGTGAACATGTCACCCTTCAACCTGCTGCTCTCAGTTTCCCCATTTCAGTGGGCAGAAACATAACTTCTCAGTTCAAAAATGCTAAGGTCATCCTTGGCTCTGTTTTTGTTTTTCTTTTATGGGCACATTTGTACGTGGACACGTGTAGACGAGCACACAGACAAACACACTCCGTATCTAATTTGTTGGCAGAGCTTGATGGCACGACCTTTGAAATAGATCCCAACACCTCCTACCACAATTTCTACTGCTACCATCTGGTCCAATGACCTCAGTATCTTTCTTGTAGATCATTTAAATCACCTGACTGATCTTCCCTTTTCCATCCTTGTCCTTTCACACTGTTCTCACCATGACAATTAGAGCAATTATTACAATGTAAGTAGGATCTTGTCATTTTCCTCTACTCGAAGTTCAACAATGATTTGCCAACTTATTCCAAATAATTAGTAGCCAAGGTCTTTAAAATGCTCTAGAAGGCCCTACATGATGTGGTACCTTGACCCCACCCTTCATATCTCAGAGCTATGGTTTTTGCTGTTCCTTCTTTCTTCAAGGTCCTTCCCTCACATCTCCACTTAGTTCACTCCCTTCCTTCCTGCAGGTCTTTGCTCAAATGTCATCTTCTCAGGCAATACTTATTGAATGAATGAATCAATGTTGTCAACAAAACTGATGTGTTGACCATAAAGAGTCAGGTCAGGCACTGCAGGATTTCAGTCCCTCTGACAGAATCACAGGGCAGAGATGAGAATCCAGACTCAGAGGAGACAAATTGGTACAGATATCAAATTGTTGACTGACAGCGGGGCCTAGACCCATAATCACTGCAAAATTATGGCCATGAAAATGAGTAGAAAACCAAACACACAACTGTAAGTCGGCTTGGTGATGACAACATTAGAACAAAGAGACTTAAATTATCTGTTAGAGTATAGATGAAATTAATCATCCAGTTACACTGCAGACCTGCTGCTGAGAAATGTGACCTAGCTCTGGTGCCAGTCTGCACACTGTCAGAACAGAAATTAAGAATAACACTTAGAAACTTTATGGCAATTTGACTTTGCTGTGACACGTCAGTGAATATGATCAGAGTATAGATCAGTTTGGGTTCCATGTGGTTTGAGTTACACACTAATTATGTGCTGAATCATCATTTATCAGTCTGCAATGGACCAGAACCAGGGGTGCCTGGCTGGCTCAGATGGTAGAGTATGCAACCCTTGATCTCAGGGTTGTGAGTTCAAGCCCCACAATGAGGACAGAGCTTACTTTAAAAATAAAAAAAAAAAATAAAGAGAAAACAGGAAAAGGCTACAAGCTATGCCTTTTCAGTAGCCAAAATACAAGCATCTTCCTGATTTCTCCCTTCTATTTCTTTCTTTAAATATAAAAAAAACCCCTAATGTTTGCTTTTCATCTTTTTTTTATTAAGTCAAAAGTCCATTCAAGTCTCTTTTGACAATATATACCCATAACAGATTGCAATTTGGAAACTTTAAGGGCTTTTTGGTTGTTGTTGTTGTTTTTTAACTGACATGGATAGGTTACATGTTCTCAGAGCTTTCTGATATCAAAGGGTTTCCATTATAGCTTTTTATCTCTTTTCCTAAACGCCCTCAGTCTTCTATCTGTTCCCTATGACAGTTCCATCACATTACCTCTAATTAATGGTTCAATCATCTGCCTTCTCTATCAGACTGTTCTATCTGTAAGGACAGGCACCAGGTCTGAATTATAAAACAGCTTATTCCCACACGTAAAATAATTCCTGGCTCCTACTAATTGTTCACTAAATACCTAATGAACAAGTGAATAAATAAATTCATCTTGTATAGATAAGTGAGTCACAGGTGCAGAAAATTTGGAGACCATCAACTGGTAAAAGGGAGAAGGACATGTTTCCTAAAGAGGGGAACACAAGACAATGGTATGATTCTCAGCTGTGCAAATGAATGAGCTTTACTGTAGAAACTCACAAGCCTATCATCAGACAAACCTAGTGAAAGGGAAGTGGACTTTTGCAAGGGAATGCAAAAAAAGTAAAAGACGATATCAGAAATACAGTAATTTATGATAACAACAGCAAGCATAGTTAAAGAAAAAAAAAGTTTCCTTTGAACTAGAATGCTCTCCCTACACTATTCCTGAACATTGATTAGGTACCTGCTAAAGCGAAGAACATGAGAGGGGGGGATGGGGGGGCACATGTGTTACCGTCACTGGAGCAGAACTAACTCCTGTCTTCTGATTTCTGACACTTAACAAGTTGTCCTCCTGCTCTGGGAGGTTGGGTGCCCCAGGCCTGCCCATTCTGTACTAATTCTGGTGCATTACATCCTTTGGGGTATCGTAAGTGCTGTGAGAGCTTCATACCATCAGGGATAAACACAGTGAAAGGTCAAAGAAGATTCTCTCCAGGCCTCTTTCACATCTTAGATAACCTCAAAAGACTAGCAGCTGTTCATCTCACAGACAAGATAAGAAAAAGGGCCACTTGCATTCACTAATCCAACACTTGTTGGTAACTTCCTGTGTGCTGAGGACTCCCGGCCCGCACAGAGCTACCTCAGAAATCTCTGCCCTAGGTCTCCTCCCCTACTAGGTTAGAAGCCCTGTGATGGCACAGCCGACGTCCTTCAGGATCCGGTACGTAACACACTTCACTGCATATAGAAACACAGAAACTGTTCACTAGGAAGAAAATACGTGGTTTCACTTATGATTCACAGATGCTTCTGCGGTATTTGCTGGCTCGTTAAAATTACGTCATTCAGGTCAGCAGCATATGCTGTTTTTCAGATCTTCAGGTTTTCTCAAAACTATACAAATATTGTCATTTCTAGTTCAAATATGATACCATAAATTTTTTCCCTTTACTTAATCCTGATCTACATCACCTGTCTCGTGATACAAATGTTAAAGGTATACCAATTTACCACTTTGTATTAAATTACAATTTGCCTTGAAGAGGGTTTTTATAAAACTATTACCGGCGTTCTGTATGGTATAATTAAATAAGTCAAACTAGCCCTTAGGGACCTCTTACTTCGAAATGAAATTTTAGAGCCAAAGAGTGCCAGTAACCTTTAGTGAAATCATGTCTAAAATGCTAGTCTGAATTTAACAAACTAATCAGATCTCCTTGGAAAGGGCTATTTACACTGTCTGATGTGAAAACTTGTGAATCTCCATCTCCCCAAAGAGAATTAATGGAAAAAAAATTCTTTTAAAACAAGACTGTGTTTTCCAAAGGGCGCTGTGAGCCTTCAAGCCTTCAACCCCAGACATTGGTGGGTGGGGTTGCTCTAGGGTGTCAACTCGCCCTCAGGCCTCTGGCAGTTTAGAAGAGGATCAGAAAGCAGTAGCCTTCAAAGGTCAGCTCAGGTAATCCCAATCATCAATCACTGGTTTAATAAGCCTATCATGACTCCTTTTGCAGCCATACCCCATAACAGGCACTGGGGCAGCAAGATGCTAGAGTCCCTGCTCCCAAAGAACGCCAAAGTGTTTACTGTATGCCTCACAGATAAGTTATCTCCTTCAAAACTAGTAAATATATACATGTATTTATTGAGCAGGAAGATTATTCAGCTTAGTTGAAGCTGTGCAGTCAGAAGATTCTCAACTTATCTGTAAGAATAGCTGCGGGGAGAGGACACTGGATCAGAATTAAACTCCGAATTTTGCTTCTTATGACACTGACATGCTGAATGATCTTGATAAAATAACTTCAGATTTCTGAAGTTCAGCTCTTCATATTCAAATAGAAAAAGCCTTTCTTTCTATTCTGAATGTGTTCTGAAGACAGCTACTGGAAAAGTATGTGAAGCATTACAAGTCTGACACAGGAGAAAAGTTCATCACTCTTACTGACATCACAGCCTTACCAAAAAGAGGGAGAGAGAGAGAGATGTCCTGTGTACAATAAAACCAAAAGCCCCATCAATGAAGGAATTAATGAATTCCCTTCTGCTTTAAAACTGTAAAACTCACACGACATTGATATTTAAGATGACCAAAGTAAGAAGGTGCTTGGTGATGATGGTCCAGATTGGGGACCCCATCCACCGATGACAGCAGCACCTGACCATCCATCCTAACTCCACCTTGCCCACCTTCAGTCCACCCAGCATATTGCTACAACACTAATTGTTGCACTAGTTTCCTCACTTTACTTTCTCACTCCACAACAAAGTGGTCTCCCATTTTGGAAATGATACCTAGATTCCATTACATGACTGTCCAAACCTTCTACTATGTGTATATATTACTTCCTGCTACTTCTTTTTTTTTTTTTAAACATTTTATTTATTCGACAGAGAGAAATCACAACTAGGCAGAGAGGCAGGCAGAGAGAGAGGAGGAAGCAGGCTCCCTGCGGAGCAGAGAGCCCGATGCGGGGCTCGATCCCAGGACCCTGGGACCATGACCTGAGCCGAAGGCAGCGGCTTAACCCACTGAGCCACCCAGGCGCCCCTACTTCCTGCTACTTCTTAACTAAGTCAAGGGAGCCCTTTTGCTGCCACACAAACACACCATGCCCAGTCTTACATTGTATTTGTTCAGGTGATCAAGCTGTTCCCACCCTGTATTAACTCCTCAATCCTTACAATATCAAAACCCAAAACAGCCTGAAAGGACCCATTCCAGTGCTTCCGTCCATACAAAGACGAATTTTCCACCTCTACCAGTTCTACTTTCCTTTAAAAGTCCTAAAATACCAACATAAGTATTTAACACAAATCCTCCATGAGTCTTTACCAACTCTTGTGTCAGGACTGATTCTCTTCATTTCTGGGTGCCTGTTACTGGGAAGAACACAGTAGTTAATATATAGAATCAACAGGTTTATAAGAGAACAAACAAACACTATGTTAAAAAGAGCAGCACCCAAACGTTCAGTCATGCCCTAACCCCTGAAACCTTTGAATATATTACTTTACAAGTTGAAAAGGATTTTGTAGAATAATGGGGAGATTATCCTGGATTATATGGGTGAGCCTAATTTAATCTTAAAGCAGACAGTCCCTTGAATGGGACTCAAGCTGCTGTTTCTGGAGAGAGCCACATGGGAAACATGAGAAGGAAAGGAGGCAGCCTCTAGGAGCAAAGCTCAGCCCCCACTGAAAGCCAGCAAGGAAATGGCTTTACCTCTACAGCCTCAAGGAACTGAAGTCAGACAATGTGAGTTAGCTTGGAAGCAGATTCATCTTCAGAGCTTCCAAAAAAGGACTTTGCCCTCCTGGCACCTTGATTTGGGCCTTGTGAGACTCTAAGCAGAGTAGACTTCTGATCTACAGAACTGTGAAATAATAAATAAGTGTTGTTTATTTGTGCTAATTTGTTATGGTAGCAACAAGAAACTAATCTAACAACCAGGGCAGCACAAGGTCAAATAAGAAAGTACACAGGCCAGAAGGCCATTTCAGACATGCTATCCAAACATAAATGGTTCCTTAACTGCTGGTATGTTGGTTAGATAAACAATCAACATGCCCACTTAAACAGGGGTAACAGTAAAGAGCATCCTTAATATTTCAGTTTTTAAGGAAACCTTGGAGCAATTCTCATAGCCAAACTGAATTTTAAACTAAGTGGGTCAAATATATCAGAACTATAGTATATGCTAGGCTATTTGCTTCGACTGCTTTTGAAACAAGGCAAGAAACTTACACTAAAATCTCCAAATTCAGGCAAAATATCCCCTTATGTTCCAATCAGTTTTCTTTAACAGAGTTAGGAGTACAGTCTATACAATACATGGCAATACAGGCTATCTGCACAACTACATTCCTATTAATACTATACGAGTGCAGGGGCATCTGGGTGGTTCAGTTAGTTAAGCATCTGCCTTCAGGTCAGGTCATAATCTCAGGGTCCTGGGATGGTCCGTTGGGCTCCCTGTTCAGCTAGGAGTCTGCTTCTCCCTCTCCCTCTGCTCCTCCCTCAGCTCATGGGCACTCCTGCTCTCGCT
The DNA here is from genome assembly GCF_922984935.1 of Meles meles. NCBI lineage: Eukaryota > Metazoa > Chordata > Mammalia > Carnivora > Mustelidae > Meles > Meles meles. The sequence goes on from NC_060086.1 coordinate 14,178,982, forward strand.
CTCTCTCTCTCTCACACAAATAAATGAAATCTTTAAAAAAAAAAAAAAAGGAAATCTCTTAAAAAAAATTCTGTACTAATTCAATAACCATCCAATGGCTACCTAAACAGCACAGAATGTTCCTAACTCTTGACAAACTACACACAGAGAAATCAGTGGACCCAGGCAGCATTTATCCAGATGTTCTGGAGGAACACAGAAGGACACCATGAATTGGTCAAAGTCCTGAAACCATGTCATTCACAAGATCACTGTTCTAGAAGACAGGTCAGACATAATGTAATACCCACAAGGAGGGCTCCAGAAGAGACTGTGATATCTTGATATCTACTATCTTTACTTACCTAACTAGCATAATGACAAAAACATAAGTAAAACTTTTAATCTAATTAAAGTAATTTAAATAACTTTTTTGCCAAACCCAGAATCACACGCTCACTTTAAAAATGTTTGGAAAATAGAAACACACACATAAAATCACCAACAATCCCAACATCCTGAGTAATCAATACCATTATTACTCCGTTAGGTGTTTTTCTGATTCATACAAGGTTTGCGTTCCAGTATATGTGCATTAATACCCCTTTTATTAAAAGGGTATTACACTTTTTTCCGGTTTAGCATTATGGAAGTTATCTTCTACAAGATACCTTTTAATGTCCTCACAAAATCATACGATTCTCCTCTTAACTTCTATTTGTAGAAATATAAGTAGATTCAATTTTTTAAATATTTCACTTGTTTTTTTATACACATCTCAGGATATAACAGAGCCAAAATAAAATTCTGGCTGCACCATTCACTAGCTTTGTGATACTACAGAAGTTATTTAGGCTCCCCCTCCCCCACCAAAAAAAGGAACAGCACAGTACTACCCCCACAGGATTATAAGGAGGTAGCTAAGTTAAAATATATAAAACACTTACAACAGTGCCTAAAACATGGCACACAATACAGAGATATTGGTTATAACTGGTATTATTTTCTACAATAAATTCCAAGATCTATAAATCACTGCATAAAAGGCTCACACTTTTAAGAATTTCTAATATGTACTACTGATTTTTTTTCCAGAAAGGAAAGCACAAAATAAGTTATTCACCCAGAAGAAATGGATTTTCCATTTAACTAAGCACCTTAAGTACTACTTCACTTACTTTGCCCTATTTCTTGGCCTTTGGATTCAGACCTTCTGAAAGACAGGCAGAAGCCTTTCCCTCTTCAGAACAAGAGCGAATTTTTAAACTCTTTCCACAGGCGCTCACATTTCTTATCTCCTACCTTCCTACCTAATCCTTCCTTCTTCCTGTATGTTCTGGAGAGTCAACAGTTTTATTCTCCGAAAATACGAGAAAAAAAATGTATTTTCCTGACTCGTCTCAATAGTGGGTATACTATATGAACTTAGCCTATCTTCTAGGCAAAAACAATACTATAAATATCAACACAAATATCATAATATCTTACTGAAACACTTGGAAAGATAAATGATTTTTTGACAAAAAATGGTCTAAAACTGTAACTAATTTAAGGAACCAAATTGGTTCCATCGGAGCTCTACACCCTGGTAGGCTTTTCCACCAAAAAGGGGCACAAAAAATGAACCAATAAACAAAATACAAAATGAATTACCTTCAGACTAAGAAAAACATTTAGTCCTGGATCAAGGTAGCATAACAGGGAATTTGTTTTCTGAAAAGAGCAATTTCAGCTATAGTGTCAGGTGCCAGAAAAAATGGTCTTATTTAATGATGACCTAGGAGAAGAAATGTACAAGGAATTCTCCAGATGTGCTAAGAAAAGAAAGCATTTGGTGGTGGTAAATTCAAATCTAATAGACCATGTATCATAAAAAAGCTGAGAACCTTATCAGAAGAGTGATGGGTATCAACCCCGACAACTTACAGGTTACACACTGAAGATAATAACTCAACCTTCTCCAGGAATGACAGGCCCTGAGCTATGAGTCACGAAAGGTGACATATTCGTGGTTGCCTAAGTGGTCATGGGCCATCTCTTAATGAAACAGGCTCAATAAGTTCCTGCAGAAAACATGCAGAACTGATGAGGCTCATCAGGAAGAGGGTTTGAAACACAGACCATGTCTACGGCCATACCACCCTGAACGCGCCCGATCTCGTCTGAAACACAGACCATTACTTGACTTCCTCCTCTAAGGAACATGATGCATTCGGTCATGAAACTCTGGACAGGTTCAGCTCAAGAGGAGATGCAGTAAATCAAACAAAAGAAGCTAAAATAATGAAGAGGATATGAGGCCCACATAATGACAGGTTAAAAACGTCGGAGCTCTATAACTCTAAGAGTCGGAGAGTTTTGTGCAATGTTGCATGTGACTTTAGTATGGGGCTCTCCAATGATAGACCAGGAGACCTGGTTTCCTGACCTGACATCAGAGCAACCACTGCCACAGGTTCAGAGACTTCACACTGAGCTCCCGCCAGAAATCTAAGGAGGCTCACTAGGACTCCTCATTCACTTACAAATGATGTCTACAATCCAGGTCACAGAGGAAAATCAGGGCTGCTCTCCCTTAACCCTAATCCTCTGAGAGAACATAAACAAAGGCAAGCATACCCCTCCCCTAGCCCCAAAATCCCTGTTTTTTTTTTAATAATTTTTTAAAAAGATTGATTGATTGACTTATTTATTTATTTATTTATTTATTTATTTATTTGACAGTCAGAGATCACAAGTAGGCAGAGAGGCAGGCAGAGAGAGAGAAGGGAAGCAGGCTCCCTGGTGAGCAGAGAGCCTAATGGGGGGCTCGATCCCTGGAATCACGACCTGAGTGGAAGGCAGAGGCTTTAACCCACTGAGCCACCCAGGCACCCCTGAAACACAACCTCAGAGCTACCAGCAGGCTGATGTGACCCAACATGGCACTTCACAGCTCCTTCAGTGAGTGCTTTCCCATGTCCCCAAATTACGGATAATGAAGTCTATTACAGTCAATGAATTCCTAAGAAAGTACTTTTCTTTGACTGATTTTGCATCACTTTCTTTTAACGTAAAAAATGTGTAAAACTAGATATATTTCAAATTGTTAATTGTCAGACAATAACCATAGTTCTTCACACCAGACTTTGTGAACTTTTTCAAATTATCATTTATACAAACCCATAATAACTCATTTGAAAGGCTATTACACTCTAATTAATATATTTTTAGAACACTTTGCAAAAGTATTGTTAGTAGTACACTAGAAAATGAATTCCTTAATAGGTCATGGAAGCTCTAAAAATACTGCATTTAGAGGTCAGAGTATATTCATAAAAGGTTTGCCAACTATTTATTTCTTGAAGTGCAAAATGCCTAAACATTGCTTAATGTATTCAATTATTAGCTTATGGAAAATAAATTTGAGACACAAAAATTTTGTGTTAAAAGCATATAAAAGACATCATCAAGCAGGACTGTGGCACTCATAGCTTATAGTTTGTGTGTGCACCTGCAACAGACTGTATAGAGATGCATGTATGTTCAAACATAGTACACATGTACAATACATAATATATAGTATATGTGGTATGTATTACATAATATGTAAAACACATACGTACAATCTGCATATTATAAAATATACATTATATAGATATATAAATAAATGTATGTCCCTTCTTTGAAAGTGGACCAAAACAAGAAAATATCTTCGAGTTAAAAGAAGAAAGGAGTTCTAAAATTTTCTTACATTTTTTCAAGTTTTGCATTAAAGACTTAATACTTCAGTTCTCATTGGATGAATTATAAGTACAAAATAACAATAATCAAATAATTACATGTGCAGAAAGCCCTACTAATTACACTACATGAACATTTTCAAAGATGAAAAATGAAAAATTTCAGCTAAATCTCACATACAGTGAATTTTTCATTAGCTTTTTTTCAATTTTCAAAATTGGTCAAAATAAAGTGCTTTACATCTTTGAGACTATAATACTGATGCATTTGTAATTTAACTACAGTCAATCCTTGAACAATGCAGGGGTTAGGGGTGTCAACCCCCATGTTGTCAAAAATCCATGTATACCTTTTGATTCCCCCAAAGCTTAACTACTGATAGCCCACGACTGACCAGAAGCCTTACCAATAACATAAACAGTCAGTTAACATATATTTTGTGTAGTATTACATACTGTATCCCCACAATAAAGATGGCAAAAAAAAGTGTTTTTAAGAAAATGATAAAGAAAAAGAGAAAATATATTTATATTACTGTGCACTATCGAAAAAAAATTCACCCCTGGTCAGGGGTGGGAGGTTGGGGGAACAGGTGGTGGGTAATGGGGAGGGCACGTTTTGCATGGAGCACTGGGTGTTGTGCAAAAAGAATGAATACTGTTACGCTGAAAAAATAAATAAAATGAGAAAAAAAAAAATAAAAAATAAATAAATAAATAAATAAATAAAATAAAATGGGAAAAAAAAAAATTCACATATAAATGGACCCACACAGTTCAAACCTATGTTGTTTTAGGGTCAACTATAACTTATAATTTGGAAAATCAAGTGATCTATAAAATCAAGTGAGTTGAAAAACAGTGTAAAATATACAAAGCAAAATTTACATCAATGGTTTTCTTCAGCTAATCCTTACATGATCTGAAATGACACCCAAATATGGAAAGAAGAAAGTCACCTGTTATTTCAGTTCTAAGTCTTGGAAGCCAAGGAAAGTCTGAGCATTTTAAGAATACATTCTAGGTTATAGAGGACACAATTTTATCAAAAGCACAACTTTGAGCATAAATTACCTAGCATTTAACTACACAATATGTACTTTTAAATGTAATCATTCATGAAGTTACAGGTAGAGTTGAAACTATGAGTTAAACATCGTTTCAGTCCTGCCATTATCATACTGCTGCCCTTCGAAACATTTATTAAGGGCCTTATAGACATGGATCTGTGCCAAGCAATTCATAAGGATGCAATATTTGTCCTCCAGAATATTGCCAGTCAGAGATACCTCTCTTCCTAAATTCAATTTCGACACAGTACAGAATGTTCTTTTCCTAAAATACAAAAGTCTTTTCTCCTATGGGACTTTCCTCCTATGGGAAATTCTCAGCATGGTCCCAAGATTTAAAGAGTGAACTCTCACTTCAAGACATGCGCACTTTCACAACAGAGCAGAATGAGAAGTCACAGCTCCTTCAAGTCTGGTCTCCTCCAGACAAGTCCAGCCTCTCCCTTCTCTCACCCAAATCCTCTGCCCATAGAATACACTGAGTGGCGTCAAGGTTAATAGTGTCAAAGGTACTTCCCAAGCCCAATGATGTCTCATCGTAAAAACTTTGCATTCAGGGGTTAAAGAGCACAAGGAATTATTTTTCTAATTAATATTAGAAATGTTGCCTTTCCTTTAATTATACATAAATGTTAGAGAGAGAGACTGTGACAGAGACAGACACAGACACAAACCTAAATAAATAAAAATGAGGTGGAGCAGAGATGGCTTATTAACTAGCTCAGTATCCATTCTCCCACTTCTCCTTATTCATACAACTCCTGATTCTCAGCTAGGCACAAGACATTGTATCTTCTCCCACAGGCCTAGAGTTCTGGCCAACAAGATGCAGTGTTAAGTATTTCAAAGCAACTTTCAGAAACCTTTAAAGAAAACAGAGCTTATATTATTTGTCCTGTTTTCCTTAGCTCCCCTCCTTCTGGCAGTTGAACAACAGCACCCACCTAGGACCATGAAGAGGCACTGCAGAAGGTAAAGCAATGAGTCACATGGAGCCTGAGTTCTAGTGATGAGGGACCCACACCACACCAGCCATGGACAACTGCCTCTTAAAATTTTTTTTTAATATATTTATTTTTATTTGTTTATTTACAGCATAACAGTGTTCATTGTTCTGGCATCACACCCAGTGCTCCATGCAGTAAGTGCCCTCCCTATTACCCACCACCTGGTTCCTCAACCTCCCACCCCCCCCCCACCCCCCTGCCGCCCCTTCATAACCCTCTGGTTGTTTTTCAGAGTCCATAGTCTCTCATGGTTCATCTCCCCTTCCAGTTTCCCTCAACTCCCTCTCCTCTCCATCTCCCCATGTCCTCCATGTTATTTGTTATGCTCCACAAATAAGTGAGACCATATGATACTTGACTCTCTCTGCTTGACTTATTTCGCTCAGCATAATTTCTTCCAGTCCCGTCCATGTTGCTACAAAAGTTGGGTATTCGTCCTTTCTGATGGAGGCCTAATACTCCATTGTGTATATGGACCACATCTTCCTTATCCATTCATCCGTTGAAGGGCATCTTTGTTCTTTCCACAGTTTGGCGACCGTAGCCATTGCTGCAATAAACATTGGGGTACAAATGGCCCTTCTTTTCACTACATCTGTATCTTTGGGGTAAATACCCAGCAGTGCAATTGCAGGGTCATAGGGAAGCTCTATTTTTAATTTCTTCAGGAATCTCCACACTGTTCTCCAAAGTGGCTGCACTAATTTGCATTCCCACCAACAGTGTAAGAGGGTTCCCCTTTCTCCACATCCTCTCCAACACACGTTGTTTCCTGTCTTGCTAATTTTGGCCATTCTAACTGGTGTTAGGTGGTATCTCAATGTTGTTTTAATTTGAATCTCCCTGATGGCTAGTAATGATGAACATTTTTTCATGTGTCTGATAGCCATTTGTATGTCTTCGTTGGAGAAGTGTCTGTTCATATCTTCGGCCCATTTTTTGATATGATTATCTGTTTTGTGTGTGTTGAGTTTGAGAAGTTCTTTATAGATCCTGGATATCAACCTTTTGTCTGTACTGTCATTTGCAAATATCTTCTCCCATTCCGTGGGTTGCCTCTTTGTTTTGTTGACTGTTTCCTTTGCTGTGCAGAAGCTTTTGATCTTGATGAAGTCCCAAAAGTTCATTTTTGCTTTTGTTTCCTTGGCCTTTGGAGACATATCTTGAAAAAAGTTGCTGTGGCTGATATCGAAGAGGTTACTGCCTATGTTCTCCTCTAGGATTCTGATAGATTCCTGTCTCACGTTGAGGTCTTTTATCCATTTCGAGTTTATCTTTGTGTACGGTGTAAGAGAATGGTCGAGTTTTATTCTTCTACATATCGCTGTCCAGTTTTCCCAGCACCATTTATTGAAGTGACTGTCTTTTTTCCATTGAATATTTTTTCCTGTTTTGTCGAAGATTATTTGACCATAGAGTTGAGGGTCCATATCTGGGCTCTCCACTCTGTTCCACTGGTCTATGTGTCTGTTTTTATGCCAGTACCACGCTGTCTTCGTGATCACAGCTTTGTAGTAAAGCTTGAAATCGGGTAACGTGATGCCGCCAGTTTTGTTTTTGTTTTTCAACATTTCCTTAGCAATTCGGGGTCTCTTCTGGCTCCATACAAATTTTAGGATTATTTGCTCCAGCTCTTTGAAAAATATCGGTGGAATTTTGATCAGAATGGCATTAAAAGTATAGATTGCTCTAGGCAGTATAGACATTTTAACAATGTTTATTCTTCCAATCCAAGAACATGGAACGGTCTTCCATCTTTTTGTGTCTTCTTCAATTTCTTTCATGAGTGTTCTGTAGTTCCTCGAGTACAGGTCCTTTACTTCTTTGGTTAGGTTTATGCCCAGGTATCTTATGGTTCTTGGTGCTATAGTAAATGGAATCGATTCTCTAATTTCCCTTTCTGTATTTTCATTGTTGGTGTATAAGAAAGCCCCTGATTTCTGTACATTGACTTTGTATCCTGCCACGTTACTGAATTGCTGTATGAGTTCTAGTAGTTTGGGGGTGGAGTCTTTGGGGTTTTCCATATAAAGAATCATGTCATCTGCGAAGAGAGAGAGTTTGACTTCTTCCTTGCCAATTTGGATACCTTTTATTTCTCTTTGTTGTCTGATTGCCGTTGCTAGAACTTCTAATACTATGTTGAACAAGAGTGGTGAGAGTGGGCATCCTTGTCGTGTTCCTGATCTCAACGGGAAGGCTGCAAGCTTTTTCCCATTGAAGATGATATTTGCTGTGGGTCTTTCATAGATAGATTTTATGAAGTTCAGGAATGTTCCCTCTATCCCTATACTTTGAAGCGTTTTCATCAGGAACGGATGCTGGATTTTGTCAAATGCTTTTTCTGTATCGCTTGAGAGGACCATGTGGTTCTTCTCTCTTCTCTTATTGATGTGTTCTATCACACTGATTGATTTGCGAATGTTGAACCAACCTTGCAACCCAGGGATGAATCCCACCTGGTCATGGTGGATAATCTTTTTAATGTGCTGCTGGATCCTGTTTGCTAGGATCTTGTTGAGAATCTTTGCATCCATATTCATCAGTGATATTGGTCTGAAATTCTCCTTTTTGGTAGGGTCTTTGCCTGGTTTGGGGATCAGGGTAATGCTGGCTTCCTAAAAAGAGTCTGGAAGTTTTCCTTCTGCTTCAATTTTTTGGAACAGCTTCAGGAGAATTGGTGTTATTTCTTCTTTGAAAGTTTGGTAGAATTCCCCAGGGAATCCGTCAGGTCCTGGGCTCTTGTTTTTTGGGAGGTTTTTGATCACTGCTTCAATCTCATTACTAGATATCGGTCTATTCAGGTTGTCAATTTCTTCCTGGTTCAATTTTGGGAGTTTGTAGCTTTCCAGGAATGCATCCATTTCATCTAGGTTGCTTAGCTTATTGGCATATAACTGTTGGTAATAATTTCTGATGATTGTTTCTATTTCCTTGGTGTTAGTTGTGATCTCTCCCTCTTCATTCATAATTTTATTAATTTGGGCTTTCTCTCTTTTCTTTTGGATTAGTGTGGCCAATGGTTTATCGATCTTATTGATTCTTTCAAAAAACCAGCTTCTAGTTTCATTGATACGTTCTACTGTATCTCTCGTTTCTACCTCATTGATCTCTGCTCTAATCTTGATTATTTCCCTTCTTGCATGTGGAGTTGGTTTGATTTGTTGTTGATTCTCCAGTTCTTTAAGGTGTAGAGACAGCTGGTGTATTCTGGATTTTTCAATGTTTTTGAGGGAGGCTTGGATGGCTATGTATTTCCCCCTTAGAACCGCCTTTGCTGTATCCCATAGGTTTTGGACCGAGGTGTCTTCATTTTCATTGGTTTCCATGAATTGTTTAAGTTCGTCTTTGATCTCCTGGTTGATCCAAGCATTCTTAAGCAAGGTGGTCTTTAGCTTCCAGGTGTTTGAGTTCCTTCTGAACTTTTCCTTGTGATTGAGCTCCAGTTTCAAAGCATTGTGATCGGAGAATATGCAGGGAATAATGTCAGTCTTTTGGTATCGGTTGAGTCCTGCTTTGTGACCCAGTATGTGGTCTATTCTGGAGAAGGTTCCATGTGCACTTGAGAAGAATGAATATTCTGTTGTTTTAGGGTGGAATGTTCTGTATACGTTGATGAGGTCCATCTGGTCCAATGTTTCATTCAATGCTCTTATTTCTTTATTAATTTTCTGCTTCGATGATCTGTCTATTTCTGAGAGAGGCGTATTAAGATCTCCTACTATTATTGTATTTGTATCAATATGACTCTTTATCTTGATTAATAGTTTTCTTATGTAATTGGGTGCTCCCATATTGGGAGCATAGATATTCACAATTGTTAGATCGTCTTGGCGGATAGTCCCTTTAAGAATTATGTAGTGTCCTTCTGTATCTCTGACTACAGTCTTTAGTTTAAAATCTAATTTATCTGATATGAGAATCGCTACCCCGGCCTTCTTTTGAGGCCCATTGGCATGAAAGATGCTTCTCCATCCCTTCACTTTCAGTCTGGGTGTATCCTTAGGTTCAAAATGGGTCTCTTGTAGACAACATATGGATGGGTCCTGTCGTTTTATCCAATCTGCAACCCTGTGTCGTTTTATGGGCGCATTTAGGCCATTCACATTGAGAGTGATTATTGAGAGATAGGTTTTTATTGACATCGTGTTGCCTTTGAAGTCTTTCTGTCTATAGATTGTTTCTATATTTCTGTTCAATGATATTCTTAGGATTTTTTTCTCTCTTATAGGACCCCCCTTAATATTTCCTGCAGTGTCGGCTTGGTGGTTGCATAGTCTTTTAAGCCTTGCCGGTCTTGGAAATTCTTTATCTCTCCATCCATTTTAAATGTCAGTCTTGCTGGATAGAGTATTCTTGGTTGCATGTTCTTCTCATTTAGTACTCTGAATATATTTTGCCAGCCCTTCCTGGCTTTCCAGGTCTCTGTGGAAAGGTCTGACGTTATTCTAATGGGCTTTCCTCTGTATGTAAGAAGCTTCTTTGTCCTAGCTGCTTTTAAGAGGGTCTCTCTTGAAACATAATTCCCCATTTTAACTATAAGGTGCCGTGAGGACTTTGAGAATCTAAAATCTTGGGAGGAAATCTTTCTGCCTCTAGTACATGAACGTTGTTTCCATTCGTGAGATTGGGAAAATTTTCATAGACAACTTCTTCCACTATATCTTCTAGACTTCTTTCTTTTTCTTCCCCTTCAGGGATTCCAATAATTCTGACGTTGGAACGTTTCATGGCATCGTTTATTTCCCTGATTCTGTTTTCGTGGCTTCTGAGCTGTTTGTTCCAGGCTTCCTCCTGATCCTTTCTCTCTATCTGTTTGTCCTCCAGATCACTAATTCTATCTTCTGTCTCAGTTACCCTAGCTTTTAGAGAATTTAGATTGGATTGGAACTCATTGAGAGCATTTTGAACATCATCCCTGGTGGCTTTCAGTTCTGCCCTAACATTGTGAACATCATCCCTGGTGGCTTTCAGTTCTGCCCTAATCAATTCTGTTTGGTCATCCATGGCTTTCTCCAACCTAGCTATTGCCTGGATAATTGTTAGTCTGAATTCCTTTTCTGACATATTGTCTATGTCGATAGCCATTAGCTCTGTTGCAGAAGGCCCATCCTCTGTATTTTTCTTCTGTTGGGTATTCCTCCTCCTAGTCATTTTGGTAAGAGATGACTAAACAGATGCAGCTGGACTTATCGATTGTGGTGCAGTCAATGTGCACCCTGGAACGCTTCTGTGCAATCAGGATTCCCCACCCAAATGAGAGAAAAACGAAAAGAAAAAGAAATAGAGAAGAAGAAAGGAAAAAAAAGGGAAAAGAAAAAAGGAAAAAAAAAGAGAGAGAGAGATAGGAAAAAAAGGGAAGATAAAAGAGAAGGCTCAGCCCAAATGGGCCACAGGGTAAGATTTGTGGAGTATACAAACAAAAACAGACAGACAAAAAGAGTGATAAAAGTATATGACAAGAGAAAAAAATATGTATATATAAGCAAAAAAAAAAAAGGGAAGAACCTCATCAGAAAGAACCCCAAGTATAAGGTTTATATATTATCAGGACAAACACAAATTCACAGAAACACTGACAGAAGGAAAAATTGGGAGAATGGTTATAGATTCTCAGTGTGGGTGAGGAAGGTTATTTTGATTCTTCCTGAAGGTATCTTGATGTTTTTGTTAAGGGACTCAACTTTCCTAAGTTACAGGGGGATTAGAAACTGGTTTGCCTATAGGGGTAGCATTGATTGGGGAAAGGGGATTACCTTGAAGTTTAACTCTATATGTATAGTAGAAAATAAAAATTAAAAAAGAATAAACTAGACTAAACTAAGTTAAAATTAAAAAAGAATTAAAAAAATAGAAAAACACGGGTGTATGTATCAGAAAGTCCAGGTTAGAAGGTTATTAAAGAATTTGATGTACTGGACATCTCAGTGTGGTGGTAAATAGGTTAAAAAATTATCTGTATGTGTAAAAAAAAAAAGAACCAGAATATTGGTAAAGAGTTAAAAATAAAAGTTGTATTTATGAAGTAGTGGTGATTGTTCTCTTGTAGTCTTTTTTTTTTTTTTTCTTCCTTCCTGGTTGGTTTTCTGGGGGAGGGGACTGCCACGTGGGTTTTCAGACAATGATGTTCCCTGAGTTAGGTCCTCCTGCTCCCCTCAAGGGGGTGAGCTCTTTTTTTTTTTTTTTTTTTTTTCAGGAAACTGTTTTTTTCGGCCTTTTGTTCTCTGGGGGTTTTTATGTTCTTTCATCTGCTTTCTCTCGCCTTGACAGCTTTTGATGGTTTTTGGAGGTTTAGAGAAGAGCAAACAGCACCCCAACCTCCCTCTCAGAGAGAAGCCTCAGACTGTTTTGCAAAAGCTGCTGGCAGAGTCGGTTCTGAGTCACTGTCCCTGGGGATGCAGGAGCTCCTCGTCGTACCCAAAACCAGGGCAGCGGTGGCTGTCTAGGCAGCTCCAGACCGCCAGAGAGGTTCCGAGCGGAGATCACACACTGAGATTTTCTCGCTGTCCCGGGCTGGGAATGTCTGGTTTTTCTGGCTGCCAGAGCTCCAGGCTAGTGCCTATGAGCACCTATCCCAAGGGAGGGTGTGGGACGCGCGCGTTTCAGGATTGCCGTCTGGCCAGGCTCCCAGCCCCTCACGGGAGCCAGACCCCACTCGTTCTCGGGCGCACTGGCGTTCAGGCGCACTGGCGGCTCAGGGATGGAGACCTGATTTCTCCGCCGCACTCTCTCTGGCTCAGTGCCAGGGGAGGCTGTCCTGGGTCCGGGGACTTAGGTCCCTGACCCTAACTGCCCAGGTTCCCACTATTACCCCCCTCGATCCTTTGCTGTTTGTTTTTTGAGTGCTTTCAACCAGACTCCAAGTTAATGCTGGTCCCCAGACGCAGAGCACTCTCGTGTTGGGGTGTTACTTTCCGATCGGTCACCTCTGGTGGCTCCCTCCCCCTTTTGTTTATCTTCGGATATCAGTCGGACGTTCCCAGTCTGCTTTACCTGCCACTGGCGTCTTCTGCTCCCGTAGAGATCCAGACGTGTATAATTCTGATCTCAGGCTGATTTCATGGGTGGTCGGAGTTCTTTGGTAGGTAATCAGCTCACTTTAGGGTACAGGTTGAAATGGTGCCTCCTCCTACCTACTCTTTTTTTTTTTTAATTTTATTTATTTATTTGACAGAGAGATCACAAGTAGGCAGAGAGGCCTGCCTCTTAAAATTTAAGAGCACAGGGGCACCTGGGTGGCTCAATCAGTTAAGCATCTGCCTGCTTTCAGCTCAGGTCATGATCCCAGGGTCCTGGGATGGAGTATGACATCAGGCTCCCTGCCCTGCAAGAATCCTGCTTCTCCCTCTCCTACTCCCCCTGCTTGTGTTCCCTCTCACTGTCTCTCTCTCTGTGTCAAATAAATAAATAAAATTTTTTAAAAATTCAAGAGAGAAATAACCCTCTCCCCTGGTTAAGCCCCATGCATTTCTTAGTGAAGGGAAACTAAAGTTAATCTGATATGTAAATTTCCAACAAATCTATTTATAAGTTTTATTTATAAAACTATCAAATCTATTTATAAGTTTTAACTACATATTTACCCTTCTTTCATTAACAGAATATACAAATTAACACATAAAAACAAACCCAAGACACAACAGAAAATTATGCACTATATTCAATTTATAAGATGCAGAAATGCCTATTATAAATCTCTTGCAGGAAAAAAAATCATTCTTCGAAATTAGAGTAAAAACATACAGTCTCCATCAGTGAATCAGTAGACATTTGCTCTGAAATTTGTTCTGAAACAGATAACCTCTCTTGTCCTGCTCTTTCTTTTTCATTTCTAAAACACTAATATTTTCTTTATATTGTTTGTCATAACTCTTTTAGCCACATGACTCTTAAGTCTTCATTAAGAGGCACTAAAAGTGACAAAGATTTGAATAAAGAGATTTGCTGTGTATGGCAAGACTATTTTTTAAATGTCAGTAATTCCCAAATTGATTTATAAGTTTAACACAATTCCAAACAAAATCTCATGATTAAGGAAAAATGTAGATATAAATATCAACTTTCTGGATGATGTTTCTACATTTCAAAGCAAAAGGAGAAATCATAAAAGAAACAAAATTAATCTACTTTGACCATATTTTCTACCAAACTCAAAATTTGAAAATCAAAATATTACAATAAAAAGCAAACCACAAACCTGGACAAAACATCTATAACAAATTTGACACAATATAGCTAATTTCCTTAATGTATAAAGAGTTCACAGCAAATTAATAACAATTTCAGAACATGAAAAGACAATGCACAAAATAAGAAATACAAAGGGCTAATATGTACTTAAATAACTTTTCATTAATATTCCAAGACAAGTAAACCAAAATAAGAAACCATGTATTAGAAAAATTAATGAGATTTTTAGATGGGAACTTTACAATAGTAGCTACCTGGGATTGAACCGATAAGGTGCTTTCATGCCCTGCAAAGCAGCACAGCTAAGCAGATGCAGAAGGAGACAGATCACATGAATCCTGCTCTGCCTTTATCATCTTTCTGGGCTCAGTTTTTCTAGCAGTAAAGCAGGAATAAAGCACATGCCCCACCATGTAGGGTTTTGGGGAAGATTTAGCAAGAGGAAACATCAGAAGAACTAAGAGTAGTGCTTGGCACTAAGAGATCAGTCATGTTAACTACTATTATTTTTATTAGCATAATTACTGGAAACAACACCATAATATGTATAAACACCATTAAAATGTTTCTACTCTCCAAACTAGTCACTTAACTTCTGGGACTGTACCCTAAGAAAATAACCTAAAATACCAGAAAGATTTTTATGCACCATTATTTTAATGCAATGCTATACATAATTTTTCAGAGGTAAATAACCAAAATTTCTAATAGGTGAACGAATATTAAATCTCATTACATCACTCAGCTCTTAGGATGACATGATACATTTCTAACAAAGCAGAAAGAAAAGCTTTTTTTTAAAAATATTTATTTATTTATTTGACAGACAGAGGTCACAAGTAGGCAGAGAGGCAGGCAGACAGAGAGGAGGAAGCAGGCTCCCCACTGAGCAGAGAGCCTGATGTGGGGCTCGATCCCAGGACCCCAGGATCATGACCTGAGCCAAAGGCAGAGGCTTTAACCCAGTGAGCCCCAGGACCCCGGGATCATGACCTGAGCCGAAGGCAGAGGCTTTAACACAGTGAGCCACCCAGGAGCCCCAGAAGAAAAGCTTTCACTGTGATCTTAAGTGGGAAGTGGGGGGTAAGGAAATCACAAAATTATATTTACCCCAAATGTCAACTATTCATACAAATAAGCACAGAAATAAAGATTGAAAGGAAATAATACCATTAAGAGTAGTTGTCTTACAACTATCATATGATCTCCCTGATATGAGGAAGTGGAGATGCAACATGGGGGGCTAGGGGGGTAGGAGAAGAATAAATGAAACAAGATGGGATTGGGAGGGAAACAATCCATAAGTGACTCTTAATCTCACAAAACAAACTGAGGGTTACTGGGGGGAGGGGGGGTTGGGAGAGAGGGAGGGGGGTTATGGACATTAGGGAGGGTATGTGCTATGGTGAGTGCTGTGAAGTGTGTAAACCTGGTGATTCACAGACCTGTATCCCTGGGGATAAAAATACATTATATGTTTATAAAAAAATAAAAAATAAAAATTTTTAAAAAAAGAGTAGTTGTCTTGGAAAGGTAAAATTATGGCTGATTTTTTTATTCTTTTTTTATTCTTTAAAATTATGGCGGATTTTCTATTTGCTTCTTTAAACTTTTTATATTTTACGAATTGTCTACAATGAGCTCACTTAGAGAATTTTTTAAAAATAATTTTTTAAAGATAAGGATTTTTTAATTTTTTAATAAAGAATTTTTTAAAAATAATTTTTATCTATTGCCATGTATCACAATTACCGGGAAAAAATTGGATTAGAGGGCATCGCACAATGTTAAAAAGTCAGGAATAACTGCTAAATAAACATTTCAATAAGCCATTTAACAGAGTCTGACAATTTGATTAGCAAATTTTACTTATTAGTTAAGCATTCATTAAACAGGAAAATTTTAATGTAAAGCACTAAGTGAGGTAAAATGACCCAAATAATCTACTTATTGAATTTTAAATAATTTAACTTGGAGGAACTGAAATTACTTTTGAACTACAGTTCTATTTAAAATCTTTATCCCTGAAATCAAATGTGAAATCTTGAACACATAAATAAAGATATTATCACTCTGCAAGTGAGAAGAATAATCTAAATACAGTATGATTTTCAGAATATAGTAAATTATGTTATAAATGCCCAACAAGCTAAAGAAATAAAATTTGCAATCACTGTAATAAATTAACAGATGCCACCTATGGTGAACTTCAGTAGAAGTGAGCATGGCCTGGAATCACTCTCTACTCCTCTTTCTCAGATCCGGAGTCCATCACAGAAGTCAGTGAGCTCTACCCTCAGAGATGTCCCTGTCAACCTGCCCCATCCCTTCTTCTTCCTGGATTACTTCACTAGCCTGGACCCTGGGCCCCAGCTTTCAGCCTCAGCATGGATCTCCTAAAAACAGCAGCCCTCATGGCCCTTTCCTGTTGGTCCCGTTACTTCTTGTTTTGATGGCTTCCTATCTGATGCAAAGTAAAAAATCAAAATCCCTACACAGGCACTGATGGCCAGGCTCCTGTTATCTCTCCAGCTGACTTTTCTTTAATGGACCACAGCTGTCTACAGCCCATGGACTGCCGGCTACTCCTGGGAACCTGCTGACCATTCTTCTGCCAATCTTTGCACTCACCAGAACACACTTTCCTGAGAAACTGAATTGCATGCCCTCACTCCTCTCGAGTCTTTGCTCAAATGTCACCATCCTCAGGGTGTACTCCTCAACCACTACCCTGAAAACTGCAGGCCACTCACACCATCACTTATCCCCTGCTCTTTTCTTTCCTCACAGCATTCCTTGCCTTATGCCATACTGCATAATTTAGTTTTGTTTATTATTTAGTCTTTGTCCCCTCTGAATGTTGCTACGAAGTAAAAGCTCAAAAAGGGAAGGAGTTGTTCTCCATTTGGTTCACTGATGTCTCCCAAGCATCTAGAATTTAACTGGCACATAGTACATTCTAAATAAATGCATACTAAATGAGTGAAAAAAGTGGAATATTTACCATGATGCACATGCTTACCATGCATGGGAAATGTGTCTAAAAATAAATGTAAAATGTTACACGTCTCCATTTTAACACCAATGACATTTAATGTGTGCACTGCTAAAGGTGATTATCATTACATATCAGGAAACTATCCTCATGGTGGAGAAAAACATGCACTGGGATACCTGAAAAGAATGTCAGAAAAGAAAAACAAAGACATTCCTTCCCCCAAAGCTAGCCATTCATTATCCTTCTTCATGTAACCCTCCATCTGCCATGCATCAAACACTACCATTTGAGCAGTGAAGACATTATAAATGACACATATTCTGGCAACAGAATTTTCTGTGCATATCAATTACAATTTGAGTATTCAGCCACTGCTTCCCTATGAAATCTTAAACTGCCTGAGAGCCACTGGCTTTCTCATCACTTGGGCACTGTTCTTCCCTGGCCATCCATGGTAACTAGAAGCACACAGTAGCTTGCAAGGGTGAATTAAGCTACAGTAAAAACAAAACAAAACAAGCAAACAAACAAAAAACAAACCCTGAGAGATCTACTTCTGGTAAGGTTGTCTCTTAGAACCTAGAGGAACAAGATTATAAGTGAGACCCAGTCAGCTCTAGAGCAGCAATTCTTCTCAGCCACAGCTGTACCTCAAAGTCACATGGGGAGCTTGGAAAACTATGGGATCCCTCCCACTAGAGGTCCTGATCCTCACATGTAGCCTGAGTTGAGAACTACTGATCTAACTCATTCTATTCTCTAAAATTTAGCCTCTAAATGCTCATTTCCTATGTGTATTCTGGGACTCTCTGTGCCCTTTTCATTTTCTTATAGAAATCCTACACAGGCCAATGGCAGAGAATACCTGTCCTATGTGAGTCTGCCTTGTGACATCAAGTGGAGACTCTTATGGTAAGTAAGAGCAAAGAAGGTTGCCGTCTAGGGGAAGTCACCTGGAGACAGATCAGCTCTGCTGAGAACACAGTGAGAAGAGGAGTTGGTGGGGCAGAATATTAAAAAGGAGGAGTTCTATAGAGAAGTCCAGAGATCTACAAATGAGTCCCCTTGACTCTCGGTCTGAATACAAAGCTGTACATGTATACGATGAGATTCTAAGAAACAAGGCAAAAATCAAGAAGGATGACTGGAGTGCACCCAGATAGAAGATACCAGATCCCCACAGGAACCTCCTTCAATAGCTGGGGCACTCATCAGAGACCCTAAGACCATGCATTAGAATTAAGGTAAAAAGGTGTGCCTGCGTGGCTCAGTCAGTTAGGTGTCCAACTCTTGATCTCAGCTTAGGTCTTGATCTCAGGGTCATGAGTTCAAGCCCTGTGCTGGGATCCATACTAGGCATGAAGCCTACTTAAAAAATGAAATGAAATGAAATGAAATAATTAAGCTAAACAAATGCCACTGTAAATATTCATCCAAGTAAACAACAAGTAAAGTTTTGCCCACCAACAGGACACAAAAGACAACTCAACAAGGTAAGAGTTATAGACATGTAATGTAACTTGCTGACAGAATAGAGACTTACTTTTTGAAAGAAAACGCAACTCTTGATCAGGAGAAAAATCAGACAATATAAACAGATGCAGCAATGACAGATGATGGAATTAATAGATAAGGACTTCAAATGAATGCATAAATATATTTGAGTATTGAAAGAAAAACAAGAATCATAATGAATATAGATGGAAATATGGGGGGAACATCTAGAATTGAAAAATGAAATGACATAAAACATCACTGGATTTGCTTAAAAGTACATAAACACAGGAGAAGAAAAGATCAGTGAATCTGAAGACAGGGCAATAGAAACTGTACAGACTGAAGCATGGAGAGAAGCCTGAAAGAAATAATCTGGGTAAACAGAGAAATCAAATACACTATACCTGTCATTGGAGCTCTGGAAGGAGAATGATATGCAAATATAACATTAAAATTTTAGCAAATTAGTTAAAAATATAAGCCCATATATTTCAAAGACTGATAAAACCCAAACAGAATAAAAACCAAGAGAACACACCAAGTCACATCATAATGAAACTCCTTAAAGACAAGTGACAAATAGAAATGCTTACAAGTGGCCAGAAGGGAAAAACAAGATAAATTTTTTTTTTAAAGATTTTATTTATTAATTTTGACAGAGAGAGATCACAAGTAGGCAGAGAGGCAGGCAGAGAGAGTGGGAGGGAAGCAGGCTCCCTTCAGTGCAGAGAGCCCGACGTGGGACTCGATCCCAGGACCCTGAGATCATGACCTGAGCCGAAGGCAGCGGCTTAAACCACTGAGCCACCCAGGCGCCCAAGATAAATTATACATAGGAATAGATAAAATTATTTACTGACTTTTCATCAGAAACAATACAAGTCAGAAGACAATGGAAGTACTTCCTAATCTTTCAGGAGAAAACAAAACCATCACCTTGGAATTCTAGCCACTGAAATGTCATTTAAAAATAGAACGAAAACTGGTTTTTAACCAAAGAAATGCTTAGAGAAATTGTTTTCGAAAGACCTAAACTGCCAGAAAAACTTAAAAACGGTCTTCAGGCAAAAGGACAATGTTACAAGATGCAAAACTGTACTTACAGAAAGGGATATAAAGCATCATCAGTGGTAAACATGGATGAACATAAATCAATTTTTTTACCTTTTTCAATTTATTTAAAAGAAAATTAAGAGTTAAAACAAAAACACAAAATGCTTTAACATTTGTAACATAAAATAAAGGTAAGAGATGGTAAAAGCACAAAGGCCAAGAATGGGGAAATGAAAGTATACTACTTCAGTGTATTATCTTTCACATGAAAGAATATATTGTTATTTAAAGACAGATAATAAATATGTGTATTGTAAACCCTAGAGCAACGAGTAAAAATCAAAAAGGTTTAGTTAGTAAGGCAAAAGAGAAATAACAAGTTATACTTAAAAACAATCCACAGGAAGTCCAGAAAAAAGGAAAATTTCTACTTATTTTCAAGTATATACAATCTGAATATTCTAAGGAAAATTACTCTAATAGTCAAAGAGACTTATCATATTTTAAAAAGCCCCCCAAAATCTAGAGTTGTGTATCACCACTTGAAACTTCACATATTTTATTTTTATTTATTTAAACTATTATGCAAGGCACATAAAAGATACTCAACAAATATTCACTGAATGAACAAACTGTGCTTTTAGCATAATGCTTAAAAACTATTATCTAACCCAAGATCTCAAAATTGACTCCTATGTTTCCTTCCAAGAATTTTATAGGTTTAGCTATAAAAAAAATTGAGTTAATTTTTGTGCAGGAGTGAGGTAAAGGCCCGGACATTCCCTTCACATGCATATCCAGTTGTCCCAGCACAATTGGCTGTGAACATTATTCTTTTCTCAATTGTCCTGGCACTTTGGTTCAAAATCAAGTGACTATAGGGGCGCCTGGGTGGCTCAGTGGGTTAAGCCTCTGCCTTTGGTTCAGGTCATGGACTCAGGGTCTTGGGATCAAGCCCCAAATTGGGCTCTCTCCTCAGCAGTGAGCCTGCTTCCCCACCCCCCCCCACCCCCACCGGCCTCTCTACCTACTTGTGATCTCTGTCTGTCAAATAAATAAATAAAATCTCAAAAAAAACCAAAAGTGACCATAAATGTAAGGGTTTCTTTCTATACTTTGAATTCTATTCCCTTGATCTAGACCTTCCTTTATACCAGTACCATACCATCTTGATGACTATAGCCCTGGAGTGTTTGAAAGTGAGAAATATGACTCCTCCAGCTTTGATTTTCTTTTTCAATATTGTTTGGTGATTCTGGGTCGCTTGTATTTCTATGTGATTTTAGGATGAGCTGGTTGAATTCTGCAGCAACAACAACACAAAGATTCAGAGGGGATTTTTATATGAATTGGTTTAACATCAATTTGGGAAATAATGCCATTTTAATAATTTTAAGTCTTCCAATCTATAAACATTTCTTGTCTCTTGTTTATTTAGATCTTCTTCAATTTCTTTTAACAATGTTTTGTAATTTTCAGTGTATCAGTCTTGTACTCTATTTTTATTCTTAAGATTTCACTCTTTTTTTTTAAAGATTTTAATTATTTATTTGGGAGGGAGAGAGAGAGATAGAGAGAGAATGAGCTGTGGGGAGGGGCACAGAGACAGAAGTGGACTCCTTGCTGAGCAGAAAGCCCAATATGGGTTTCTGATCCCAGGACCTGGAAATCATGACCTGAGCCAAAGGCAGCCACTGGCCAACTGAACTACCCAGGCACCCCCGATTTCACTCTTTTCAATGCTGTTGTAAATGTAGTCGTTTTTCTAAATTTCATTTATAGATTGTTCTGAGCTGTATACTATGTTTGACAAAACTCAATCATCACTGGCTGAAAATGAATACTATGAAATATTATCAATATCATAAAACCGATAATTCAGGGGCGCCTGGGTGGCTCAGTGGGTTAAGCCTCTGCCTTTGGCTCAGGTCAAGATCTCGGGGTCCTGGGATCAAGCCCCACATCGGGCTTCCTGCTCAATGGGGAGCCTGTTTCCTCCTCTCTCTCTGTCTGTCTCTCTGCCTACTTGTGATCTGTCTGTCAAGTAAATAAGTAAAATCTTTAAAAAAACAAAAACAAAAACAAAAAACTGGTAATCCAATTCTTCCAAATATGATAGCTGGAATTCCTCAGTCTTCATGAATATTTTTTTTAACTCCCTCTTTTTCTCTGGAACTGCTAAATCCTTAAGAACCTTGTAAATATGTACGATGTAAATATCATGTTAATACTCACTTGCTATTTGCAGGAAAGGACAAGATTGCAGAAAGCATACCAGTATCTCCATGTAATTTAATTAAAAGCAACTAAAACATTAGATGATACGATGGCATTATTATCTCGTCCACTGTCCTGAACATAATATATAATATTAATGATAATACCATCTATTTAGGTAATTCCAATTTTACGAAGAAGAAAATATTTTACAAACACAAGTTTATTAATACTGCAATACTGCAATGGTTTGGTAGGATCAGGATTAACATCTTCCTCTTAGTTTTATAGCCAGGAGAAGTGTTACATATAACAAGTAAACAATGTCCTCAAGGTCATTCAGAAAATCAGAAGCTGGAGCTGATTCTAACAAAAGTCCCTTTCATTTGTCAAGAAATAGAAGTGGTTTGCTTACGTAAAATATGCAGTTATAAAAGTGTACACATTTTGCATATGTGATCATGCTTTAAGTGTTAGAAGTGCTATTAAAAATAAATCTTAGGAAAACATTTTGTAAAAATTTTAATTAAAACAATGACTGTTTAAACTCTCTGAAGAAGCAATCCTCAATGAATGATACTTGTGTACACTGAATTTTCATCTCATAGGTTTGTTTTAATGGCAGTGACTAAATAAACCCTGATTATAACATTCATATGTTTAATCAGAGTAACTAAATGACAGTGAGCTTATGTATAAATGGAATTTTAGTTAAAGGTTTATCTATCACTAGAATTTCAACTGTAATAAAAAGCAGTTATCAAGAAATACCTCTGGTATGGGAAGTCAAAACAAGCAGCACAAGTAAGAAGAAGCTAAAATGGCTGCAGAATACTCTAAATTTCCAGATGTCTATAAATCAACAGGAACTCATGATATGAACCTTGAAGAACATGAAAAGTAAGAATTATTTCTATCTCCCATTGCTTTTGAGAGCTTCTGGATTTCCTATAAAAACAGTAAAGAAGTTAAAAGGACAGCTCTACTTCAAAAAAAAAAAAAAATCAAAGGAAGATTATGATCATTACGGACCAGTACTGTTTAAGTCAGTAACTGGTAAGATTAGAGAACAAATTAATGAATAAATCATTCTATACTCAAGTAGATAAGTACATGTACTGGATCAGCTGAAAGGCTATGAGAAAAAGAAAAAAAAAAAAAACCAAATTGCTCCAGAATGATCTGCATTAATAGTTCATCTATTTAGAATTCTGTTACATGAATACATCAGGTTTCCAGAATACACCCAAGAACACAAAATAAATAAAAACATGTTTCTGGGTCACCGAAACAGATGCCAAAAATTCCACACATTTAAAGCATTTTATGCACAGGCCAGTCTTTTAAGCTGTCACTCAGAATCTAATTGTTCTAATTTCAAATAATCCTAATCAAGATTTTTCTCCAATTCTCTAGCCCATTGCAAATTGGACAGCAAGTGAGAGAAGAGGAAAAGGAAGAAAATCAACAACTAAAAGTCAAGTAAGGAATTGAAGAAATCTCTAGGGAATCCCATCAATCCAGGAGGAGTTCTCTAAAAATACTAACCATGAAAGGTGACCCAAAAAAGAGCTCAAGCAGATCACCCTTGAATGACATGTCCCAACCATGGGTTCAGCACTTTCAGTCCACAGTTTATCTTAGCCTGCTAGCTTATACTGCAAGCACATATGTGGCATTAATGGTCATCTGCATAGAGACTTCAATAGAGAAGTTAGAAATCAAAACAATCATAAGGCAAACAAAAACAGTACAGGGAAAACAAAGATTATAAAGAGAGAAGGAAACTTCAAAAAGAACTCATTATGGGGCGCCTGGGTGGCTCAGTGGGTTAAAGCCTCTGCCTTCGGCTCGGGTCATGATCCCAGGATTCTGGGATCGAGCCCCACGTCTGGCTCTCTGCTCAGTGGGGAGCCTGCTTCCTCCTCTCTCTCTGCCTGCCTCTCTGCCTAGTTGTGATTTCTCTCTGTCAAATAAATAAAAAATATAAAAAAAAAAAAAGAACTCATTATAATTTTCAGAGATATGGTAAAAATATTGCAACTATTAAAATAAGAACAGGGTTCTATGAAAAGGAAAAGAAGGACAAAAGAACTCTTAAAAATTAACAAAATGATAAGGAAAAAAAGCAAAGAATTGGAGGATGAAGTTAAAGAAGTCTCCAGAACGTAGAGCAAAAGGTCAAAGAAATGCAAAAGGAAAGGAAAGGAAAGAAAAGGAAAAGGAAAGGAAAGGAAAAGAGAGAAAAGAGAAAGAAAAGAGGGAAAGAAAAAAGGGAAGGGAAGAGAAGGGCAGGGCAGGGCGGGGCCAGGCCAATCTAGGAGGCAGACCTCCAAATGAAAGGAATCCCAGAAAGGACAGACAGGGGGGGAAAAAAAAAAAAAAGAAGGGGACAGTATCAAAAAGAAATTTATTCTGGAAAACTCAAAACTGAAAGAAATCAGCTTCTGGGTTATAAAGGACCTACTGAGCACCCAGCACAATGGAAGAAAATTGATCTCCACCTACACATATTATTGTAAAACTTCAAAATACTGGGGGCAAAGAGAAAAATCTCACAAATAGCAAAGAAAAACTGTAAGATCACATCAAAGAATTAGGAAGCAGAATGGCTTTTTAATTCTTAACAATACTGGAAGCAAGACAATAGCACGGTACCTTCAAATTACGAACAAAAGTGATTTTCAACCAATTCTCTAAGCTATCATTCTAAAAATTAGGGTAGAATAATTTTTAGATATGGAAGATCTCAAAAAATGTATCTCCCATACAGTTTCCACTCAAAAGATACTAGAGGTGGTGCTCCACCAAAACAACAACAAAAAAAAAATAGTAAGAAAGAAGGAAATGTGGGATACAGGACGCATGAGATCCAGCAGAAATAAGAAAATAGCATGCTCAGAACACAGTAAAGAATGATCCCAGGATCAGCACTATACAATTAAGGAGGGAGATGTTCCAAATTTCAGCAATGTGACTCAAGAGATAGACATGTGAGGACTGTTAGCACAAACCCTTCCCTGCAACAACACTGCTTTTAACGGTCTTTTCTACCTAAGCACGAAATGCTCACGTTGAGCCTGACCCAGTCTCATACGTACTTGGCTCATCCTAACCACAAGCTGATAGTGTTTCTACTCTCCTCTACCCCAACACCAACTCCCAGTCCTACTTTGATGCCTTTACCCACTGAGGACATTCCTTTTACCCTGAAATGGTTACTGTGGTCTACTTTGGAAAGCTGGGGATGGTACAGGGAATGCAGAAACAGAAAACAGAGAAGCGTTCATCTCCCTTCCATATTTCTGCCAGGCATCTAACACATGATCCACACAACAGCCCTATCCTGACTGCAGTAAGCCCTAAGCTTCCCAGGACTTGTTCGTGA
Source organism: Meles meles (assembly GCF_922984935.1). Taxonomy (NCBI): domain Eukaryota; kingdom Metazoa; phylum Chordata; class Mammalia; order Carnivora; family Mustelidae; genus Meles; species Meles meles. The sequence continues at coordinate 14,204,103 of NC_060086.1, forward strand.
CCTTGTCCACCATCCCCAGAAGGCACTTTGTAAATTCCAAGGGATAATGAAGCCCAGCCATGACCCAGGGGTTCAGAGTTCAGTCTCTCTAATTTTAGGGAGACTGCAGTGGCAATGCTGCCCTTCTCTTGCACAGGTAGGTTTATTTATAAGTCACTCAATTTTTCAAAACAACAGATTATTTTATGCAAAATAACAATGTGGTGGTTAGCTGTAAGGAAGAGCTAGGAAACATTATGGGCTTACCTCTGAGACTGAGGGAGAAGGAAACAATAGAGGAGGAGCATATGGGAAGCTAATAAAAAAATGATAGTTTTCTTAATCCAGAAGCTGGATACTTAGTTGTTCCTTTTATATTGTTCTTCAAACCATAACACACATTTTATATAGTTTTCTTCATGTGGTACACACCTCACGATTTAAAAAAAGAGAAAGATGGGGTGCCTGGGTGGCTCAGTGGGTTAAAGCCTCTGCCTTCAGCTCAGGTCATGATCTCAGGTCCTGGGATCAAGCCATACATCGGACTCTCTGCTCAGCAGGGAGTCTGCTTCCCCATCTCTCCCTGCCTGCCTCTCTGCCTACTTGTGATCTCTGCCAAGTAAATAAATAAAATCTTTTAAAATAAATAAATAAATAAATAGAAAGAAAGAAAAAGAAAACAAAAAGAACAACAACAAAAAAAGGCTAAAGCATTAAGGAATGATTGGTTAATAAATTCCATTTTAACAAAACAAGGCAGTGCCCTATTCAAATGACTGGAAAGCCATAATAGTCTCATAATAAAGGTGCACTGAGAGTCATAACCATCACCTACCAAAAAATAAAACATAAGATGTAAAAAAGAGCAAGTAGTCTAACAAGGCACCATGCAAATTAGTAATGTGTATTATCTGTTAATTATCAAATTAATTACATGGAAATAGTAAGAAAGAAGTTAATTATCTATTATCTGATTATCAGATTAATTATCAAATTGATTAATTATCAAATTAAATCAGAGCATAAAATAAATCTGGAAAGATGTCTATCTTAAAGAAACCATTTAGTGCTGAGCTGGGTACAATCTCAACAATTCAGAAAACTAGATTTTCAAAAAAAAAAAAAAGTTCTAGAAGCATCGCCATAACCAGGAGTTGCAGAAAGGGAACCCTTGGCCAAAATGTATTTGTATTACAGGGTGACATGCCAATATCAGGTTTTAAAAAACAGAAAGTATAAAAACCTACATTTTAAGTGTTGGATTTCCACATATTCTTATCAATTAACCAATAAAAGCTGGCTCTGAATCGATGGTATTCATTTCCCAACTGACCTTTACCTGCCTATATGGCACCAGGTCCCTTAATCTCCCATGTAGCAGGAGAGTAAGTGCCTTTCAGAAGCCCGAAATAGAGAGCTGGGTTAGAGATAACCACAAAGAAGCAATCAGCATACAAGTGAGCACAGAAATCCTGGCTGTGCACGAGATTATCCTCAGAGAACATAAAGTCAAGTAAGATAAAGCCCACTCGTCAAATTCCAAGAGCTTCCAACGCTGAACAGGTGGACAAGTGAAGAAGCAGGTAAAAGAGAGAGCGGCCATGTCAGTGAAACTGGAGGAGAACACGGTGAGAAGAGGTGTTAGGGAGCCATGAGAGGAAGGTTCAAGAGAGGAAGTAGCAACAGCTATCAGCAGCGTACAGAACAGTAGCCGGTAGTAAAATGATCTTTATTTCTCCACACAATGTTCTGGGCTGCACGTTAAGCACTTGATGTATTCTACTTAATTCTCCCAGCCCTGCGATGAAACACCTACTATCATCACCCCAGGGCAGAGTCTAGAGACTCCGAGAGTAACGCCCTCAAATCAGGCAAGCTGGAAAACAAGGAGGCCAGGACTAATAGTCACTATACCTAAGTTTTCAACTCCTGCAAATTCTAACAGGAGACCTACGTTCCAACTATGAGTACACATTCGTATCTGGTCGTTAGAGTATAAAATATTCCACATAAAAGCTGATATTTTCAAGGCAAGCCATGAGTTGTTTTTTTTTTTTTTACCCCCAAACCTCACACAGACAAGAAACTAGGATTAATTTTACAGATCAATTCAAAACAAGTTTCAAGAATAAAGGTTTAAAACTTCAAATTAAATGTAGTCCAACTTAGCCTTAGGGTTTTAAATGGCCAACTTTTGAGGGCTGGTTTCTTTAAATCAATTATGATCGATATAAGCCAGATGGCCGGACTGTCAAACGGGATAGAGCTGTCTGCATGATAAGGTCACTGCATCTGTCACTGGGAAACTCTGGGAAAAGTGTCACATCCGGAAACTCCCTAACCTCACAGCCCATATATCTGAGAGAAGTCCATCAGGGATTAAGATGTGCAGTGAGGGGATTAGATAGGGTTACAGTGTTTGACAGTGTTTGTCTATCAAATTATTGTTTGCATTTTTATTGTGGGAGTAAAGCGAGGAAACAAAAGCAAAGCGTTCCATAGCCAAAATGGCATCTAAGTGGGTTACCAAGTTACGTGATTTTATTTCTTTGACTTTAAACCACTGTTACCCCATCTTACTACAAACAATATAATCTTAACAGGCCATATGATGTCTGCTATCAGGAAGGACAGTGCCGTAATTAAACGCTATTTCTGTGAGGATGTGTGTGGTACGGGTTCAGACAAGATCATATGTGGTATGATATTGTCATTTGCAAAACCATCTCACTCTTACTGCTTTAGAGAGTCGCTCCAGAAGAGCAGTGACTGGAAAAGCATAACACATTCCTAATAAAGGTGCAATGGTGTTTGCAGCAGAGAGCTACAAGAGTGATAAACATCATCTATCAAAAAATAAAAAATAAAAAGAGCAAGTAGCTTGACATTCCTCACTAATACTGTATTTATTCCCATGGAGGCACAGGCCCCTTGTGTACTTTTCTAGTTCATATTTGCAGCACTGTGGAATCCTAAGTTCTGGACAAAATAATCTAAAAAAGACAAGACTAGCCATCAGGCTCCTGTAGAGTTAACATCCTTGTTGGAGCATATTTTTAGGGTCTCTCTTCCTAGCTAAGCTATAGATTCAAGTCAAGACTCCATAATAAGCCTGGTCTTGTCCATTAATAAACATTCCTATCTAGAAGGATTTTTAACTCTTGTATTTGTTGTCAACATTTTTCATATGGAAAAATGACATGACCAACAATAATTATTTAATCACTCTATGCTGAAAATGCACAGGGGTAGAAATAGGAATGTGGGGACTCAAATTGGTTGGTTCACAGCCACAATTAAATCAGATGACCTCTAAAGACAAGTCTGTTCATGCATTACTAACCTAACTGTGGGAGTTAAAGGATTTTTATCTTCTGCCTGTAGAAGAAATTAGCCAAATTCAGCTTGAATTTGTATACTTTCACTACATTAAATGAATTAACCAATGGCCCATTCTTTATGCTTTCACAATGTAACAAATGAAACTGAATTGAGAAGCAAAATATTCAGAATCTAGACATTCTTCATAAAACAAGGAAATTCAACATGTGAAAATTCATTATTCTGAAATTTATTAAGCATGAGTCAATGCATTACACTTGGCCTGAATCCTCAGTTTTAATTTTCACCTTCACCATACAAATGTACCAAACAACTCATTTGCAAATGCAGAATATGATTGTCCCTATATTTTACAAATAGGAAACAAAAGAAGATAAAGTAGTTACAGAGAACCTCCTTCCATAATGCTGATGATACAATGTTAAGACAGAGCCTGATAGCCTGACAAGGCTATAGAGACTTTATAGTATATATAGCATATAACATTATATGTAATTGTATACACACACAACTTGGGGACTAGAACTGATAATGGTGAGGGCAGTAACAACAGCTAATACAGAGAGCATATGACATCACCAGACATTATCCTCAGAAGTGCAGATATGCTAACTTCTTCGCTGTGAGACAGGCCCCATGTTATGGTCAATTTAGGGATAAGGGGCACGGCTGGTGGAGAGGTACGTCACACAGCTACTGACTCAATGGAAAGCAGGAGTTCAAGAACAAGCATTGTGCTTCCCGGCATCTAAGCTCTTAACCACTATGGTATATCATCTCTCTTCCTTGAGAAAAGTTAATCAACAATGTTATTTTACGATTAAAACCCTATTTGATTTTATAGTGACAAACCATATGATTAATATGCTCTAATTATATATAAACTTTCTCTGGAATTTATGAATTGAAATTTTGAGAAAGTAGGTAAACACATCTACGACAGGATAAGATGTGAACTCGGGAGAGAGTTGGCATATCATCTCCATGGCTTCCGCATTTTAAGTGACTCCAAGCTCTGAGAACAGCATGTGTGAAGGCATAGAGCTGTGATGGGCACAAAGTGGGGTGTGTGGAAGAGAGCAGAGGAAACCAAGCTAACCAGTGACGCAGCCAAAGTCAGTGGAGATCTTGTGAGAAGCATGACATCATCACCACTGTTTTTAAAGAGAATAATCTTGTCTACCTTGTGGAGAAGGCAGAATTGTTACATGCTCCAGCTGTGGGCTTGAACTAAGCCAACTGTAAACAAGAGGGAAGTCTCACTGAGAGAACAGTTTTGAATCATAACGTGGTGTCATCAGCAGGCTGTGGATACTAAGAAAAGCACAGAGACTGTGCTAAAGCTTCAAGCTCGAGACAGAGGCGACATCCCTCCTCGTTAGCCAAGATAGGGAATGCCCTGGAGTAGGAGCCCTTTAGAATTTGGAAGGGGAGGCGAACCATAAGAGACTATGGACTCTGAAAAACAACCTGAGGGTTTTGAAGGGTCAGGGGTGGGAGGTTGCGGGAACAGGTGGTGGGTAATAGGGAGGGCACGTATTGCATGGAGCACTGGGTGTTGTGCAAAAACAATGAATACTGTTACGCTGAAAAAATAAATAAAATGGAAAAAAAAAAGAAATAGATGTAGACATCGAGGTCAGTGGGCAGGATTAAGAGTCCAGAAATAGACCCATATTTGAAACATCAAAAAAAAAAAAAAAGACAGAAGGTTTTTAAATGCCTTTATTACAAATTCTGGGGAAGCTTCTTTTTCCCATTCAAAGAGTTCTCAAATACAGACAGCAGAGTAAGTTCTTCATTGAAAGGTATCATTTGTGAGTAGGCAGAAGATGAGAGCTGTGGGCATCAGTCCAGCTTCTAACAGGCAGTCTCACCACTGAGACTTGGTTCATTCCTAAACTTAACAGAGAAGAATAAAATGTATACAGTCCAGTAGGGAATAAACTGTGCCCAAAAGACACTCCTGGATCAGTCCCCAAGTTTTTCTCTTAAGATGAAAATATTCCTGTCCCACTGGCCCTTGGGATGTTTCCCCAAATTTACTAATATTATTCTCTCTTTTCCCATAAACATGTTTGAGTTACAGTAGGTCTCAGGTCCTAGAGGAGAGAAGGACAGTGCTAAACACTAGCCCATAAAATATAATGGCCTAGAAGTCAAAGTTAGGTTGCAGACAGACAGACAGACAGGAAGCCAGGGGACCAAGAAGTGGAGAAGTCCCCATATCACTTCCTGCACAGGATAAATGTTTATCAAATAAAGTACATACAGTAATCTCTGAACTATGCAGCATAATCAGAGAATGAGGTGATTCAAACAGGTGCACTTTACAAATGTCTGCGCTTATTTTAAAAATTGGGTTAAAGTTTTAACAACTTCGGTGATTTTGCCAATACAGTCCATGATTTCTTTGACAGAGTATATAAAACATAACACTTTTTCAAAAATTTGTAATTTCTAACATGAGTTTTCTTACAATAACATAACGTTATGCTACCCTCAGAGTTATTACTAATCGAGAGATCTTTACCACCACCTTAAATGTCCCCAAACTAGTATAATCCCTTCTTCTTTTCCAGGTATGATACCCCTCTCATTTCTAACTGCTCCATCTAGCACTACTCATCACCTTCCTCCAAATTCCTATCTTTAATCTTGACTGTAATAGAATAACATATAACAAAACTCATTAAAGTTCTATATAAAATAAAACAGACTGATCCAAGTTTAAAAAGCGTAAGTCCTCCCTATGTAATATAAAAGGGACTTTAAATAGCTATTTTAAATGTTATAGGGAGGAAGAGGTGTTCATTTGTGTTCTCTTAGGTTCTTGGAACATACTGGACTTATAAATAAACTGGATGACAGTTTACTAAAGAAAAAAACCGGGGCGCCTGGGTGGCTCAGTGGATTAAGCCGCTGCCTTCGGCTCAGGTCATGATCTCAGGGTCCTGGGATCGAGCCCCGCATCAGGCTCTCTGCTCCACAGGGAGCCTGCTTCCTCCTCTCTCTCTGCCTGCCTCTCTGCCTGCTTGTGATCTCTCTCTCCGTCAAATTAATAAATAAAATCTTTAAAAAAAAAAAAGAAGAAAAAACCTAATTTTTCAAAACCCACCTAAGCATAATACAAAACTGCACTCTTCCAATGAACAGTCTGTACCAGAACTTTTTCTTTTGGCCTGCTCTGGCTACAACAACCCGTTGAAACATTTGATGACTTGTGAGCTGCTTGAATTGATATTTCCAATTCAAACTGGAAGTCTGGATGAAGGATTTGTAATGGAACTTTGGTGCCAATTCAGTCTGGTCATTCCATGTACAGACAAATTCAGACTGATCTACTACAGCAAAGCCAATGTTCCGTAAGTCACAGAGGCTATGTCATAAGTGAGAAAGGATGATCAAACACAGTATTGGTGAGCTAAAACAAGAATGATTCTTTTAACCTTGCAAGAGAGAAATTGAAACTGAAAAGCCTTAGCATTGCAAAAGCCCTGCCTCATGAAGAGAGGATCCATAAAATTCCTTCCATAACTCTCCTTTTCTTTAGTTAGCTAAATAAAGGAATAGCCCAAGAAAATCAAGTCTCTTGCTTAATTATGCGTATTTTATCAGTGTGGGTACTACCTTGTAAATATGTATAAATTAGAAATCAAGAAAACAATACTTTGTAGTGAGAATAGCACACTACAAATACTTTCAGTAATACTTTCAGGGGAGCCTGGGTGGCTCAGTGGGTTAAAGCCTCTGCTTTTGGCTCAGGTCATGACCCCAGGGTCCTGGGATCAAGCTCAGCAGGGAGCCTGCTTCCTCCTCTCTCTCTCCCTGCCTCTCTGCCAACTTGTGATCTGTCTAATATATAAATAAAAATCTTTTTAAAAAAAGTAATACTTTCAGTTCTTTTTTAGAGTACAGAATCCATAAGCATCACTAAAATCTGATTAATGAAATAACTCAATGGATGGAGCTCTGGTCTTGAAGATTAAAAACAGAGTTTTAGCTCTCAAGTAATGGCAAGGATGGATAAATAGACAAAAAATAGACAGACATGTGAAAATATCTTAAAACACAATACATGCATAAACTACATATTATTTGAATATCAAATTCCAGTTTTTCTCAGATCATCTTAAATATAAAAATTTTAATCATTAGTCAACTAAAGACCAAATTAAGTTCTGTGTTCAATCAAGAAGAGCACGCTAAACAGCTGCATCTTTCTGTTTGCCATTATTGTCAATGAGTTGGGACTTTGTTTTATAATTACAGTCTTAATAGGATGTCAAGATGTTATGTAACAAACAAAACATCAGTCAACCAGAAAGCAACAGGGCACTTGTTAAGCATGAACTGTGCGATCCTGGATCCAGTCCACCGTGTAAAGGAGGAGGAGGAGCGCTGATGAAGAACTGTCCACACATGCCTTTAGTAAGGTCATCCCAATCTCACAGATACATCTGTCAGCCACCAGCTTTTTAATTAGAGACATTATTCTTTAACTCACAAATCTGCCCCAACACACAACAAACAATTTCAGCATAGGAGAAAGTCTGAGATGAACAGAAAAGACTTCCGGAAATGTTGAGGATTTAAATATATGGTTATTACTTTTTTTCTCATGTTTTAAGTCCCTAAAAAGCATGCATTTGAGGAAATTTAAGTTTTATCCTGCCAAATGCCCAAATCACATCAGGTTTTGCAAATGAAATGAATACCCTGCACTATATCCAGAAAGCAACAGGAAATCAATGTAAGCTCAACAAAAGTAACGTGTTCCATACGGACAGAGGATTTTTAAATGACGGTTTCATAAGAGCACCTGTATTCACTGAATCAACTAAATGGTGGTCAATAAGATACTTTTATCTATGCTAATTACTATTTCTAATTCTTAAATTCTGTTCAAGAGCAAGGACTCTTTAAATGGCAACTTTATACTTTGATTACATAATTGTCGGCATATGAGAAAAAGCATCTGGCTTGAAAACGATGTTGGATTTATTGCTCTGATTCATTTAAAAAGCCATAACACTCATGTTACATTCAGTGGAACAAAGAGACAATATCTAAAGTTCTACTTCAGCTAAGAATCTGTGTACTGCCTTAATTAGTAGCTGTGAAAAGACTTCAGGAGAGATAGAGTTGTATGTTTATTTCTTTTTCTAAGTAAATCTCATCAGGCAAAATTAGGTAATTCTATAAAAGTTAAGACTGCTATCACAAGTGTTTATGAATGGGGGAGAAAGAAATGCTTTAATCTTTAATTCATTTTATAGGCAATTCAACAACATATTTCTATCACATCTACCATAAAACGGCAACAACGGCATTGTTCAAAGCTCTCAACCAGTGGTTCTTACCCTGGGTTCCACACTGAAATTGTTTGGGATCTTTACAAAATACTGATGCCTGGGCTCCACCTCCACAGGCTCTGATGTAATTGGCTGGGGGAGGCAGGCTGTCTGAATAATGGAAGACTTAAATGTTCCCCCAGGTGATTCTAGTGCCCAGAAGGGGCTGCCACTCAAAGCTTCAGATGGATCCTCAGAGAAATTCTAGTCTTCACAGTCACCAAACAGGGGTCTATTTGCGGTCCTCCCTGTGAAGACATCAGGCTAGGAAGACAGGCTGACCTCTCTAGCTGTGGCCTCACTCTATGTTGTCAACATGAGAGACATCTGAATAGCAGCCAGAGCGAACCCCTTAACAACCCAGGAGGATGGAGTGCCTGGGTGGCTCAGTGGGTTAGAGCCTCTGCCTTCGGCTTCAGGTCGTGAACCCAGGATCCTGGGATCAAGCCCCGCATCGGGCTCTCTGCTCGGCGGGAAGCCTGCTTCTACCTCTCTCTGCCTGCCCCTCGGACTACTTGTGATCTCTGTCTGTCAAATAAATAAATAAAATCTTTAAACACACACACACATACACACACACAACCCGGGAGGCGTGGACATCCTGAGGCTTTGAACCCCTATCAAATGCACACTTACATCAGGCAATCCAAACAAGACCCCTGTCCTTCTCCTGTCATCTATAAAGTGAGGTTACATGAGGGTTAGAGCAAAGGTGTGGGGAAAGGGATCTATCTGTTGATGGTGGCTATTTCACCACTGTAATTTTGGGCGCCTCAGGAATAAATGCCAAACAGAAGCAAATTTTCTGTGGGAATGCTGGACAGGGAGAACCTACTACTCTCCTAGTCTTCTAGAAATGCCTTAAGAGATGAGAGGGAGTATGCTTCATCAAGGCCTAAAGGAAGTTCCCTGCCCACACATGGGACTGGGACTCCCTGCAACGTCCTATAAGAATGGGGGGTGTGGAGTTGACAGGCCTCTGGAGTCAGGGGTGTGGGCTCACACAGTTTTCCCTTCATGAGCCATTTCGAGCAGTGGGTGTCTCGGCATGTATTTGTTTCATGTGTTCACACTGAATGCCATTCCTGATAGAGAGTTACGTGGAGGAACCCATGGCATTCCATATGGTAAATGCTTAACCTAAGGTCTCTAAAGGAGTATCAGAAGAAAAGGAATGGCAATCTTTAAAATGAATGGCTGGCAATCACATGCGCTCAACAAATATTTGTTGAATTAATGAATATATTTGTTCTATGCCAGATGTGACCCCTATGCCAAATTTCATACCCTTTCCCCAAGAGTAACAAAACAATCCTAAAAGAGCTGTTAAGAAATATAAATCCTGGGGCGCCTGGGTGGCTCAGTGGGTTAAAGCCTCTGCCTTCAGCTCGGGTCATGATCTCAGGGTCCTGGGATCGAGCCCCATGTCGGGCTCTCTGCTCAGCGGGGAGCCTGCTTCCTTTCCTCTCTCTCTGCCTGTCTCTCTGTCTACTTGTGATCTCTGTCTGTCAAATAAATAAAATCTTAAAAAAAAAAAAAGAAAGAAATATAAATCCTAGGAATTCATTTCTCTTCTGCTAATTGGTATCAGTGATAAGGGCTATTAACTTAAAATATGCCTATTTTCTATGAAAAGAATTTAATAATCCATCATTCATATTAAATTACCTGGATACAAAGTAAGAAAACTAGCAGTCACAAGATTAAAGTGTTACAAGATACACTATACGAGTAGTAATAATTTTACTTAAGACAGACTTCTTTTCATTTAATTGGTACCTATGTCTAAATATCAAGAGAAATAATTCCAGCATGAAGGCAAGTGACAATATATCATTTTCGTGTATTCTCTCAACAAAAAAGAAAGAAAATAAACAAACCACCAGTAAGTACAAGACAGGTTAAAAAAAAAAAAAAGTTCACCCTGAGAATTAGCTATCCAAATGTATTGGCCTTTGACTATTTTATGTCACTGGCAATATCATTTCTTCATGACAGGACTCATTTAGTGACACTACAATTCCCATTAATTCAGAATTTTACAACAAACTTGAGCTAGTAATTAGTTGGCATGAATCCTGCTGCATTACCATATGTACTTTGTGACCAAATTTTAATAAGACCATCTCATCTGTATTCACACAGTGCTGTCAGGCCTATTATTTTTTATATGTTGCCTTAAAATAAATCTACTTTACCTTTCACATTAGAAACTTTCCTTGGATTACAAATAGGCAGGAAAAAAATTTTTGAATAAAAAACAAACTAGGTAGCTAATCTTATCTTGACTTGCACCTCAATCTATCTCAAGATATGCACCTTTCCTTATTACTAGTAATTAGTTTCTAGAAATCCAGTACTCAGTGCTGGATGAACAGTACAACATGTGCACGTGCACACACACACACAAAGTTTCTTCCCAAAATCTTAAGATTCTGAATTAGAAAGAAAATGGCAAAAATATATGTCTAATGAACTAATAGTAATAGAGGATTTATATCAATTCTCAGTGAGGCAGCAACTATTAAAGACAAAAATTATACCAAACTTTTCATGATAAACTCAATTATTTATAGCCAAAATGTTGCTTGTTAAGTTATACCTGAAGAAATAAATATTCGAAATTAAGTGTGTAGATTATTTGATGTCCTAGCTGATAAAGTATTCCACTGTATGGACAATAATGCTGGCTTCCTGCCCAACTACCATCCCTGCACCCTCTGCTGTGCCCAGGCTTTAACTTACTCTCAGACCCTTAATTTAGATCATTCTGCCCAAGGCTTGCGTTCTTCTGTAAAGGCTACTATCAAATATGCCAACCCCAATTTACCCTAAAGCAGGAAATGGTTACTGCAGTTGCTACCCACAGTAGTCTCCTTCACAATGACTGGTTTAGTAATGGGCCTGTGACACAATCCTGGTGCCTGAAAGGGCTTGGTGGATCTCCAGGAAGCTCCTGAGAAAGTCTTACACACAGAGGCCCTTAAATGGACATTTACTCTTGTTAGCCTCTGGTCATTTTCTTTCTTTTTTTTTTTTTTTTAATTCTTTTTTTTTTTTTTAAGATTTTTATTTTATTTATTTGACAGAGAGAGATCACAAGTAGATAGAGAGGCAGGCAGAGAGAGAGAGAGAGAGGGAAGCAGGCTCCCTGCTGAGCAGAGAGCCCAATGCGGGACTCGATCCCAGGACCCCGAGATCATGACCTGAGCCGAAGGCAGCGGCATAACCCACTGAGCCACCCAGGCGCCCCCTCTGGTCATTTTCTGTGAGAGCCATCCTGACACCTTGAAGAGAGCCTATATAGGAGCCCAAGTCCAAGCTGGCAGGCTAAGAAGGTGAGAATGGAAAACATGGGTGAAATGCAGGTTTTTGATGATGTTGCTGAGGCCCCCAGTCAACAATCCCTAGAATTACTCTACTACAAGGCTTCTTGTTTTGTACATAATAAATTACCTTTCTGCTTAAGCCATTTTCAGTTGTTTTCTACTACCTAAAGCATCCTAACTCATGACCACAGTAATGGGCTTCAAAAATCATCTCACAATCATACAACACTTACAAAACATGATTATATATTATGCCATAAACTAATCCTTAATTCAAAAGAACAAATTATAGGGATCAGATTCCCTGAAGATAATGTAATAAAAACTGAAATTCATGACAAAAATAGGCAAATAAGAGAAAAAATTTCAATTCTCATCAAAATTGAAATCACTTGTCAAAGCAGCTACAGAGCAATTGTAAAATCTTTAGAAAATAATGATAGTAAGGATGTTACACCCCAGAAAAGAGAAAAAAGATAAGAAAAAAGAGGCGGGCTCTCAGTAACCTCGGGGCAGCAGCATCCTCCTCCTCCTCCTCGCTTCCTTTTCTTTCCTTCCACTTATTTCTGTTATCCTCCTCCTTTTCCTCCTTCCCCTGCCCCATCTCCCTTTCTTCTCCGGAGGGCACAGTGCACAGATCCGTGAGCGCAGGCAGCCGCCACTGTAGGTGCATCCAGACCAGCATCTTTTGACTTGGGATTGGTTAGAAAATAATGCCCGTTTGAGGAGGGGAGAAGATGGTGGAGAAGTAAGAGGTGCTGTTTCAACCGGTCCCCTAAAGTGAGCTGATTACCTACCAAAGAACTCTGATCACCCACGAAATCAGCCTGAGGTTAGAATTATACACTTCTAGATCTCTGTGGGGGGCAGAAAATGCCAGGAGACAGAAGCATTCCAGGATGTACCTTGCCTGCACCACGACTGACACATTCAGCTACACATCCGTTCAGCCATCTCTCACCAAAATGACTAGGAGGAGGAATGCCCAACAGAAGAAAAATTCAAGAGACTGGACCCTCTCCATCAGAGCTATTGGATATGGACATAGACAGCATGTTGGAAAGGGAACTCAGGCCAACAATTATCCAGGCAATAGCTAGGTTGGAGAAAGCCTTTGATGACAAAATGGAATTGATTAGGGCAGAAGTGAAAGCCACCAGGGATGATTTAACAATTCTCTCAATGAGTTCCAATCTAATCTAAATTCTCTAAAAGCTAGGGTAACTGAAGCAGAAGACAGAATTAGTGATCTGGAGGACAAACAGAGAAAAAGGATCAGAAGGAAGCCTGGAACAAACAGCGTAGAAGCCACGAAAACAGAATTAGGGAAATAAATGACGCCATGAAACATTCCAACGTCAGAATTATTGGAATCCCTGAGAGGGAGGAGAAAGAAAGAAAACTAGAAGATATAGTTGAACAAATTCTCCATGAAAATTTTCCCAATCTGGCGAATGGAACCAGCATTCGTGTACTAGAGGCAGAAAGGTCTCCCCCAAGATCAGAGAATCTAGAAAGACCTCGAGACACCTGATTGTGAAAATGATGAATCATAATTTTAGACAGGAGCTCTTGAAAGCAGCTGGGGGAAGAAATGCCTACGTACAGAGGAAAGCCCATCAGAATAATGTCAGACCTGTCCACAGAAACCTGGCAAGCCAGAAAGGGCTGGCAAGATGTATTCAGGGCACTAAATGAGAAGAACATGCAGCCAAGAATACTTTATCCAGCAAGACTGACATTCAAAATGGATGAAGAGATAAAGAGCTTCCAAGACCGGCAAGGTTTAAAAGAGTATGTGACCACCAAGCTGACACTGCAAGAAATATTAAGGGGGAGTTCTATAAAAGAGGGAAAAACCCAAGAATATCATTGAACAGAAATATATGGAGACAATCTATAGAAACAAAGACTTCACAGGTAACACGATGTCAATAAAAACGTATCTCTAATAATCATTCTCAACGTGACTGGCCTAAATGTGCCCATAAAATGGCTCAGGGTTGCAGATTAGATAAAATGACAGGACCCATCCATATGTTGTCTACAAGAGACCCATTTTGAACCTAAGAATACATCCAGACTGAAAGTGAAGGGATGGAGAAGCATCTTTCATGCCAATGGGCCTCAAAAGAAGGCTGGGGTAGAGATTCTCATATCAGATAAATTAGATTTTAAACTAAAGACTATAGTCAGAGATACAGAAGGACACTACATAATTCTTAAAGGGACAATCCACCAAGAAAATCTAACAATTGTAAATATTTATGCCCCCAATATGGGAGCAGCCAATTACATAAGGAAACTATTAATCAATAAAGAGTCATATTAATATGAATACATTAATAGTAGGAAATCTTAACATGCCACTCTCAGTAATAGACAGATCACCCAAGCAGAAAATCAAAAAAGAAACAAGAGCATTGAATGACACATTGGACCAGATGGAATACAGAACATTCCACCCTAAAACAACACAATATTCATTCTTCTCGAGTGCACATGGAACCTTCTCCAGAACAGACCACATATGGGCTCACAAATCAGGGCTCAAATGATACAAAAGATTGAGATTATTCCCTGCATATTCTCAGATCACAGTGCTTTGAAACTGGAGCTCAACCACAAGGAAAAGTTTGGAAGGAATTCAAACACCTAAAGACCACCTTGCTTAAGAATGCTTGGATCAACCAGGAAATCAAAGAACAACTTAAACAATTCATGGAAACCAATGAGAATGGAGACACTTTGGTTGAAAACCTATGGGAGGGGGCGCCTGAGTGGCTCAGTGGGTTAAAGCCTCTGCCTTTCGCTCAGGTCATGATCCCAGGGTCCTGGGATCGAGCCCCGCATCGGGCTCTCTGCTTGGCAGGGAGCCTGCTTCCTCCTCTCTCTCTCTCTCTGCCTGCCTCGCTCCCTACTTGTGATCTCTGTCAAATAAATTAAAAAAAAAAAAAACAAAAAACCTATGGGATACGCAAAGGCGGTCCTAAGGGGGAAATACATAGCCATCCAAGCCTCCCTCAAAAACACTGAAAAATCCAGAATACACCAGCTGTCTCTACACCTTAAAAAACTGGAGAATCAACAACAAATTAAGCCAATTCCACAAACAAGAAGGGAAATAATCAAGATTAGAACAGAGATCAATGAGATAGAAACTAGAAATACAGTAGAACATATCAATGAAACTAGAAGCTGGTTTTTTGAAAGAATCAATAAGATCGATAAACCATTGGCCAAACTAATCCAAAACAAAAGAGAGCAGGCCCAGATTAATAAAGTTATGAATGAAGAGGGAGAGATCACAACTAACACCAAGGAAATAGAAACAATCATCAGAAATTATCATCAACAGTTATATGCGAATAAGTTAAGCAACCTAGATGAAATGGATGCATTCCTGGAAAACTATAAACGTCTAAAATTGAACCAGGAAGAAATTGACAAGCTGAATAGACCAATATCTAGTAACGAGATTAAAGCAGTGATCAAAAACCTCCCAAAAAAAGAGCCCAGGACCTGATGGATTCCCTGGGGAATTCTACCAAACTTTCAAAGAAGAAATAACACCTATTCTCCTGAAGCTGTTTCAAAAAATTGAAGCAGAAGGAAAACTTCCAGACTCTTTTTATAAAACCAGCATTACCCTGATCCTCAAACCAATCAAAGACCCAACCAAAAAGGAGAATTTCAGACCAATATCACTGATGAATATGGATGCTAAGATTCTCAACAAGATCCCAGCTAATAGGACCCAACAGTACATTAAAAAGATTATCCACCATGACCAGGTGGGATTCATCCCTGGGTTGCAAGGATGGTTCAACATTCACAAATCAATCAATGTGATAGAACAAATGAATAAGAGAAGAGAGAAGAACCACATGGTCCTCTCAATTGATGCAGAAAAAGCATTTGACAAAATCCACCATCTGTTCCTGATTAAAACACTTCAAAGTATAGGGATAGAGGGAACATTCCTCAACTTCATAAAGTCTATCAGTAAAAAACCCACAGCAAATATCATCCTCAATGGGAAAAAGCTCACAGCCTTCCTGTTGAGATCAGGAATACAACAAGGATGCCCATTCTCACCACTCTTGTTCAACATAGTATTAGAAGTCCTAGCAAC
The DNA here is from genome assembly GCF_922984935.1 of Meles meles. Classification (NCBI taxonomy): domain Eukaryota; kingdom Metazoa; phylum Chordata; class Mammalia; order Carnivora; family Mustelidae; genus Meles; species Meles meles. The sequence continues at coordinate 14,220,242 of NC_060086.1, forward strand.
AGCAATCAGACAATAAAGAGAAATAAAAGGTACTCAAATTGGCAATGAAGAAGTCAAACTCTCTCTCTTCACAGATGACTTATACTTTATATGGAAATTCCAAAAGACTCCACCCCCAAACTACTAGAACTCATACAGCAATTCAGTAACGTGGCAGGATACAAAATCAATGTACAGAAATCAGTTGCTTTCTTATATACTAACAATGAAAATACAGAAAGAGAAATTAGAGAATTGATTCCATTTACTATATAGTACCAAGAACCATAAGGTACCTGGGAATAAACCTAACCAAAGAGGTAAAGGATCTGTACTGGAGGAACTACAGAACACTCATGAAAGAAATTGAAGAAACAAAAAGATGGAAGACCATTCCATGCTCATGGATTGGAAAAACAAACATTGTTAAAATGTCTATACTGCCTAGAGCAATCTATACTTTCAATGCCATCCTGATCAAAATTCCACTGGCATTTTTCAAAGAGCTGGAACAACCAATCCTAAAATTTGTATGGAATCAGAAGAGACCCCGAATTGCTAAGGAAATGTTGAAAAGGTAAAACAAAACTGGGGGCATCACGTTGCCTGATTTCAAGCTTTACTACAAAGCTGTGATCACCAAGACAGCACGGTACTGGCATTAAAACAGACACATAGACCAGTGGAACGGAGTAGAGAGCCCAGATATGGACCCTCAACTCTATGGTCAAATAATCTTCAACAAAGCAGGAAAACATGTGCAGTGGAAAAAAGACAGTCTCTTCAATAAATCGTGCTGGGAAAATTGGACAGCTATATGCAGAAGAATGAAACTCGACCATTCTCTTATACCACACACAAAGATAAACTCGAAATGGATAAAAGACCTCAATGTGAAACAGGAATCCATCAGAATTCTAGAGGAGAACATAGGCAGTAACCTCTTCGATATCAGCCACAGCAACTTCTGTCAAGATATGTCTCCGGGGCGCCTGGGTTGCTCAGTGGGTTATGCCGCTGCCTTCAGCTCAGGTCATGATCTCAGGTCCTGGGATCGAGTCCCGCATCGGGCTCTCTGCTCAGCAGGGAGCCTGCTTCCCTCTCTCTCTCTCTGCCTGCCTCTCTATCTACCTGTGATCTCTCTCTGTCAAATAAGTAAATAAAATCTTTAAAAAAAAAAAAAGATATGTCTCCAAAGGCAAGGAAAACAAAAGCGAAAATGAACTTTTGGGACTTCATCAAGATCAAAAGCTTCTGCACAGCAAAGGAAATCGTCAACAAAACAAAGAGGCAACCCACAGAATGGGAGAAGATATTCGCAAATGACAGCACAGACAAAAGGCTGATATCTAGGATCTATAAAGAACTTCTCAAACTCAACACACAAAACAGATAATCAGGTCAAAAAATGGGCAGAAGACATGAACAGACACTTCTCCAATAAAGACATACAAATGGTTATCAGACATATGAAAAAATGTTCATCATCACTAGCCATCAGGGAGATTCAAATCAAAACCACATTGAGATACCACCTTAAACCAGTTAGAATGGCCAAAATTAACAAGACAGAAAACAACGTGTGTTGGAGAGGATGTGGAGAAAGGGGAACCCTCTTACACTGTTGGTAGGAATGCAAGTTGATGCAGCCACTTTGGAAAACAATGTGGAGATTCCTTAAGAAATTAAAAGTAGAGCTTCCCTAGGACCCTGCAATTGCACTACTGGATATTTACCCCAAAGATACAAATGTAGTGAAAAGAAGGGCCACCTGTACCCCAATGTTCATAGCAGCAATGGCCACAGTTGCCAAACTGTGGAAAGAACCAAGATGCCCTTCAACGGACAAATGGATAAGGAAGATGTGGTTCATATACCCTATGGAGTATTATGCCTCCATCAGAAAGGATGAATACCCAACTTTTGTATCAACATGGACGGGACTGGAAGAGATTATGCTGAGTGAAATAAGTCAAGTAGAGTCAATTATCATATGGTTTCACTTAATTGTGGAGCATAAGAAATTAACACGGAGGACATGGAGAGGAGAAGGGAGTTTGGGGAAATTGGAGGGGGAGATGAACCAAGAGAGACTACGGACTCTGAAAAACAATCTGAGGGTTTTGAAGGGGTGCGGGGTGGGAGGTTGGATGAGCCTGGTGGGGGGTATTATGGAGGACACGTATTGCATGGAGCCCTGGGTGTGATACATAAACAATGAATTCTGGTACACTGAAAAGAAATTTAAAAAATTAAAAATTAAAAAAAAAAGAAAAGGAAAGAAATAAAGCCAGACTTATAATCAGAAAAAAAAAAGAGCATAAAATTGAGGAGATGGGAAGAAGTCAACAAATTAATCATTTAAAGATATCAGAAAGCAAACAGCTATAAACAAAATAGAGAAAGATAAAAGATAAAAATAGATGAATCTGGAAAAGAGCTAAGAGAGCTAAATGTCTTTGAAGAGGGCAGGGGATACATGCTTTTAGCTTGTCTGATTTAGAACAATTAGAGAAAACACAATATGCAACAGTAGAAGTAAGCAAAATTGTATAACCTCAGAAACAGATAGTATAAAAATTTTAAAGGACATTACATTCAGGAACAGTATGAAATCTGAATACTTTACGGTTTTCTCATTACCATCCCCCTAAGGGGACTTTCCTAATCAATATCCTGCCCTTGAAATTAAATGCTAAGGAGTAAGATTTTGTTGGGTAGGACTCAGCTTTGGAGGGCCATAGGCATTGTAATTTCCAAGGGTTTTTTGTTTGTTCATCTGTTTTTGCCTCCGCTGGAACCCATACCAATTTCATAATGTTGTCCTTGTTGAGAATACATGCAATAAGTATAATGCTTTAGAAAAATAAGGACTTTCCAACTGATTCAAGAGAGAAAACACAAGAATACCAAAAACAATGTGTAAAGTTGTGAAAGTTTTCAACAAATTACTACCAAAAGGTGGACACAAATGATATTATATATAGATAATATCTAAACTTCAGAGTTTCATAATCCTTACACTAGACCAGGAGTTGATAATCTGAGAGCAGCAGGCCAATCCTGGCCTACCACATGTTCTTACACAGTTTCCCTGGAACACAGCTGCACTCTACCTGTTGTCTGAGGCTGCTTTCAAGAACAACGGCAGAGATGAGTAGTTCTGATGGATAACATCTGGCTCACAAAACCTAAAATATTTATTATCTGGCCCTTTACATAAAGATATCTCACACAACATTTGCAATTCAAGTATAACCTTTACGGACTTAATACAATAGTTTTAATACACGTGTAAGATAAATACAAGCTCATATAGGATACGACCATTAAGAAAGGCAGAGTATAATGTACATTCTTATCAAACACATGTGCAATGTTCATAAAAATTACCAAATATTAGAATAAAAGAATATACTCACAAATTCAAAAAAAGATAAATCATGTTAATCTTTTTAAGTGAAAGAAATCGGTTAAAGTTAAAACATAGTTACAAAAAGTGCTATCTCCATATTTACCTATGTAGCTATAAAACCTTACATATAAATGTGTTTGGGAATAAAGGGGGAAAAGAAAAACTTGCATGTCCTTTACATACAATAATAGAGCTTACAGAAAGAAGACTGAGAAAGTGCCTGAGCGGGGTCAGAAAAAATTCATAGCATAAGATTTATTTACTAGAAAAAAAAAGATATATTTACTAGAAAACATAAGACACTGAAAAGTAGTAAAGTTCTTAACTCAGAAAATAAGAAAAAAAAACCTCACAAATAAATCCAAAGAAGAAAGCAGAATAAATCATTTAAATACAAAATAAAAAAGAATTAGGAAATAAAATAAAATACCAGGACATTTGAAATCTAGGTGCTTTAAAATGATCAAGAAAACTGACAAAGTTTTGTAAGTCTAGTTAAGAAAAAAGAAAGCCTGGGCACCTGGGTGGCTCAGTGGGTTAAGCTGCTGCCTTTGGCTCAGGTCATGATCTCAGGGTCCTGGGATCGAGCCCGGCATCGGGCTCTCTGCTCAGCAGGGAGCATGCTTCCCCCTCTCTCTCTGCCTGCCTTTCTGTCTACTTGTGATCTCTGTCTGTCAAATAAATAAAAAAATCTTTAAAAAAAAAAGAAAGAAAGTTCAAATGAGACAGTAGAAATGGAAAGGGGAAAATAACTTCAGGTTTGAAAAAGATTATTTTCTACCATAAAATTTTAAAATCTAGGCAGAATAGATAAAATATTAGAAAAATGTACTAAAAACTTCATAAAATAAAACAAGAGCAGACCAAATAATCACAAACAAAAGTAAAATGACAGGTAATGTTTCAACTCTTAAAAAAAAAGAAGAAAGAAAGAAAAGAAAAAGCACTAAGTTCACATGGTTTTTGGAAGTTTACTAAATCTTCAGGGAATAGATAATTCCTTCTATAACGTAAAATTGCCTTAAGACAAAAAAAAAGATTAAAAAAAAAAAAAGCTACCTAACATATTTTACGAGACCAACATAACTATACTCATCAACAGGATAAGAACATAAACTTAGATGGGAATAGCACTTACGATTAAGAACATGGAAGTAACATTTTTAAACAATGTATGATTTTGAAGTATAAAGTTTTGAAGTATATGTTGTGACTGTGTGGGGTTTATCCAAGGCATATACAAGTAGATAACAACAAAAAAGGGAAAAGAAAAGAAGTGCCAATGTTTTACTATATTAATGTATTGAAGGAGGACAAAAAAATCATAAGATTATCAAGTAGAGGCTGAAATATCATCTGATAAGATTCAACTCCAATTATTAACAAAAATACTTAGCAAAACCAAATAAAGGATATATACCAGAAATTCAGAGAAAAATTTACATTTATTGGTAAAATATTACAAGCATTCATTAAAAAGAAGAGTAAAACAAGGAAATACACTCTACTTGCTACAAACCCACTACCTACTCATTGGGTATTGCAAAAAAAAAATTTATGGCTATAAATATAGGAAAGAGCAAGATTACCATAACTCACAAACAATATGATTATTCACCTACAAGAAGTAATCAACAAAAAAAATAAGAAATTTTGGCAAGTGGGCCACATACAAGGTCAACACAAAAATCAATAGCTTTCTTACACCTCCAAAATAGTCAATTTAGGAATCTAACAGAAAAAAAAGCAACATAAACACTAAAGTGAGTATAAAACTAAAAGAAATGTTTCAGATGTTTATGAAGACAGCTATAAAACTTTACTGAACAACATAAAAGAAACCTGGAAAATAAAAAGATATACTTTGTTCAAGAATGGTGAGACTCAATATTGTAAAGGTGCCCGTTTTTAACAAATTCATTGATAAATGTAATCCCTATCCCTACCAAAATTCCAACATTATTTTTCAGGAACTCAACAAGCTAACCCCAAAACTCACATAAAATAAACAATATATAAGAAAATGTTTCAAAAAACCTTGAAAAAGAGTATGAGCTACACAAAACAATTCAAAAGCAACACAGGACTGTCTTAATTGGCGTGTTATTAGTAAAGAACGAATTAAGAAGCCACAAAACCATCAACATCATCATTGTTGCCTCGATCTTTATCATAACTAACCTTCACTTGGCACTCAAATGTCAGAAACGCTCTTAAGTTTGTTACATACATTTAATTCCCACAACAATCCGTTAAACTAGGTATTTTCATTACCCCACTTCATAACTGAGAAGACTAAGACACAGAGAAGCTAAGTAACTTGTCTAAGGTCCCACAACTAGTGCTCTGCAGAATCTGCATTCAAGCCCAGTTCTTCTGCTCATAGTAACCGCAATATTCTCCAGGTAGAGCTCACAGAGTTCGAGAAGTAAAGGAGGTACAATTTCCAATCAATGGACACTCTGAATACTGTCACATACCTCTCTACACCCTTCTGCTCCCTGCTCTGTACCCCAGGACATGTTGGGACTACATAGTGGGCTCCTGTGACTTCCAGTTAGTTTCATCCAATGGGGAACCAGGGTAAAGAATTAGGTCAAGAGACTTGTTTTGGCCCCTGAACCCCGCCCACCCCCTTTCTATACTGTCGCCACTTTCTATATGGTTGCCACTGGGCTCATGACCTTGCTGGACAAAATGCCAGAGCTCCTATCAGATGGCCTTTCCACTCACCCCTCCTGACATCTACATTCCTCTTTCAAGCGCTTGTGGCTTAGAGCCTCACGATGCAAAAGGCAGTTGTTACCTACTTCATAGCCTGACAGAGTTCCTTTCCATTTCCCTCAAATGCCACACATTTGTGAGAGTCCCTTTATTAAACTCTTCTCAAATGATCCCTGTTTGCTTGCACAACCTGTTTTCTTTTTTTTTTTTTTTTCCATTTTATTTATTTTTTCAGCGTAACAGTATTCATTCTTTTTGCACAACACCCAGTGCTCCATGCAAAACGTGCCCTCCCCATTACCCACCACCTGTTCCCCCAACCTCCCACCCCTGACCCTTCAAAACCCTCAGGTTGTTTTTCAGAGTCCATAGTCTCTTATGGTTCGCCTCCCCTCCCCAATGTCCATAGCCCGCTCCCCCTCCCCCAATCCCACCTCCCCCCAGCAACCCCCAGTTTGTTTTGTGAGATTAAGAGTCATTTATGGTTTGTCTCCCTCCCAATCCCATCTTGTTTCATTTATTCTTCTCCTATCCCCCTACCACAACCTGTTTTCTGCCAGGACCTAACTGATACACTGAGAAAGGATCAGCAACAGTTATCCTTTCAGGAAAATGAATGGTTAAAGCCCACAAAAAAATATTCTAGATAAACTGAAGATCAATATATTCAAACTGAAACCATATAAATATTAATAGAAGCTATAGGAAAGTATTTAATAACCCTTAATAAGGATTCCTTCTTCAAAAAAACACAAAACTTAAACACATGATGAATTCAATGACATCAAAATTTTTAATTTCGTGTGACAAAAAATAAGCCAACAGATTCGGCAGAGAGAATGTATAGTATAAGAAAGGATGAATAATTAAAGCATGTAAAGAATGTGTCAAAACATCTATGGGAACAATAAACCACACAACAGTTAGGTGAAAGGACAGGTTCTACTAAACATATCGTAAAGCTTCAGTAATAAAACATCTATTACTGGAGTTTGAAAGATAGTGGTTTCATCTTACAGACAAATGATAGATCAGACACCCTAAACTACATGCCTAGTGAAAATAATTAAAAACAGGTAAAATATTTCAAAGAAAAGTATTCTAAAATGTATTTCTGACCAGGCAAGAGCGTAAGAAATCAGCAGGAGGAAGCTGGACTTAGGTACAGCGAGTTTTCACCGTCTCTGAATTCCAGTGGCCTGGAGTATCAGAAACAGGCAGTGACGTCTATGGTCTCTACAGAGTGGAAAGCTCAAAAGAGACTTCCAAACTAAGCTGGAATCCCAAAGTCCTTTGATCACAGTGTAAAGGTGAGTGAGAAACACATCCCTGTGTACAAAAGAAAAGCAAAGAACTAAGTCTTTTACTGGAATAGGAGAAGCTCATCCTTAAGAATTTATAACCACCAGGGGGCCTCACACAGGCCTGCAGCCCAGATTCCAAGCTACACCATCAGCAAGTCCAAAAACAGCCTTAAGCCAACAATTTTTAAATGCAGCCTTCAGGTAGCTGGGGCCCTGGGCAACTGGCAAAAGCAAATGCAAAGACCCTCTGGAGGACAGCAGCTTCAACTCCGTATTCAAAGCATTACTGACTGCAGCCAAACAGAATAAGAGGTAAAGGATTAGCAAGCAATTCACATAAGATAAAATACACATAATCAATAAAGAGAGAACACAGAAAAGACATGCAAAATTTCACCCTTACTAACAAAAGACATACAAATGAAAACAATAATCAAATACCATTTCACTCACTTTATCAGAAAAATTTATGAATCTTCTATTAGGAGCTAACAAGGATGTGGGGAAACTAGATTCTCACATATTGCTAACACAGCTATTATTCAACAAATATTTATTACGCTCTTAATATGTACTTGGTATTATTTTGGTGAAAACATCAACTCTTTTTATTTGTATTCTAGTAAACAGAACCAAACAACAAATAAATAAGTATATGTTAAGGGGAGAAAGAAGGGTGGAGAGTTAAAGGCAGCAAAGAAAAATAAATCGGGGTAAGTATATGGAGCAAACTTTTTCTGTAACTGACCAAATAGTACTATGGCTGCACAGGTCAAACGGTCTCAGTCAAAACTACTCAACTCTGCCAATGTAGCACAAAAGCAGCTACACAAAAATACATAAATAAGTTTGACTGTGTTCCAATAAAACTTTATTTACTAGGACATGCAAAAGGCCAGATATGTCCTCAAACTATAGTCCATCAACCCCAATTACAGAATGAAGAGCAAATAATTTTTTTGTCTTTCTGAACTATGGTGAAAGTTTAAGATATAAAAAAAAAGGACAGGGGTGCCTGGGTGGCTCAGCGGGTTAAAGCCTCTGCATTCGGCTCAGGTCATGATCCCAGGGTCCTGGGATCGAGCCCCGCATTGGGCTCTCTGCTTGGCTGGGAGCCTGCTTCCTCCTCTCTCTCTCTCTGCCTGCCTCTCTGCCTACTTGTGATCTCTATCTGTCAAAAAAAAAAAATCTTAAAAAAAAAAAAAAAAAGGACAAAAAAAAATGTCTAACCATTACCTGTATACCCAACATCCAAGTTTAATAAGAACATTTTGCTTTGTTTGTCTTATCAATATTTTCCTGGATTATTTCCAGGTAAATGCCAGATATCAGGATAGGGCCTCACGCACCCTCAGCATACACCTTCTAGAAATAAGGATATTTTTCCTTTTTTTTTTTTTAATTTTTTTTTAAAGATTTTATTTATTTATTTGACAGAGAGAGATCACAAGTAGGCAGAGAGGCAGGCAGAGAGAGTGAGAGGGAAGCAGGCTCCCTGCCGAGCAGAAAGCCCGATGTGGGACTCGATCCCAGGACCCTGAGATCATGACCTGAGCCGAAGGCAGCGGCTTAAACCACTGAGCCACCCAGGCGCCCGGATATTTTTCCATATAATCACACTACTGTCACAAATAACAAAATTAGCAATAATTCCTTCCTTTCAACTCACCCTCAGTTCATATTCAAATTTCTACAAGTGTCTAAAAAAAAATTACAACTGGTTTCTTTGATTCAGGATCCAACCAAGAGCAACACACTGCATTTGGTTATGAGTTTACTCTGAAGTGAATTTTAATCTCCAGTGATCTTCAACATTTTTTCCCATGACAGATGAAGAGATCAGACTGACCAAACTATAGAATGGCAGACCTTAACGGATTTCAATTCCGCTCTGAATTGTATGCCTTAGAGAAATTCTCCAAAAATAACACACAAAATATTTTTATTAGTAATAGCAAAAAAGTGGGGAAAAAAACACCCTAAATTTTCACTGATAATGAATAACACATCATTATTTATTCATAAGATAGAATTTCATGTAACAATTAAAAGTTACATGTTATGCCCATATATATTTACATGGGTAAATCTAAAAATAAGTAAAACAGCATTTAAGAACAAACATAGAATACTATTTATAAAACTGCACATTCATAAAGGAATAGCAGACACTGTTCGTAAATGTTCACCTTCTAAAAACATGCACATTACCAAAAAAATAGAAACTAAAACAACAAACTAATCCAGATCCTCCAAAAGCTTTCCTTGCAATAAAATACACAAAGACAAATATTTCAAATTCCATTCAGGTGCACAGCTCAGCTGCAGAAATGAAAGGGAACTCCTTTTCAAAGGATAAAGTAAATAACCACACAACATAAAGATGGAGCCCTGGGGCACCTGGATGGCTCAGTCGGTTAAGTGGCCGGCTCCTGATTTCGGCTGAGGTCATGATCTCAGGGTCCTGGGATCAAGCCTCACAGTCAGCTCTATGCACAGTGCAGAGTCTGCTTGAAGATTCTCTCCCTCTGCCCCCCTCCCAACGCATGTGCATGTACACTCTCTGAAATAAATAAATCTTAAAAAAAAAAAGGCACAAACACAGATGGCTTAAGATGGTGATGCCAGAATGGACAGATTCTGTTTTTAACAACTGCACAAAAAACAGAAGATAAGACCTTGCGTCTATATAAAGTGGGAAATTATAACCAAGACAGAGCAACTAAAGGTCCCTAATTTATGTGAAAAGATAACCTAAAAAAATTAATAATAATAATCAAATAAATCACAAAGCGGACAGAAAAGGCAACTTGCCCTTTTTGGTCTTGATTCTGGACAAAGGCAGGAAAATAAAACATGTGAATTTTAATCACAAACTGACCTTCACAAATTATTCATATTTCATTTTACCTTATCTGTGAGGTCCAAAACAGTCCAAACAGACCACTTAACTTGAAGTAGTCCCACACTAGCAGCCATTTCAAACATTTAACAGAAAAAAACACAATCATCTCTAGAGAATGGCTCCCTTGACATAGCCCTTACAGAATTTTTAGTTAAAATCTTCAGATACATGAACTCGCAATAAAAATGATAACATGTAAGGAAAGAAAACATCATAGGAAGGGTCAATAGAAAAAGGAAACATAACAATCAGACTCAAAAAGAAAAAAAAACAATTTAAAACATAATGTTAAGATACAGAACATGAGGTACGGTGTTCGGTATGTTTTTAAAAATAAAAGGTAATTTAGCCACAAGAAAAGGACCAAGAAACAATGAAAATATGACCAAGAATATTTTACAAAGAATACATTTTCTACGTCGTCGCAAATGGCATGATTTCATTTCTTTTGATGGCTGCATAGTATTCCATTGTGTATATATACCACATCTTCTTTATCCATTCGACGACGTGGATGGAACTAGAGCGTATCATGCTTAGTGAAATAAGTCAATCGGAGAAAGACAACTATCATATGATCTCCCTGATATGAGGACATGGAGAAGCAACATGGGGGGGTAGGGGGATAGGAGAAGAGTAAATGAAACAAGATGGGATTGGGAGGGAGACAAACCATAAATGACTCTTAATCTCACAAAATAAACTGGGGGTTGCTGGGGGGAGGTGGGATTGGGAGAGGGGGAGGGGGCTATGGACATTGGGGAGGGGAGGCGAACCATAAGAGACTATGGACTCTGAAAAACAACCTGAGGGTTTTGAAGGGTCAGGGGTGGGAGGTTGGGGGAACAGGTGGTGGGTAATGGGGAGGGCACATTTTGCATGGAGCACTGGGTGTTGTGCAAAAAGAATGAATACTGTTACACTGAAAAAATAAATAAAATGAAAAAAAAAAAAAGAATACATTTTCTAAAAATAAAATAGAATCACATAAATAGAAAATTAGATACAGCTTCTAGGAAAGAACTTGTGAACCAGGAGATGGGAAGAGTAAGTTACCTAGAAGATAACATAAGACAGCCAGCATTAAGATACATATAACAGCACCCCAGAAGAAAATGATAGAGGGAAGAAACAGCAATTGCAAATATTCCAGAGTTGATGACAGACATAAATCCTCAGATGTGGGAAGTACAATGAATACAATACAATACAATCAAGATAATTATGATGAATCCACACCTAGACATATTATAATAAAACTACAAAACACCAAAGACAAACAGACCATCTTAGTAAAAAAATTCAATTCACAGAGAACTTTAAATGGCAATAGAAGAAGCCCAGAAAAAAAGACTACTTTATGTTGAAGACAGAAAGTAACTGTTAGTCAAAAACAACAACAAAAACCCAGAAGGACGCTCTGAAATGCAAGACAAAAGCTGGGTCAAGAAAATAGTGAACATGATTAATTCCAAACAACTATAACCATATAAAACAACAACAATAATAATGATATTGCATTTGGGGTTTACAAAAAAAATGAGAACTAAATATACTAGAAAATAAGAATGTGGAAAAGAAATGACAAGAATTAAAATCATTTAGTGGTCCTTGGAGTGTAGAATGGCAGAAATACAATGGTAAAAATAATTCTTAATATATGTATAATCATAAGTATATTATTCTGAGTTCTCTAATTAAAAAGTACAGTCAAACGGCAAAAAATTCATAATCTACAAACATGATGATTACTAGAGGATTATTCACCACAACCAAGGGATTTACTGTCAGCTTGGTTCAACATCCACAAATCAATCAATCTGATACACTACATAAATAAAAGACAAGAACTGCATGATTCAACAGATACAGAAAAAGCATTCACAAAGTACAACAACCACCTTTCTTGATTAAAATTCTTCACATTACAGGGATAGGATACCTCAATATCATAAAAGCTATGAAAAGCTCACAGCAAATATCATTCTCAATGGGGAAAACTTAACACCCCCCCCCAAAAAAAAAAATCCAGGCAAGAAATGGGCCAAAGACATGAAACAGGCATTTCTCCAAGTAAGACATACAAATGGCTAACAGACACATGAAAAAATGCTCAACATCCCTCAGCATCAGAGAAATACAAATCAAAACTACAATGAGATACCACCTCACACCAGTCAGAATCTCTAAAAGTACAAGTCAGGAAATGAAGGTGTTGGTGAGGATGCAGAGAAGGGGAACCCTCTTACGCTGCTGGTGGGAATGCAAGTTGGTGCAGCTGCTCTGGAAAACAGCATGGAGGTTCCTCAAAAAGTTGCAAATAGAGCTACCCTATGACCCAGCAATTGCACTATTACATATTTACTCCAAAGATGGAAATGCAGTGATCCGAAGGGCCATGTGTACCCCAATGTTTATAGCAGCAATGTCCACAAGAGCCAAACTACAGATAGAGCAGAGATGTCCACTGACAGATGAATGGATAAAGAAGATGTGGTATATATATATACAATGGAATATTACACAGCCATCAAAAAATTAAATCTTGCCATTTGCAATGACAGGGGATAGAACTAGAAGGGATTAGGCCAAGTAAAACAAGTCAGTCAGAAAAAGACAATTATCATATGATCTCAAGGATATGTTGAATTTAAGAAACAAGGCAGAGGATCATAGGGGAAGAGAGGAAAAAGTAAAGCAGGATGAAACCAGAGAGGGAGACAAACCATAAAACACTCTTAAACTGAGAATTGCTACATGGTAACTGGATGACAGAGGGCATGTGATGTAATGCGCACTGGGTATAATAGAAGACTGATGAGTCACAGGCCCATACCTCTGAGACCAATTGCGCATTAAATATTAATTAACTGAATTTAAATTTTAAAAAAGTTTTAAAAAGAGACAAAAAACATAAGCATATTGGAAGACAGACGGTAACGAAGGAAAAAAGATACAGCAGGGAATGACTAACCAGAAATCTGATGCAAGTCTCACTGGGCTGAAATGGGCACTCCTTAGGGGAAAGAATCAATTTCCTTGTCTTTTCCAGTTTCTAGAAGCTGCTTGCATGTTTTGACTCATGATCCCTTCCATCTTCAAGTCAGCAACAGTTGGTGGAGTACTTCTCACATCACACCCCTTTGATTTTTCTACCTCTGTATTCCACATTCAAGACCACTGTGATTACAATGGGTGGGCCTACCCAGAAAATCCAGGATAATCTCCATATTTTAAGATCACATGATTAGCAATCTTCATTCCTTCTGTTACCTTAATTCCCCTTTACCATGTAAGTGAACATATTCACATGTTCTGGAAATCAGGATATGAACATCTTTTTTTTTAGTGGGTGGGGGGTAGGAAGGAGGAAGACATTATTCTCCCTACCTAATAACATAGCCTCAAAATTTGTAAAGGAAAAATTGAAAGAACTTGGAGAAATTTACAGATACATGATTTAGTGGAATATTTTAACATATCTCTCTCAGTAATTGCCAGATTATCAGACTAAAAACAATCATTAAAGATATTGAAGATTTGTACAATATAATTAAGCTGATTAACAGATATTTTTAGAACCTGTATCCAAAAGCTGGAGAATAGATACTCTTATGCAAATCTGAAACATTTACAAAAAGTGACTACACACTGAGCCATAAAGCAAATCTTAAAAATTTTAGACAATCCACTTAATATACCTCAAACTCTATGAATATCATATTAGAAATCAGCATTTCAAAAAATAAGGAAATGTTCATTTAGAAACACATATCTAAATAACTAATTGATTAAACAAAAAATAATTAAAATGTTAAAATACTTACACATGAATAATGAAAATAGCATGTACTGGAACTCCCAAGAAGCAACAAAAGTGACAGAAAAATCTATAAATATAAGTGCTTAAATTATTTTAAAAAGATAGACTTGGGGTGCCTGGGTGGTTCAGTCAGTTAAGCAGCTGCCTTAGGCTCAGGTCATGATCCTGGTGTCCTGGGATTGAGCTCTGCATGGGGCTCCCTGCTCAGTGCAGAGACTGCTTCTCCCTCCCCCCTCTGCTTCTAACCCTGCTAGTGTTCTCTCACTCTTGCCGTCTCTCAAATAAACAAATAAAATCTTAAAAAAAAAAAAAAAGGCTGAAAGCAATGAACTAAGTGTCTAATTTAAGAATTAGGAAAGGAAAAACAGAATAAGCCTAAATCAGGTAAAGAAAATAATAAAAGAAAAGAAGTTAATTAACATAGATTCAACAGAAGTTCAACAAAACTTTGAGTCATTGAAAAGCTTAATAGAATCGATATATTTCTAGCAACACTGATCAAGAACTGGGCGACGGACATTAAGGAGGGCATGTGACGTAATGAGCACTGGGTATTATATAAGATTGATGAATCACTAACTTCTACCGATAAAACAGATAACACATTATGTTAATTAACTGAATTTAAATTAAAACAAATTTTAAAGAAAGGAAGGAAGGAAGGTCAGTCCCCACACAAATGAAAACAAAGATACAAATATACAATTCATGGTAACTGGATATTCAACTGTATTTGAACTTTATTTAAAGAGAAGATGCAAATATGGCAATCCTGGATTCTCTAATAATTATATTTGTATGTATTTAAATATTTTCTCCAAATTAAAAAAAATAGGAAATGAGTGAAGACCTCATTGACAACAGCAATAATATTAAATGCCTAATAGTACATTACCAAGAAATGTGGAGAATCTAACTCAAAAAATTAGGGACACAAATACTTGATATAGAGATTTGCCATTTTCTAGTATATACAGAAAAACCTAACAACATAAAAAGATGCCAAAACTTCAAAATTTATAAGACAAGTTTATAAAATAAAAAGAATTCTAGCCACAACTCCAAGGAGTTATAGTAAAGGCAGCTTTTAGGCAAACAGGTCTGAGCAATGCAGTGTTGAAAGAGCCCAGAGTGATCCCCAAGCTGAACACAGGCCCATCAGGTGACCCACCCCAAAATATCCACAGACTCAAACTTAACAATGGGCTCTTATAACTGGGCATAGTTACCAAAAAAGGGAAAAGGCCCTATTTCGTCATACCCCCTCACCTTCCCCCTTTAAAAACAGCCCCCACCCACTGCCTCCTGGTGGACAGTCTCTTTGCTGTCCTGCCCTCTGCTCCCTTGCAGGTGTATTCAATAAATGTCTGTCTCCTTTCTTCTGCCACAGGTGAATTCTTTCACAGCCTGTGCCACAGGTTTCCACATGATCTTCACCCCACATTTGGGGGCCCC
Source organism: Meles meles (assembly GCF_922984935.1). Classification (NCBI taxonomy): domain Eukaryota; kingdom Metazoa; phylum Chordata; class Mammalia; order Carnivora; family Mustelidae; genus Meles; species Meles meles. Next base: position 14,235,847 of record NC_060086.1, read on the forward strand.
AATGTTGATGGCTTCTATCACGCCTACGGGGTCTCAGTCCTTCATCTGTAGGCCTTGTGATCTAAAGTGAAGTTGCTTCTCTTCCATCCACTGCCTAAAGTCCTAGTCATATATCCACCTCTTAATAGGTGAAACAAAGAGGATGTCCTTAATTATTGAAACAAAGAGGATGTCAGTTGGACTAGGCCTGAATTCCATTCACAGGAAGGGGCCTGGGATTTTGCTTTTAAACTCAACCAAACAGAATCAATGCTTGGGTGAGGTCATCCAAACTACATTGCAATTGCAGAATGGTGGGGGAGAAAGAACTAGAGGTTTGAAACGCTGGCTACAAAGAGACTGACAAATTTAGCTATATAAAAATGCTAGATTTCAATATAGAAAATAAACCCACCACTTAAAAAATCAAAAGATAATGGCACCATAAAATAATAATAATAATAATAATAATAATCACACATAAAGTAAAATTTTAAAAAAAATGATAATGTCCTATATGATCCCAAGGTTTTGGTAATAAAATCTTGAAGGATTTTACTAAGCTGTATAATTTGGCAGAAAAGTGGAATATAGATTTCAACAACAATGATAACCTAGAGGGGAAAATGTCATGTCTGTTTTAAAAAACATTAATATCGAAATCACTACTGACCAATGTTTGAAAATACAGCCTTGTAGTGTTGGATGTTCACAGGTAACAGTAACTGAAGAAGATGGTCTACGTGGAAATGACATTGCTTTGGACCATGGAATCCTGTGTAATGTTCAGGTCAATGACATCAAAGAAAGCCATAAAAGGTGGAAACTGATCAACAGAAGAAAATACAGGAACAACTTCCATATGCATATTACACATTTGAGGAAGAACTTCAAAAGCTTTGATGAATGAGACCGAATATGAATAAAATTAGTCACTTCATCCACAAGTGAGGAACATTGTTTTGAAATAAGGTTTAAATTGGTTTTCAAAACACAGGCTTAAAAATATACAGAGCCTTTTCCATCATAAATAGAAGAAGTTTTAATTAACAAAAGATAATAAGCAGGATATTTAAACAGGTTCCAAAACGAAACTGAAGATAATAAATTACAGTAGAATTTTAAAGGAAAAGTCAAAATGTTTGAGTGAATTAATGTTTTTGGGTAGAAATCATATAGAACAATGAATAATTAATACCTCATGGTGCCATAGGAAACAACAGAAGAACTAAGGTAATTTTTTAAACACTGCAGAGCCACTATGAAATCATATATTTGTACATGAAGACCATCGTGTGTGAGTATAATATACACCATTCTTTAAAATGTATATACAAGCTGGACTTGAAAAATCAATTTCTTGACTTTTAGTCCAAATCCCCCATAGACTTTTACCCTGGTGGGGCGGGTGGGAGGGATAGGTGGAGCAGGAAGGAATGGTCATAATGTAATAAGTAATATCTAAAAGGAAATCCCTTTAAAAAATCAAACAATTAAAGAGAAGTAACTACTTTCCAATAAAACATTAACAAAATAAATTTTGCGGATGAAAATTAAATGCAGGGAGAAGAACATGAGTATGCCAAGCATCTACTATGCCGTGTTTGGTTTCTGCCAAACCAAGTGACCTTACATTGAGTGAGACACAAGTGCTCTGAAGGGAGGGCACCCTCCTCTGGAAGGGCTGTTGTAATAAGTCTGTATGATTTGACAGATCCATAAGGAGAAGCAACATTGAGGCAGTCTTCCCAAAGGACTCTAGAATGAGTAATAAGTTTTCCATGGAGAGTGAGTGGGGCAGTTAATGGCACAGGATTGGGAAGGGTGGCAGGGAGCATGGAGCAGTAATTCCAGGCACAGCAAGAGAACAAGCCATGGCTGAAACACAACAGAAAGCAGCCAACAGCTAAAGATCAAGAGGGACAGTGCAGGTCCCAGATGATGATGGACCTTGGTATAGGCCATGTGCTACAGAAGGGACAATGGGAAAGAACTGGAGAGTCTTAAGCTAGAGAATGCCATGATTAAATTTGTTTTAAAAATATTGTCCCAGGGATATCTGGGTGGTGCAGTCAGTTGAGCGTCTGCCTTAGGCTTGGGTTGTAATAGGATCGGGCCCTGTGTCAGGCTCCCTGCTTGGAGGGGAGCCTGCTTCTCCCTCTCCTCCCCACTTGTGCTCTATCTCTATTGCTATCTCTCTCTCTCAAATAAATAAAATCTTTAAGAAAAAAAAAATGTTATCCTGGTTGCTGCATATAGGATGGACTGCAGGGTAACCAAAGTAAAAACAAGGGAACCAGTTACGATGTCACTACAATGACCCAGCTGAGAGATGGCGGTCCCGTGAATGAATATGATGTCATTACAGGTGGAGAAAAGCAGGTGAGAGAGAAATAGAGGAGGTAAACATGGCAAAACAGTTCTGTATTACATATAAAATATGAAAGAGAAATGTTTATCTAGATGGAGGATGGTGCCATTAACCAAACTAGAGAACACCTTTTGAAAGGGGTGGTGTCAGGGAGAGACTGAGGTTAGGAGTGGGCACGATGAACAGAAAGTGTCTTTAAAACATCTCATGGAGAAGTCAAGTGGACAGGCAGACGACCATCATACAATCCCACATTACAGGCACCTACCTCATATTATAGGTTAAAAAGTCAAGGTCCAAAGATGTCAAAGCATTTGCCTCAGGGCACCCAGCTAGCAAATAGTGGAGGGCATCTTGTAACCCAAACTATTCTGACTTGAAAGCCCAAATCCCTTCCACTACACTTTAGTGCTGTGGTAGCCAGGAATATCTATGACTTTGGAAAAATAGCCTAAGCAAAGTAAAGGTAAGATAATGATCTAAAATGATCACCTACTTTCTACCACACTTCTTGAACACTGTCGTGTTCACTGTCTTACTTAAGGAGCTATGTTCCTCTATGTTAAGGAACAAGTTGGAAGTAGAATATAGGCAACTGGAAAGAAAAAAAATGTAAGTAGTAATTCAAGATGTATTAGTAGCTGAAGCTGTAGGGGAAACATAGTAATGAATAAGCATATGGAAGCACAAAGTAGAATTCAAAAGGCTTTTGTGGAGGTCATTTTAGGACTGCTATCATCTCACTCTATGCAGCAGTCCCATCTAGAGATGGGCAGTCCCTTGGAGGTTTAAAACTCCACAAAGCTATTCTTCAAGCCAGCCTAGAGTTCTGTTTATGTTACGTACCTATTAATAATGCACACAACACAAATCTACAAGGATTATTGAAGAAGTAAATTTATAAAGCATTTTAAGAGGTGCAAGCCACGCAATTACAATAAGCATCCACACACAATTTCACTCATTTTCTGCATATTCTTCTAATTGATTCTGCTGGTTTGGGGGAAGGATTTGGGATAGAATCAGCTTTATGAGAGATGGTGTAAAAGGCCTAGAGTATGAAATTTGGGTTTGAGGTTTTGCTTCACTTACTTTAGCAAACTGTTTCACTGATTTGCAGGTGTATTTTTTTTTCCATATTAGATCAGAGTCAACGTTGATCTACCTCAAAAGGTTGCTGTGAAGCTCCAGAATCTTGGTGTACATGAAAATATTTTGTGAGCCAGAAGGAGCCATACAAATAAAAGGGGTAATGACGATGACAATGATGATGGAGAAAGAAGAGTAGCAAGAGAAAAAAGGGGAAAAAGAGAAGGAGGGAGGGAAGGGGACTTTCCTTCATTTTCTTCCATCAGTCTTGGTCACAAGTGTTTCCTCCCTAAGCCCTGCCAGCAACTCCAATGCACGTGGCTGTTGTCCTGTGTTCTAATGCTTGCCCTACTGTTCCCTAGCTTGTAACTTAAGTAAGTTGCTGGTCTCAGTTTCTTCAAATAGACCGTCAGTAATTTAGGTTCAAAGTTCGAAATTTTGAAAGCTTTCTGGTGTTATACGAACTTTAATCACATAGTAATTCATTTCCTTTAAAATTCAAATGGTACGGGCACCTGGGTGGCGCAGTCAGTTAAGTCTTCGACTCTTGGTTTCAGCTCAGGTCATGATCTCAGGGTTCTGAGATCGAACCCCACATTGGTCTACACACATGTAGCATAGAGTCTGCTTAAGACTTTCTCTCCCTCTCCCTTTCCCTTTCCTTCTCTCTAAAGTAAGTAAAGAAATCTCTAAAAAAATTCAAATAGTACTATCCCATTTATTTCAAGGCTTCATAATGGGGAAGTAAACATTTTTAACTAAGTACAGAACCAGTAATTACTGGTTACAAAATATTCTGTGAAGATTTAACAATAATAGTTGTATATATTTGTTCCTTTAAAACATACATATTAGTCTTGTATTGTTTCCTAACTTATTAGCCTCATCACTCTAATTAGATAGTGCATCTCCTCAGGAAGAAAAAAATCACTAAAAATTTTCGTTTCCTTTACACTGTCTAGCAACACAATGGGCTTGTGCCAGATCCACAAATAAAATTTGTGCAAAATGTATAACATGTAGAAACCAAACTGTTCTTTATAATCCCTCTGCCTGCAGCAAGAGCTGCTTCAAAATTATTAAAAAAAAAAAAAAAACCCACAACATTATGGCTAAAAATGGAGTTCTGAGGATATCTAGAAACAAGAGATGCAAAATAATATTTTAATCCTTCTTGCCAACAAAAAAGTAATGAATAGAACTATAGATTTACTAACCCAAAACACAGTGGGGTGGGAGCCACTCAGACACATTGGAACAATACCACTTCTTCTGCATAAGCAAAAACACAGAAGAGGGATATGAAGATTACTAAAGAGAAAACCTGACTCAGGACTACGATGTATGCTTCAAGTAATAGTGATTGTAGCTATCAATGATTTGAAGAGTTTGATTTTTTTAAGAGGAAAATGAGCCTTTTCAAATCAATGCAAAATACTTCAATATCTGTTGCAAAAAACCTGCACTTTACAATTGAGGTTTAACAAACAAAGTCCCAGAGAGTGCTTCAAACTAGCAGAACCAGGCAAGTTGTACATTAAGCACAGAAAGCCAAATGGACTATAAGAAAGTCAAACCATACAAAGCTTATTTTGTTCTTGACTACTAAAAGAAGCATTTTATCTTTCTTTACACTGTTACCAGTCCACTTGAACACAGGCTTGCCTGTGTAAACTGACAGCATTTCTTACTCTTAACTTCTTTTAAGTGCTTAGGCCAAATTGAAAACACAACGTAAATATGCCAAATTAAATTTCATCTGAATTAGCTGCAGATTATAAACTGGCTGCTCATATTGCTAACTTTATTAATGACTCCTTAATTAACAAGGTTTTAAGTACCTGTAGTTTGAGGATTAACACATATTAAAAATAACGGTGTGAAATAACCCAATTTACAATATCAGGAGTTGATAATGATTTTACAGAAAGAAACAAGGTTTAATAAAAATAATCTAGATTCCTAATACCACTTACTGACAATCACAGCTTTACATCATGCTAAAATTACATGTTTATCTCCTCATTAGCAACTAATCTCACTTATTCTTCTTGCCAAACCAATTACGAGAAAATTTTCAGACTCAAAGGAATTAATAGGACACTTGGACTTCTCTCAGTCTTCTCATGACTTAAGTAATTACCAAGCACTTATATATGAAATCCAAATAGTTTTCCTAAACTAATTAATGAAATGAAGGACATCAAAATGTTATCAACTAATAGCAACTCAAGTCCCATATTCCAATAGTCCTCAAACAGATATAATAATTGCCAGATGTTGACAGGGTCTTTCCGGTCAACTCAGCGATTACTTGGGGGGTAAAAATGAGGGGGAGGAAAGACAGGTAGTTGCTTATCAAATACAGCAAACTATTTATGTGATAAGGGAGTATTTTATAGGCAATGCCTTGTATATTAATCAGCTTCTGGATTCTCTAACTCTTTAAGCACATAATACAAGGTGGATAAATGATTATAGCAGAAATTAGCATTTATACGATATTTCTTTCCACGCAGCTCAAAATGGAGAAACATAAGGCTAAGTCATTTTCTCAAAATTTCATAAAAAGCCTGGAATTTCTGAAAAGAAATTTAGAAAGCTTGATTCTTCTGTCAGCTCCTTATTTTCTGTGTCCTTTCAACCATTCATTTCAGAAATCAAACTGTAACCCTATGTTAGACTTTCTTATTGCTTCCTCTCCTTCCACACCAACTTCAATAAAGAGTTTCCATCATACCCTGTTACAGGTTTTTCTTTCTCCTCAAGGTTTTCTCATGGACTATAAAGGTTCAAAGCAGACTTTTTACAGATGTATTCTATGTTATAAATTAATTCCACTAGCTGTTCTTAGCTCTAAGTTATGAAAAGATTAAAATTAACAGTAAATCAGAAATTCAATTTAGTTTGAGTATAGATTTTGTATTTCTTTACTAAAAGTGAAGTACTTCGAGAGATCTTTAAATAATTGCATAGTGTTTTAAGGATTGTACGTGAACTTTTTCTGAAGCATACCAGATCCTACACCTGTGAGGTTCGTTCCTGGTAAAGAGTACAAATCCGGAGCCTGGCACAAAATAAGCTCTGTGTGTGTGTGTGTGTGTGTGTGTGTGTGTGTGTGTGTGTGTGTAAAAGGAGGGAGGGGGTCAGCATATGTGACGAGGGAGCCGAAGGCAAGCTGAGGACAAAGCACAAGCTGACACTCCACAGAGCCTGCCCCCCACCACCACACTGAAGGTGGGATATGTAGGACATTTATCCAGCATTACTGGCTGCCCTAAAGCTAAGGAAAGGAAAAACAAATGGTTAATTTAGAGATTATAGTCCTGAGGAGTCTCCCTCAATTTACAAATGTTTTAGTGACTGACAGGAAAAAAAGCATTCTTTTTTTTAAGATGTTATATATTTATTTGAAAGAGAAAGTGAGAGAGAGGAAGAGCATGGGAAGGAGCAGGGTCAGAGAGAGAAGCAGACTCCCCACTGAGCCCAGAGAGCCAGACGCTGGGCTGGATCCCAGGATCCTGAGATCATGACCTGAGCCAAAGGCAGATGCTCAACCAACTGAAACACCCAGGTGCCCCAGGAAAAAAGCATTCTCATCAATAACCTAACTTCCAGAAGGAAATGTAGATAAAATTAAATGTCCTCATAATCTCCACCTACTAACAAATACTTAAGGCAGGAAGAGCTTAAAGTTCATCTAGGAAGCTCCCAAGGGTCTTAATATTAAGGACTTGCTAGAGGGAAAAACAACTTTAACTTGACAATGGCAAGGCCTTCAGTATCTTGTAGGTCTTCTTCAGCATATGGAAGTTCTTTTGAAAACTACCCTTTTCTTTATCTCACCCAACTCCCAAATATATATTCAGACACCCCACAACGCTGGCACAGCAGCTCTTTCTGCCCACAAGTTCTGTCCCCTTGCTTTAGTGAAACCACCATTTTGCACCAAAGACGTCTCAAGAATTCTTTCTTGGCTGTCCACTCCAGACTTCACCACACCCAACCTCAACTTATATTCAAAAACTGTATCATATGCATGTCTGAAATCTTTAAACTCTAGATTCAGAAGAGAGCAGTTAAAAATTCTTCCCATGACGCGAGGACCCAACAGAACTGAAAAAGAACAGAACCTCAGTCATTTCTTCTCCAGAGACACTAGTACTATTTAAAAAAACAAACAAACAAACAAAACGGTAAAATTAATGGACAGAAGTTGCTGACCATCAATATTTCTGCATGGAATTTATGTCTGTGCTGAAATAAAATATCCCTCATACCAAGTAAGGCAAATCTCTGAAATCTTTAACCTATGATTAACCTATGATTAAACCGCTGAACAACATAGCTATTTTCCTATGTCTTAATTCAGGGAAGTAGCTTCACCTGATCTGGAATCTTAGGAAGCATTTTCAATTTCTTTGGGAAAATGCCTGACAGACTTCTTTTTAATCTCCCTTTAGATAAAACTCTCTGAAGATCAAAGGGGCCTCACTCAGGCAGATGTGTTTTGCTGTCAATGGCTAAGGGGGAAAAACAGACTTCAAGCAAACTGCTCAGAGAATCCTTAAATAATTAGGCATTAAATGGAGAATACAAAGTCCTTAGAAAGGTCAATGGATAAGGAAAACCATGGCATTCACTCACACACAAAAAAACAAAAAACAAAAAACAAACAAACAAACAAAAAAAAACCACAAAAAATAAAACAAAACAAAAAAACTTACTTTGGAAAACCAAGCTAGAAATAAGCCCTGGCTGGAAAAACCAAATCACAGTGAACTAGATAAGCTCTCCATAAATACTTAAAAATACTGAAATACACACTACCTAATGCTACTGATGGTACATCATCAGTTCTACTCTATCAAAGAACTTCTGATGAAATCAATTAATTGATTAAAAAAAATTCCAAATTTAAAACCAGCCTGTTTATTATCACATGATCAAAAAAAAAATCCTTAAAATTAACAATGTATTGCTAATGAGTATTTTGTAACTTCATGTAACCAGGGAAATGCCCAAATTGTGTAAAGTTAGCTCCCAAAATTGTATCAGGCGACTTCTATTTATACCCTTTCAGAAAACACAGCATTGGGCACAAGAGAACTGTGTTTCACAAGTAAAAGAAAATATGCTTCTCTTGGAAAAGAATGTCTCACATGAAAAAGGAATAAAGGAATGCTGAACATACATATCTGAACTTTTTCACAACCTGAACAAACTGATTTCTCTATGCTTTATTTCTTCCATCCAAAAATACTGAGACAGCTATTCATTTCTTGGATATATTACATTATAAATGTCTGAGGTGGAGAATTGCTTAAATCCTCATTCAAGAAAAACAGTAACAATAATGATTATGTCACCCACAGATGACAATTAGAAACTCAAAAGGCTTAAAAATTATATAAAAGAAAGATCTCTGATAAGTTTGTGATGCATTTTCAGATTTCTCCACGCACTGTTCAATGCAAAAGTTAATAAATAAGGATTTAGGCTATGGGCAAGAAATAAATTTTCATTTGGAGAATTAGTTTTAATTAAATACTGTCCAATTTAAAACACTTAAAATTAAGCTTATTTGTAATCCTACCTCAAATCAGAAGTCCAAAAAATGTAGAATGAAATCACTAATGAAGAAATTGTTTATAAGAAAAATTCTTAAAGGTTTCAACAAAATTTATACTTAAGCAATCTTGACAGTTGCAAAGATGGACTATGATTTCTGTTGTACTTTAGCAACAGGTACCAAATTTAAAAGAATTTACTATGAAAATGAGCTGAAAGCAGACAAACTCACTCAGGTAAAGGAATATCTAGTCCATTTTTCCAAAAACCTATTAAATAGTTATTTTACCAGGTGCAGTTTTCACATGTATCAAAAGTACAATGGACAATTCTTAAACACCATCAGTAGGGATCTTAATTATAGGAGTAAAAAAAAATATTTTCTTCTTCATGAGAAATATAAGAGTTACTTAGCTCCAATTCAAATTTTGGTCAATATACAAATTTTACTGTCTTTAATTAACAGCAAATTTTAAGAGCACTTTTTCTATTATAAAAATATGTGCTTGTTATAGGAAAAATATTTTATTGATCATAAAATGTGTTCCCCAAGAAGCATAGAGCAAAGTAGAAAGGATCCCAAATTCTACCACCCAGATATAGCCACCTTTATCAATATTTTGGTGTCTTTCCTTAAGATGGTGGGTGTGTGTGTAAAGAGAAAGAGAGATTTTTACAGCATATTTATCAAAAGAACTAGAAAAAAATATACTAATAAAAAAAGAACTAGATGTTTACTATGGATGGTGTATAAATATTTCTGATTTTAAGAACTCAATGCCTCCAGTCATTTGCTATCAATCTAACACATAGTAAATCATTAGTCAAAATCCTTAAGTATGAAAATTCCATTTATGTTGTTCAATTCAACTTTGCTTTGGAGAGGGAGATGGGGAGCTTTGGGCAATCCTCTTGACAGATTATCATAAGCATTTGGATAGCTCTGCCATTATTAGCAAAAGCCACATAAGAAAGGAATCAATTATTTTAAGTGATAAGTAAAAATGACAAGCAATTTCATATGAACTGTGGCTATGGAACATGGCTCAAAAAAAGATATTCTCATTCTAAGATAAGAGTGGATGAAGATGAGAAAACCTGCCCCAAAAAAGTACAAGGCTGAGCTCACAGCCCAAGTTAAAGAACCCAAATGGTAAGACCCAATCCAACCAGATACTTAAAGTTAGAACATAAAGTAGGTAAGAGCTCTGTCTGTGACAGAATAATGTTCTCCAGGTAAGTACCTGGAATTTCTCCAATATCACAGAGAAAGAGTGATTTGATGTTGCTGTGCTTCCTTATAATCTTTGGGGAAGCAGCACCCAGGGCCTCACTCTACGGTCAATATATGCATCCATATCCTGCAGAACACAGCCCCAGAACTAGCACATAAAACTAAGAATCTGCCTGAAGGCACTAAGGCTCTTCCTATCCCAAGAACCAAAGTTAGAAAGTTTCCCATGAGTTTAATGAGCCAGTGTGCCTAGTGGTCCCAGTCTTAAGACTAGACGCCAAGGCAGAGGCAGTAACAAAAACCTCATCTTCTCAGAGTTGTCCATTTGAGGAGAGAAAAACCGCCACTTCCTGAAGTAGCATTCAAAGGGTTCATGTCATTGGTGTATAGAAATGCAACTGATTTCTGTGCATTGATTTTTGTATCTTGCCACTTTACTGAATTCCTGTCTGAGTTCTAGCAGTTTTGGGGTGGAGTCTCTTGGGTTTTCCATATAAAGTATCGTATCACCTACAAAGAGTGATTTTGACTTCTTTGCTGACTCAGATGCCTTTTATTTCTTTTTTTTTTTTTTTTCCTGATTGCTGAGGCTAGGACTTCTAGTACTACGTTGAACAGCAGTGGTGAGAGTGGACATCCCATCCCAGTCCTGACCTTAGGGGAATAGCTCTCAGTTTTTCCCCACTGAAAATGAAATTCGCTGTGGGCTTTTCATATAAGGCTTTTATGATACTGAGGTGTATTCCCTCTATCCCTCCACAGCGAAGAGTTTTAATTAAGAAAAGGAAGAAAGATGTTGTACTTTGTCAAATGCTTTTTCTCCAACTATTGAGAGGATCACATGGTTCTTATCCTTTCTTTTTATTAATGTGTTGTATCAAATTGATTGATTTGTGGATGTTGAACCAAACTTGCAGCCTAGGATTAAAACTCGCTTGGTTATGGTGAATAATCCTTTCAGTGTACTGTTGGATCCTATTGGCTAGTAATTTGGTGAGAATTTTAGCATCCATGTTTATCAGGGATATTGGTCTGTAATTCTCCTTTTTGATGGGGTCTTTGTCTGGTTTTGGGATCAGGATAATGCTGGCCTCATAAAATGTGTTTGGAAGTTTTCCTTCCATTTCTATTTTTTTAAACAGTTTCAGAAGAATAGGTATTAATTCTTCTTTAAATGTTTGGTAAAATTCCCCTGGGAATCCATCTGGCCCTGGGCCAGATGTTCTTCGGGAGATTTTTTATTATTGCTTCAATTTCCTTGCTGGTTATGGGTTTGTTCAGGTTTTCTGTTTCTTCCTCTCTAGGAATGCAACCATTTCTTCCAGATTGCCTAATCTGCTGGCATATAGTTAACTCATAATATGTTCCTAAAATTGTTTGTATTTCTTAGTGTTGGTTGTGATCTCTCCTCTTTCATTGAGAATTTATTTATTTGGGTCCTTTCTCTCTTTTTTTTTTAATAAGTCTGGCCAAGAGTTTATCAATTTTATTAATTCTTTCAAAGAACCAGCTCCTAGTTTCGTTGATCTGTTCTACTGTTCTTTTGGTTTCTGTTTAATTGATTTCTGCTCTGTTATTATTTCTCTTCTCCTGCTCAGTTTAGGCTTTATTTGCTGTTCTTCCTCAAGCTCCTTTAAGTGTGGATGAGGTTGTGTATTTTCTGTTTATTGAGAAACTTTCCGTTTATTGAGAAAGGCTTGTATAGCTATACACTTTCCTCTTAGGACCAGCTCTGCTGCATCCCAAAGATTTTTGAACAGTTGTGTTTTCATTCTCATTTGTCCATGAATTTTTTTAAATTCTTCTTTAATTTCCTGGTTGACCCATTCATTCCTTAGTAGGATGCACCTTAGCCTCCATGTATTTGAGTTCTTCTCAACTTTCCTCTTGTGACCGAGTTCTAGTTTCAAAGCACTATGATCTGAAAATATGCAGGGAATGATCCCAATCTTATGGTACTGGTTGGGACCTGATTTGTGACTCAGGATGTGATCTATTCTGGAGAAGGTTTCATGGGCACTAGAGAAGAATGTGTATTCTGTTGTTGTGGGATGGAATGTTTTGAATACATCTGTAAAGTCCATCTGGTTCAGTGTGTCATTCAGAAGAGGAGAAGGTAAGGAGTCGATCCCATTTACAATTGCACCCAAAACCGTAATAACCTAGGAATAAATCTAACCAAAGAGGCAAAGAATCTATACTCAGAAAACTACAGAATACTCATAAAAGAAATTGAGGAAGACACAAAGAAATGGAAAAATGTTCCATGCTCTTGGATTGAAAGAATAAATATTGTGAAAATGTCTATGCTACCTAAAGCAATCTATACATTTAATATAATCCCTATCAAAATATGATCAACTTTTTCCATGGAAATGGAACAAATAATCCTAAACTGTGTATGGAACCAGAAAAGACCCAAATGGCCAAAGGATTGTTGAAAAAGAAAACCAATGCTGGGAGCATCACAATTCTAGACTTCAAGCTGTATTACAAAACTGTAATCATCAAGACAGTATGGTACTGGCACAAAAACAGACACATATATCAATGGAACAAAAGAGAAAGCCCAAAAATGGACCCTTGACTCTATGGTCAACTAATCTTTGACAAAGCAGGAAAGAATATCCAGTAGAAAAAAGATAGTCTCTTCAACAAATGGTGTTGAGAAAATTGGACAACCACATGCAGAAGAATGAAACTGGACCATTTCCTTACACCATACACACACAAAAAAAGACTCAAAATGGATAAAAGACCTAAATGTGAGATAGGAATCCATCAAAATCCTTGAGAAGAACAGAGGCAGCAACCCCTTCGACCTCAACCACAGCAACTTCTTCCTAGACATGTCTCCAAAGGCAAAGGAAACAAAGGCAAAAATGAACTATTGGGACTTCATCAAGATAAAAAGCTTTTGCACAGCAAAGGAAACATTCGACAAAATCAAAAGATGATGAATAGAATGGACAGAAGATATTTGTAAAAGTCTTATCAGATAAAGGGCTAGTATCCAAAATCTATAAAGAACTTATCCAACTCAACACCCAAAGAACAAAAAATCCAATCAAGAAGTGGGCAGAAGACTTAAACAGATATTTTCCCAAAGAAGACATTCAAATGGCCAACAGACACATGAAAAAATGCTCAGTATTAGTTGGCATTAGGGAAATAGAAATCAAAACCACAATGAGATACCACCTCACATGGTCGGAATGGCTAAAATTAACAAGTCAGGAACCAACAGGTGTTAACAAGGATGCAGAGAAATGGAAACCCTCTTACACTGTTGGTGGGAATCAACCCTAAGCTGGTGCAGCCACTTTGGAAAACAGCATGGAGGTTCCTCAAAAAGTTGAAAATAGAGCTACCCTCAACCCAGCAATTGCACTACTGGGTATTTACCCCAAAGATACAAATGTAGTGATCTGAAGGGGAACTTGCACCCCAGTGTTTAGAGAAGCAATGTCCACAATAGCCAAACTATGGAAATAGCCTAGATGTCCATCAACAGTTGAATGGATAAAAAAAACATGGTATGTATACACACACACACACACACACACACACACACACACACACAGGAATATTATGCAGCCATCAAAAATGAAATCTTGCCATTTGCAATGACGTGCATGAAACTAGATGGTATTATGCTAAGTGAAATATATCAATCAGAGAAAGAATTATCATATGCTCTCACTGATATGTGGAATTTGAGAAACAAGGTAGAGGATCATAGGGGAAGAGAGGAAAAAATGAAACAAGATGAAGCCAGAGAGGGAGACAAACCATAACTGACTCTTAATCTTAGGAAACAAACTGAGGGTTGCTGGAGGGGAGGGGGGGTGGAAGGGATAGGATGGTTGGGTAATGGACATTGGGTAGTGAATGTGCTATGGTGAGTGCTGTGAATTTATAAGACTGATGAATCACAGACTTGAACCCATGAAATAAATAATACATTATATGTTAAATAAATAAATAAATAAAGGGTTCATGTCTGTCCCTTACATCAGTCCAGAAAAACAGCATGATGGAAAATTACTACAGAACCTTTTATTCAGAAAGGATTTGGTCACCTGAACACGTCTCAGATACGGTTAAATCCTCCTCTTTGTCCCTACAGTTGGTTAGGATTTTAGATCAATGGATAACAGCGTTGACTCCCTGAAATGCTCTACCCATAAGCTGTAAAATCCTTTAGTAAACACCAATATAATATTCTAAGATGGCTCACCAGACACTCTTTCCAGGCCTTCCAAGTCTGCCTGAATTGAACATAAGCAGATAAGAGAAGATAGATCCACCCACATTTAAAAAAAAAACAAAAATGATTTTTTTAAAAATTCACTTGACACAGAGAGAGAGAGAGAGAGAGAGAGAATAGGCAGGGGGAGCTACCGGCAGAGGGAGAGGGAGAAGTAGGCTCCTCACTGAGCAAGGAACCCGATATGGGACCCAATCCCAGGACCCTGGGACCACAACTGGAGCTGAAGGCAAATGCTCAACCAACTGAGCCACCCAGGTGTCCCAAATCCACCTACCTTTATGGGGCTTTCCCACCCACCAAAAAGTAATTAATCAGGAAGACTGTGTTTATAGTACATGGCAGGCTCAATCTTACCAATAACACAACACTATACAAAACTCAGCATTTAGAGGGACATAAAGACATGGGAAAAAAAAGAAATAAAAGCTTTCATAGGTATCAAATAATAAGAAAAACCAATGGTTAGGGACATCAGAATATCTCTACTAGAAATACGTCTTCTCAACTTTTGTCTTCAATTGCTGAAATCTCAAATTATGCTGAGGTTTTCACTATGTTTTCTATGCCCATTTCTCCAAAAATCTTCATTTTTTGGTTTAAATAGTTTTATTCATTGTTGAATTTGTACATGTTATACAAATGTTGGAAAGAATTATGAGAACTTCTAGAGAATGCCATTGATTGTCACAGGTGACAAACTAGATATGAGAGCCTCTGCTTTACCCCAGAAGCTGGCCCAAAGGTCTGAGGATTTGCCCTCAGAATTCCAATAATCACTCTGAGTGGAGACTTAACTGCAATTTGCATTGGGAAGCTCTCCAACAGCGGCCTCTGTCATAGAATTAGTTTCACCACACTCAAATTTCTGATTCTTGATTCCTGTAAGAGTGTGTGCACTCCCTTTTCAGGGGTTTTTCTCAGGTGTACTACTGGCAAGCAAAAACATTAGTTTGAGCCACTCAGGGTATATTATTTTTTTTTAAATACTCAGTATAAACTATAATTTAATGGCAAATTATAAAGTAAAATTACATAAATGTACATTTTTCTCCAGATAAAAACTAATATATAAAGTCATGATGTATTTTGTAAAAATCTGCTATAGAAACACTGAACTGGGAAATAATTCATAAAACTGAAATGTACTTCAGCCAAGGTACTTTCTTGATATGTGAATGCTAAATATACAATGCACTGTATTAAGAAAATATTTATGGTCCTGTATTATAAATGTTGGCTTTAAAGGAATAGCTTTTCTAGGTGTTGGTGGGTGGCTCAGTCAGTTGAGTGTCTAACTCCTGATTGTGGCTCAGGTCATGGTATCAGAGTCATGAGATCAAGCCTCACACAGGGCTCTGCACTAAGCATGGAGCTTGCTTAAGATTCTCTCTCTCTCCCTCTCCTCTGCCACTCTGCCCCTCCTTGTGCTCTCTTTTGCTCTCTCTCAAAATTAATTAACTAACTAGTTAATTAATTAATTAAAGTATAGCTTTTATTTAAAAAAGAGAGAATGGAAAGTCATGCCAAGTTTCAACTTTACTATCTTGCTAACAATAAAAAGCAAAAGTTCTTCCATCCCAAAACACGACTTTATAAACTTGAAATGAGCATTTGTATGTTTCACTCAGAGAAAGATGTGCCAGTGTAACAGTACTCAGAAATAAGTACATAAAATATTTAAATGCCTGGTTAAGTCATAGTTAAAGCATCCTAAAGGAGGCTGATTATTTTCAGATTAAAACTGTCAGAAAAGGAATGATTAACAGTAAGAATATTTTACATCTGCTTGGCCCTCTGGGTTCTAAAGCCCCAAAGATGGGAGACATGGCCCCTTACAGGTAGGTGTGTGGAGTGGGATTAAAGGAGAAAGATGGGGCCCACATGCCTGGAATGCGTCCAACAAGCCAGTTCAGGTGACAAGGTTACCATTATACTAGATCCTCCTCATACAGCCTGTTAGGGAAGCAATGGATTAAAATCAGACACTCACATGCACAAACATAAGGGCCCTACAAGATTACATTACAAGAGAGACAAGCAGAATGAAGACTCACAAAGCCTAAGCCCATCATTTTTTTCCTTGAAGTTGCAGTAGTTTAAACATGCACAGAAAACTCACTTACTTTAGAAAACTTGAAGTTGCAAACACTCCTATAGTAATAATCATGATTGTCTGATGAGTAATTGGCACTTATCATGGGCTGGCACTGTACTATGAAATTTTCATTCATCCTTCCTCCTAAAGAGAAGGAGAGAGAATCTTAAGCACTCTCCACTGGGCAGCCTCCATCTCACAACCCTGAGATCACAACCTGAGAGTCAAAATCAAGAGTCCAACGCTTAACCCACTGAGCCATCCAGACACCCCTACCATCCCCATTCAACAGATGAGGAAGAAAGGCTTTTACAGAAACTGACCCCTGTAAAAGCTTGCTCAAGGTCAAATAACAAGTATCAGAGCCACGGCTCAAATCCCAATCTATCTGATGTCATTAATTCATTTTTTCCTTGTTTATTTGCACATTCAGAATATGTCAGTCCCAAGCAAATAATACTAAGCATTTTACAGCACCAAGGTTAAAATGCTGCAGGAAAAAAAAAAAAAAAAAAAAAAAGACATGGTCCTTGATGTCATGGGAAATGAGACATTAATCAAATTATCATGAAATTAAATGTAAAGTTACATGTATACAAAGGACTATGAAGGACAAGGAAAGCCTACAAGTCCTCACCCAGTCTCCACAAGAGTCAGGAATAACCTCCCTAAGGAAATGACACCTGTGCTAACATCTGGAGGAGGAAAGTTAGGTGAGGGAAGAATAAGAAACAAGTGTAAAGCCCCCTAGCAGGAGGGAGCAAGGCACTCACACACACATCAGAGGAAAGGAAAGGAGAGCAGAGAGGTAAAATTCAGACCACATAATCCATATTAAGAATTCTGGCCTTTATCTAACAGCAAAGGGAAGGCACTAAAGAACAAGCAGGTAGGGTAGGATGATATTATTTTTGTGTTTCAGAAATCCTGTTGGCAATGAATGGCAAACAGACAGGAAATAGTGGAAACAGAGAGAGGATGGGGGAAAGACATTTGGGAGGAAAACCCATGAAATGTGGGGATCATGTGGATGAGGCATTAAGGATGACTCCTAAGTTATGGAGTGCTTGACCCGATAGAAGAGCTTGGCCTAGTACATGTTGAGTCTGGGGTACCCTCGAAACACCCAAGTGAGAGTTGATGGTTGGACAGAGAACTTGAGAGCCCAGATAAATGTGAATCATCAGTATATAACACAGTAGAGGACTATCCAAACCATGTTCATAAAAAAGGTTAGAAGATTATTGACTGGGAACAGAACAGAACTAGGACTAGCTTTGGGGAAGACACTGTACGCCTGGTAGATAATGATATTCAGCCCTCCAAAAAACATCAAGAGAAAAAGCAGGGGTCATTCAAGAAGAAATTAACAAAGAAGGCTTACTGTAACTATTTCAAACGGACTGAGAGACCATTAGTGAAGAATCCTACTGAGAAGTCAAGTGAGATGTAAACTGAAGAACATCCTTTGGGTCTGGTGTCCCTGAGGCCACTGATCACCTATCCAGGGCAATTTTGGTAGAATGATGGAAACAGAAGCCAAGTTTGAGTTAAGGCAGCAAATACAGGCAACTCTTGCTGGAAGTTTGCTTGCTTTAAGTGGGAAGAGAGAGAAAGAAGGCAATAGCTAGGTAGATGTAGAGTTGGGGAAGGTCACAGTTCTTTTTTAATATAGAAGAGTCTTGAGTACAATCAAATGCTGATAGAATTGTTTAGGGTTATGAGCAGCAATTTGAATTTTAAGAAAGGAAAAAGTTAAAGATAAATTGATATTACACATTTCTTAGGAGGATAAAACAGGACTGAATTCCAAATCCAAGTGGAGATAACGGATTTTAAATATTTAACAAAAGAGGAAATGCTGCAAATGTATGTAGCTCAGTCATTAGTAGAAGTAGGATATTGAAGGAATTTTTAATCTAATGGCTTCTGTTTCTCTGTCAAGTATAAGGTACATTATCCGTTGAAAAGATGGGACAGAAGAAGGATAGGGAAAACTCTGAGGCAAAAAAAAAGAAACCTCATAAAGTGCTTCGGTGGCTTTGTCAGTTAAGCATCTGCCTTTGGATTGGGTAGTGATCCCGGGGTGCTGGGATGGAGCCCCACATTGGGCTCCTTGCTCAGTGGGAGGCCTACATCTTCCTCTTCTTCTGCCTGCCATTCCACCCTACTTGTTCTCTGTCAAATTAAAATAAAATAAAATAAAACAAAACCTTGGAATAGTTCAGTGATGACCAGTCACACAACTGCTAAGTACCAGAAGGATTCTAATCCAGGACTTAACACTTGAATTCAGCCCTCATGCCATTCCACGCCGCTGATGCTCTGTTCTCTGGCCTTTAGGTTTTTTTCTTCACATCATTTTCCCCTTTTCCCCTACTCTGACTCTTGCACAAAGACATTGTGGCTAGTGAAATCACAGGGCTTCTCAGGGAGATGTGGATGTTGGCTAAAACTTCATGAGCTTGTTATACCACTCAGGGTGATGGTTTTAAATAACAGAGTTCAATTTTAGATGTATTAAGTAGATAAGGAATTCATAGGAATGAGACCATGTTGCTCACAAAACTGTCATAATGGCTGGAAAACAACCCTCAAAAATGAGCAAGAATCAAAAAAAGCTAGAGAAAAGCCAAGATCCAACAACAGGAAGGCTACACTGGGCAACCTCTGGGTCATAGAGTCTGAACATTTCTTACCTAGATTGTTCTCCAAACTGATTTCTACAATACACCAACCATCACGCATAACAGGTAAAAACATTAAAATGTGCACAATCCAGTTAAGTCCTATGTATGTATATAATATCCTGTGAAACTTCCACATCAGATATGTATGTTTCAAATTGGCTGTGATTTGGTCTTGAACGTTGATGTATTATTTAGAATGTAAAAAGAAACATTTCTCTATCAAAGATAAAAAGGCTGTTCCTCAGTCAAGAATCTAGTCTACGATTTCTTATTTTAAAAATGCCAGAGGTGCCTTGCTGATTCAGTCAGTTAAACCTCTAACTCCTAATTTCAGCACAGGTCATGAGTCAGGGTTGCTGAGATCAAGCCCCAAGTTGGTTCCATGCTGGGAGTGGAGCTGCTTAAGACACTCTCTGTCCCTCTCCCTCTGCCCCTCTCCTTTTCTAACTGAATGAATGAATGAATGATAAAAATGCCGAATGATAAGGAACAGAGAAATGAAGAAACGTTATACGTTAAATAATTTTGGTTTCTATACATTAAATAATTTGGTTTCTATACGTTAAATAATTTTAAGAATCGTTCATTCTCCAGTTTATAATAATTGGGCTGGCTTTTGCCCAGAAATTAGTTCTTTTAACTGATTCATTCACAATGACTAAACAAAGCTACTTGACACCACAAACATAGTTGACCCTTGAACAACACAGGTTTGAACTACAGGGTTCACTTACACGTGTTTTTTTGTTGTTGTTGTTTTTGTTTTCCAATAAATAAAATACAGTACTTATAAGTGTATTTTCCCTTTTTTATGATTTTAGGAGGATTTTCTTTTCTCTAGCTTATTTTAGTGTAAGAATACCCTATATAGGGAGGAGGAGTCAAGATGGCGGAGAAGTAGCAGGCTGAGACTACATCAGGTAGCAGGAGATCAGCTTGATAGCTTATCTAAACATTGCAAACACCTACAAATCCAGCGGGAGATCGAAGAGAAGAAGAACAGCAATTCTAGAAACAGAAAATCAACCACTTTCGGAAAGGTAGGACTGGCGGAGAAGTGAATCTAAAACGACGGGAAGATAGACCGTGGGGGGAGGGGCCGGCTCCCGGCAAGCGGCGGAGCAATGGAGCACAAAATCAGGACTTTTAAAAGTCTGTTCCACTGAGGGACATTGCTCCAGAGGCTAAACAAGGGTGAAGCCCACGTGGGGTCCGCGTGACCCCAGGTCCCGCAGGGTCACAGAAGGATCGGGGGTGTAGGAGTGTCGCAGAGCTCACAGGTATTAGAACAGAGAAGCCGGCTACAGAGACAGAGCCGAGGACTGAACTCTCAGCTCGGGGTTACCTTGAACTGGTTGCGGGCTGGGTGAGCTCGGAGCGGGGCTAGAGGCTGGGGATACGGGAGTGATTGGGCGCTGTCCTCTGGGGGCTCACTGAGGAGTGGGGCCCCGGCCTCTCGGCTCCTCCAGGCCGGAGACTAGGAGGCCGCCATTTTCATTTCTGTCCTCTGGAACTCTACGGAAAGCGTTCAGGGAACAGAAGCTCCCAAAAGCGAACCCGAGCGGATTACATAGTCCGGCCCCCGGTAAGGGTGGTGCAATTCCGCCTCGGGCAAAGACACTTGAGAGTCACTACAACAGGCCCCTCCACCAGAAGATCAACAAAATATCCAGCCAGAACGAAGTTCATCTATCAAGGAAAGCAGGTTCAATTCCTAAGAGAGCAGCAGAATTCCAGAGGAGGAGAAAGCAAAGCACGGAACTCATGGCTTTCTCCCCATGATTCTTTAGTCTTGTGGTTAATTCAGTTTTTTTTTTTCTTTTTTCAGTTTTTTTTTTCTTTCCTTTTTCTTCTTCTCCTAAATTTTTTAAAACTTTTACCCTTTTCTTTTTTAACGTTTTTTGACTAGTTTATCCAAATATATATATTTTCTTTCTTTTTTATATTTTTTCTTTGTTTTATTTTTTAAATTTTTTTCTTTTTTTTTCTGAACCTCTTTTTATCCCCTTTCTACCCCCCCCACAATTTGGGGTCTCTCCTGATTTGGTTACAGCGCATTTTTATGGGGTCTTTGCCATTCTTTTAGTATTTTATTTGATCCTTCATATCCTCTAATCTGGACAAAATGACAAGGCGGAAAAAAAATCACCACAAACAAAAGAACAAGAGGCAGTACCGAAGGCTAGGGACCTAATCAACACAGACATTGGTAATATGTCAGATCAAGAGTCAGAATGACAATTCTGTACATTCTAGCTGGGCTCGAAAAAGGCATGGAAGATATTAGAGAAATCCTCTCTGGAGATATAAAAGCCCTTTCTGGAGAAATTAAAGAACTAAAATCTAACCAAGTTGAAATAAAAAAAGCTATTAATGAGGTGTAATAAAAAATGGAGGCTCTCACTGCTAGGATAAATGAGGCAGAAGAAAGAGTTAGTGATATAGAAGACCAAATGACAGAGAATAAAGAAGCCGAGCAAAAGAGGGACAAACAGCTACTAGACCATGAGGGGAGAATTTGAGAGATAAGTGACACCATAAGGCGAAACAACATTAGAATAATTGGGATTCCAGAAGAAGAAGAAAGAGAGAGGGGAGCAGAAGGTCTATTGGAGAGAATTATTGGAGAGAATTTCCCTAATATGGCAAAGGGAACAAGCATCAAAATCCAGGAGATGCAGAGAACCCCCCTCAAAGTCAACAAGAATAGGTCCACACCCCGTCACCTAATAGTAAAATTTACAAGTCTTAGTGACAAAGAGAAAATCCTGAAAGCAGCCCGGGAAAAGAAGTCTATAACATACAATGGTAAAAATATTAGATTGGCAGCAGACTTATCCACAGAGACCTGGCAGGCCAGAAAGAGCTGGCGTGATATATTCAGAGCACTAAACGAGAAAAACATGCGCCAAGAATACTCTATCCAGCTAGGCTATCATTGAAAATAGAAGGAGAGATAAAAAGCTTCCAGGACAAACAAAAACTGAAAGAATTTGCAAACACCAAACCAGCTCTACAGGAAATATTGAAAGGGGCCCTATAAGCAAAGAGAAGAGAGCCTAAAAGTAGTAGATCAGAAAGGTACAGAGACAATATACAGTAACAGTCATCTTACAGGCTAATAATGGCACTAAATTCATATCTCTCACTAGTTACCCTGAATGTTAATGGGCTAAATGCCCCAATCAAAAGACACAGGGTATCAGAATGGATAAAAAAACAAAACCCATCAGTATGTTGCCTACAAGAAACTCATTTTAGACGCGAAGACACCTCCAGATTTAAAGTGAGGGGCTAAAGTGAGGGGGTGGAAAACAATTTACCATGCTAATGGGCATCAGAAGAAAGCTGGGGTGGCAATCCTTATATCAGATCAATTAGATTTGAAGCCAAAGACTATCATAAGAGATGAGGAAGGACACTATATCCTACTCAAAGGGTCTGTCCAACAAGAAGATCTAACAATTTTAAATATCTATGCCCCTAACGTGGGAGCAGCCAACTATATCAACCAATTAAGAACAAAATCAAAGAAACACATCAATAATAATACAATAATAGTAAGGGACTTTAACACTCCCCTCACTGAAATGGACAGATCATCCAAGCAAAAGATCAACAAGGAAATAAAGGCCTTAAATGACACACTGGACCAGATGGACATCACAGATATATTCAGAACATTTCATCCCAAAGCAACAGAATACACATTCTTCACTAGTGCACATGGAACCTTCTCCAGAATAGATCACATCCTGGGTCACAAATCATGTCTCAACCGGTATCAAAAGATTAGGATCATTCCCTGCATATTTTCAGACCACAATGCTCTGAAGCTAGAACTCAATCACAAGAGGAAAGCTGGAAAGAACCCAAATACATGGAGACTAAACAGCATCCTTCTAAAGAATGAATGGGTCAACCAGGAAATTAAAGAAGAATTGAAAAAATTCATGGAAACAAATGATAATGAAAACACAACGGTTCAAAATCTGTGGGACACAGCAAAGGCAGTCCTGAGAGGAAAATATATAGCGGTACAAGCCTTTCTCAAGAAAAAAGAAAGGTCTCAAGTACACAACCTAACCCTACACGTAAAGGAGCTGGAGAAAGAACAAGAAAGAAACCCTAAACCCAGCAGGAGAAGAGAAATCATAAAGATCAGAGCAGAAATCAATGAAATAGAAACCAAAAAAACAATAGAAAAAATCAATGAAACTAGGAGCTGGTTCTTTGAAAGAATCAATAAGATTGATAAACCCCTGGCCAGACTCATCAAAAAGAAAAGAGAAAGGACCCAAATAAATCAAATCATGAATGAAAGAGGAGAGATCACAACTAACACCAAAGAAATACAGACAATTATAAGAACATACTATGAGCAACTCTACGCCAACAAATTGGACAATCTGGAAGAAATGGATGCATTCCTAGAGACATATAAACTACCACAACTGAACCAGGAAGAAATAGAAAACCTGAACAGGCCCATAACCAGTAAGGAGCTTGAAACAGTCATCAAAAATCTCCAAACAAACAAAAGCCCAGGGCCAGATGGCTTCCCAGGGGAATTCTACCAAACATTTAAAGAAGAACTCATTCCTATTCTCCTGAAACTGTTCCAAAAAATAGAAATGGAAGGAAAACTTCCAAACTCATTCTATGAGGCCAGCATCACCTTGATCCCAAAACCAGACAAGGATCCCACCAAAAAAGAGAACTACAGACCAATATCCTTGATGAACACAGACGCAAAAATTCTCGCCAAAATACTAGCCAATAGGATTCAACAGTACATTAAAAGGATTATTCACCACGATCAAGTGGGATTTATTCCAGGGCTGCAGGGTTGGTTCAACATCCGCAAATCAATCAATGTGATAGAACACATTAATAAAAGAAAGAACAAGAACCATATGATACTCTCAATAGATGCTGAAAAAGCATTTGACAAAGTACAGCATCCCTTCCTGATCAAAACTCTTCAAAGTGTAGGGATAGAGGGCACATACCTCAATATTATCAAAGCCATCTATGAAAAACCCACCGCAAATATCATTCTCAATGGAGAAAAACTGAAAGCTTTTCCATTAAGGTCAGGAACACGGCAGGGATGTCCATTATCACCACTGCTATTCAACATAGTATTAGAAGTCCTAGCCTCAGCAATCAGACAACAAAAAGAAATTAAAGGCATCCAAATTGGTAAAGAAGAAGTCAAACTATCACTCTTCGCAGATGATATGATACTATATGTGGAAAACCCAAAAGACTCCACTCCAAAACTGCTAGAACTTGTACAGGAATTCAGTAAAGTGTCAGGATATAAAATCAATGCACAGAAATCAGTTGCAGTTCTGTACACCAACAACAAGACTGAAGAAAGAGAAATTAAGGAGTCAATCCCATTCACAATTGTACCCAAAACTATAAGATACCTAGGAATAAACCTAACCAAAGAGACTAAGAATCTATACACAGAAAATTATAAAGTACTCATGAAAGAAATTGAGGAAGACACAAAAAAATGGAAAAATGTTCCATGCTCCTGGATTGGAAGAATAAATATTGTGAAAATGTCTATGCTACCTAAAGCAATCTACACATTTAATGCAATCCCTATCAAAATACCATCCATTTTTTTCAAAGAAATGGAACAAATAATCCTCAAATTTATATGGAACCAGAAAAGACCTCGAATAGCCAAAGGAATATTGAAGAACAAAGCCAAAGTTGGTGGCATCACAATTCCGGACTTCAAGCTCTATTACAAAGCTGTCATCATCAAGACAGCATGGTACTGGCACAAAAACAGACACATAGATCAGTGGAACAGAATAGAGAGCCCAGAAATCGACCCTCAACTCTATGGTCAACTAATCTTCGACAAAGCAGGAAAGAATGTCCAATGGAAAAAAGACAGCCTCTTCAATAAATGGTGCTGGGAAAATTGGACAGCCACATGCAGAAAAATGAAATTGGACCACTTCCTTACACCACACATGAAAATAGATTCCAAATGGATGAAGGACCTCAATGTGAGAAAGGAATCCATCAAAATCCTTGAGGAGAATGCAGGCAGCAACCTCTTCGACCTCAGCCGTAGCAACATCTTCCTAGGAACAACGGCAAAGGCAAGGGAAGCAAGGGCAAAAATGAACTATTGGGATTTCATCAAGATCAAAAGCTTTTGCACAGCAAAGGAAACAGTTAACAAAACCAAAAGACAGCTGACAGAATGGGAGAAGATATTTGCAAACGACATATCAGATAAAGGGCTAGTATCCAAAATCTATAAGGAACTTAGCAAACTCAACACCCAAAGAACAAACAATCCAATCAAGAAATGGGCAGAGGACATGAACAGACATTTCTGCAAAGAAGACATCCAGATGGCCAACAGACACATGAAAAAGTGCTCCACGTCACTCGGCATCAGGGAAATACAAATCAAAACCACAATGAGATATCACCTCACACCAGTCAGAATGGCTAAAATTAACAAGTCAGGAAATGACAGATGCTGGAGAGGATGTGGAGAAAGGGGAACCCTCCTCCACTGTTGGTGGGAATGCAAGCTGGTGCAACCACTCTGGAAAACAGCATGGAGGTTCCTCAAAATGTTGAAAATAGAACTACCCTATGACCCAGCAATTGCACTACTGGGTATTTACCCTAAAGATACAAACATAGTGATCCGAAGGGGCACGTGTACCCGAATGTTTATAGCAGCAATGTCTACAATAGCCAGACTATGGAATGAACCTAGATGTCCATCAACAGATGAATGGATCAAGAAGATGTGGTATATATACACAATGGAATACTATGCAGCCATCAAAAGAAATGAAATCTTGCCATTTGCGACGACGTGGATGGAACTAGAGCGTATCATGCTTAGTGAAATAAGTCAATCGGAGAAAGACAACTATCATATGATCTCCCTGATATGAGGACATGGAGAAGCAACATGGGGGGGTAGGGGGATAGGAGAAGAGTAAATGAAACAAGATGGGATTGGGAGGGAGACAAACCATAAATGACTCTTAATCTCACAAAACAAACTGGGGGTTGCTGGGGGGAGGTGGGATTGGGGGAGGGGGAGCGGGCTATGGACATTGGGGAGGGGAGGCGAACCATAAGAGACCATGGACTCTGAAAAACAACCTGAGGGTTTTGAAGGGTCAGGGGTGGGAGGTTGGGGGAACAGGTGGTGGGTAATGGGTAGGGCACGTTTTGCATGGAGCACTGGGTGTTGTGCAAAAAGAATGAATACTGTTACGCTGAAAAAATAAATAAAATGGAAAAAAAAAAAAAAGAAAGAAAACACAACGGTTCAAAATCTGTGGGACACAGCAAAGGCAGTCCTGAGAGGAAAATATATAGCGGTACAAGCTTTTCTCAAGAAACAAGAAAGGTCTCAAGTACACAACCTAACCCTACACGTAAAGGAGCTGGAGAAAGAACAAGAAAGAAGCCCTAAACCCAGCAGGAGAAGAGAAATCATAAAGATCAGAGCAGAAATCAATGAAATAGAAACCAAAAAAACAATAGAAAAAATCAATGAAACTAGGAGCTGGTTCTTTGAAAGAATCAATAAGATTGATAAACCCCTGGCCAGACTCATCAAAAAGAAAAGAGAAAGGACCCAAATAAATCAAATCATGAATGAAAGAGGAGAGATCACAACTAACACCAAAGAAATACAGACAATTATAAGAACATACTATGAGCAACTCTACGCCAACAAATTGGACAATCTGGAAGAAATGGATGCATTCCTAGAGACATATAAATTACCACAACTGAACCAGGAAGAAATAGAAAACCTGAACAGGCCCATAACCAGTAAGGAGATTGAAACAGTCATCAAAAATCTCCAAACAAACAAAAGCCCAGGGCCAGATGGCTTCCCAGGGGAATTCTACCAAACATGTAAAGAAGAACTCATTCCTATTCTCCTGAAACTGTTCCAAAAAATAGAAATGGAAGGAAAACTTCCAAACTCATTTTATGAGGCCAGCATCACCTTGATCCCAAAACCAGACAAGGATCCCACCAAAAAAGAGAACTACAGACCAATATCCTTGATGAACACAGACGCAAAAATTCTCGCCAAAATACTAGCCAATAGGATTCAACAGTACATTAAAAGGATTATTCACCACGATCAAGTGGGATTTATTCCAGGGCTGCAGGGTTGGTTCAACATCCGCAAATCAATCAATGTGATAGAACACATTAATAAAAGAAAGAACAAGAACCATATGATACTCTCAATAGATGCTGAAAAAGCATTTGATAAAGTACAGCATCCCTTCCTGATCAAAACTCTTCAAAGTGTAGGGATAGAGGGCACATACCTCAATATTATCAAAGCCATCTATGAAAAACCCACCGCAAATATCATTCTCAATGGAGAAAAACTGAAAGCTTTTCCATTAAGGTCAGGAACACGGCAGGGATGTCCATTATCACCACTGCTATTCAACATAGTATTAGAAGTCCTAGCCTCAGCAATCAGACAACAAAAAGAAATTAAAGGCATCCAAATTGGTAAAGAAGAAGTCAAACTATCACTCTTCGCAGATGATATGATACTATATGTGGAAAACCCAAAAGACTCCACTCCAAAACTGCTAGAACTTGTACAGGAATTCAGTAAAGTGTCAGGATATAAAATCAATGCACAGAAATCAGTTGCATTTCTGTACACCAACAACAAGACAGAAGAAAGAGAAATTAAGGAGTCAATCCCATTTATAATTGCACCCAAAACTATAAGATACCTAGGGATAAACCTAACCAAAGAGGCTAAGAATCTATACACAGAAAATTATAAAGTACTCATGAAAGAAATTGAGGAAGACACAAAGAAATGGAAAAATGTTCCATGCTCCTGGATTGGAAAAATAAATATTGCAAAAATGTCTATGCTACCTGAAGCAATCTACACATTTAATGCAATCCCTATCAAAATGCGATCCATTTTTTTCAAAGAAATGGAACAAATAATCCTCAAATTTATATGGAACCAGAAAAGACCTCGAATAGCCAAAGGAATATTGAAAAAGAAAGCCAAAGTGGGTGGCATCACAATTCCGGACTTCAAGCTCTATTACATAGCTGTCATCAAGACAGCATGGTACTGGCACAAAAACAGACACATAGATCAATGGAACAGAATAGAGAGCCCAGAAATAGACCCTCAACTCTATGGTCAACTAATCTTCGACAAAGCAGGAAAGAATGTCCAATGGAAAAAAGACAGCCTCTTCAATAAATAGTGCTGGGAAAATTGGATAGCCACATGCAGAAAAATGAAATTGGACCACTTCTTTACACCACACACGAAAATAGACTCCAAATGGATGAAGGACCTCAATGTGAGAAAGGAATCCATCAAAATCCTTGAGGAGAATGCAGGCAGCAACCTCTTCGACCTCAGCCGTAGCAACATCTTCCTAGGAACAACGGCAAAGGCAAGGGAAGCAAGGGCAAAAATGAACTATTGGGATTTCATCAAGATCAAAAGCTTTTGCACAGCAAAGGAAACAGTTAACAAAACCAAAAGAAAACTGACAGAATGGGAGAAGATATTTGCAAACGACATATCAGATAAAGGGCTAGTATCCAAAATCTATAAGGAACTTAGCAAACTCAACACCCAAAGAACAAACAATCCAATCAAGAAATGGGCAGAGGACATGAACAGACATTTCTGCAAAGAAGACATCCAGATGGCCAACAGACACATGAAAAAGTGCTCCACGTCACTCGGCATCAGGGAAATACAAATCAAAACCACAATGAGATATCACCTCACACCAGTCACAATGGCTAAAATTAACAAGTCAGGAAATGACAGATGCTGGAGAGGATGTGGAGAAAGGGGAACCCTCCTCCACTGTTGGTGGGAATGCAAGCCGGTGCAACCACTCTGGAAAACAGCGTGGAGGTTCCTCAAAATGTTGAAAACAGAACTACCGTATGACCTAGCCATTGCACTACTGGGTATTTACCCTAAAGATACAAACATAGTGATCCGAAGGGGCACGTGCATCCGAATGTTTATAGCAGCAATGTCTACAATAGCCAAACTATGGAATGAACCTAGATGTCCATCAACAGATGAATGGATAAAGAAGATGTGGTATATATACACAATGGAATACTATGCAGCCATCAAAAGAAATGAAATCTTGCCATTTGCGACGACGTGGATGGAACTAGAGCGTATCATGCTTAGTGAAATAAGTCAATCGGAGAAAGACAACTATCATATGATCTCCCTGATATGAGGACGTGGAGATGCAGCATGGGGTGTTAGGGGTTAGGAGAAGAATAAATGAAACAAGATGGGATTGGGAGGGAGACAAACCATAAATGACTCTTAATCTCACAAAACAAACTGGGGGTTGCTGGGGGGAGATGGGGTTGGGAGAGGGGGAGGGGGTTATGGACATTGGGGAAGGTATGTGCTATCGTGAGTGCTGTGAAGTGTATAAACATGGCGATTCACAGACCTGTACCCCTGGGGATAAAAATACATTATATGTTTATAAAAAAATAAATTGGAAGGGGAGGCGAACCATAAGAGACTATGGACTCTGAAAATCAACCTGACGGTTTTGAAGGGTCAGAGATGGGAGGTTGGGGGAACAGGTGGTGGGTAATAGGGAGGGCATGTATGCATGGAGCACTGGGTGTTGTGCAAAAACAATGAATACTGTTATGCTGAAAAAATAAATAAATTAAATTCAGTTGAATTCAGAAAAAAAAAAGAATACCCTATATAATACATATAACATACAAAACAGGAGTTAACTGATTGTTTCTGTTACTGGTAAGCTTCTGGTCAAGCGTAGGCTATAGTATGTAGTTAAGTTTTGAGGGAATCATTAGTTATATGCAGATTTTTACTGTGTAGGGATTGGCATCCCTAACCCCCGTAGTGTTCAAGAGTCAGCTGTATTCCTAATTATTCTCAGATCGGGACATTAGGCAACATAATATAACCTATAAAATAAAGATAAACATGGAGGGAATGGCAAGATTCAAGTCCTTATATTTGGAAATTGAGTGAATAAGATTTTGTATACATGAACTGATTTGACATACTGAAATAATATGAACTACCAAACTCCTGCTCTCCCCTAAAAGCACATTTCCAAATTTCTTCCAAAGATTGAAAAAAAAATCATTTATAAAAGCTGAACTGCATCAAATAACAGATACACAAAAAACAACCTCAGTTTTTCAATGACATAAACACCTACAGCCTATAGTAAAGATATTTACTGATTCAGATTTTGAAGCAGAGTTTCTGAAAAGTAGTAATTCACTAAGCTTTCTCAGATAAAGTGATTTAATTTACCAATTTCCAACTTTCCCAGACTCTTCTTATGAAAGGCATAACTCAATCACACCAAACTATAATATGGCAACCAGGTCACAGTATGTGACCCACGTGCACTACACTTGTCCCCATTCTACCATTTGACAGATGAAAACTTAGAAAGCATTTTCCCATTAAAAAGATAAATGCCATTATGCCTAAACTCTCCAGGAAACAGCAGTTTATGGAAATAGGAATGCCATTTGCCTTCTTAAAATACCACCAGATTTTAGTAGATTAAAAAAAATAGACTAATATAAACACTCATCCCCAAATCAGTTAATTTTAAAATGTTGGACAAAAAGCAAAAATATTCAAAATTAAAATCACTTTCTTTGCTACCCAGAAGCAGGCAGAGTTCTAAAAATAAACATATTACTTGAGAAAACTAAATAAAAGTGATGAACAAACACCTTCTCTTATCTACACAATACTTCTCTCTTCTTTTTCTGCTATAAGATCCCCAGTCAGTTTTGGGTGACTCAGTAGGTTAGGCATCTGCCTTCCACTCAAGTCATGATCCGGGGTCCTGGGATCAAGTCCTGCAAGGGGCTCCCTGCCCAGCAGGGAGTCTGTTTCTTCCTCTCTCTACTCCCTGGCTTGTGCTTTCTCTGCCCCTCTCTCAAATAAATAAAATCTTTAAAAAATAAAGAACTTTCAAGTAGCAGTAGAGAGCGAGAGGAGGCCTTTACCCTATGCTAAGGACAGGACTTACAACTGCTTTAAACAAACTGACCGTTGTGGTGACCTCACTGGCCTTGATTAGTGACAGTTCCAGACAGTCTGTGGGACTGAGTTCTGGCCAACAACAGTTCTCAGCTCTGGAAACACTGATCTGTGGGGTGAGAACTTGGGAAAGCACCTGCTTTCTCGGTTTTAGAACAAAGAGCAAACAAATACATTCTGCAGGCATCTCCATTCATCTCTTGAACCTTCTTCCTACTTCCTGCCTGGAATAGACAAGTGTTTCCACGACTATGAGGCAGAAAGCATAGGGACAAAAATCAACACCGTAAGGAAGCAGAATCAGAAAGACAGGAAGAGCCTGAGTTCTTGATGGCACTAGGGAGCAGCTACATCCGGTCCTGTCCTGAATATGTCAACTTCAGATAAAGTTTAAAATTAAAAAAAAAAAAAAAAAACACAGGGAAGATTCATGAGGTTCAAATCATTTGGAACCAGACACATTTCAAAGTGATAAAATATATAAAAACTTCATAACTGAAAGCGTATCTTATGCAAAAAGGGGTTTAAGAATTTGCTACAAATTTAATACCAAATTCCTACTAAATGGACAAGCTATTTCAGGGCATGAACAGACAATAACCTCATGAAATTTGTTCTTTAAAACTGCAAAATTTGGGGCGCCTGGGTGGCTCAGTGGGTTAAGCCTCTGCCTTCAGCTCTGGTCATGATCACAGGATCCTGGGATCAAGCTCCACATCAGGCTCTCTGCTCAGTGGGGAGCCTTCTTCCCCTTCTCTCTCTGCCTGCCTCTCTGCCTGCTTGTGATCTCTGTCTGTCAAATAAATAAATAAAATCTTTAAGAAAATGCAAAATTTAAAATAGAATACACTGAAGTCATGCATTAAAAGATACATAACTGTAAAGATGTCAGTTGTCCTCAAGCTGACCTACAGATTTAATGCAATTCAGAATCTTAGCAGAGTTCTTTTACATGTTTGCATGTATCTGTGATTTGACATTGATTCTACAAACTTACAAAGAAATACAAAAAGGTCAATAATAAGACAATGTTGAAGAGAACAAACTTAGAGACTTTCATTACCAAATTTAAAGTCTACTTATAAAACTACAGTCATTAAAATAGTGTGGTAATCTAAAAGGTAACCTACAGAATGGGAGGAGATATTTGCAAATGACATACTGAGTAAAGGGCTAGTATCCAAAATCTATAGAGAACTTATCAAACACCCCCCCCCCAAAATCCAGTCAAGAAATGCCAAAGACATGAAACAGGCATTTCTCCAAGTAAGGCATACAAATGGCTTACAGACACAAGAAAAATGCTCAACATCACTCAACATCAGGGAACTACACATCAAAACTACAATGAGATACCATCTCACACTGGTCAAAATGGCTGAAATTAACAATTCTGGAAACAACAGATATTGGCGAGGATGCGGAGAAAGGGGAACCCTCTTACACTCGTGGTAGAAATGCAAGCTGGTGCAGGCTCTGCGGAAAACAGTATGGAGGTTCCTCCAAAAGTTAAAAATAGAGCTACCCTATGACCCAGCAACTGCACCACTAGGCATTTATCTGAAGGATACAAAAACAGTGATTTGAAGTGGCACATGCACCCCAATGGTTATATAGTGCAATATCCACAACAGCCAAATTATGAAAAGAGCCAAGATGTCCTTCAACACATGAATGGATAAAGAAGATGTGATACATGTGTGTGTGTGTGTACACACAAACCCTATGGGGTATTACTGAGCCATCAGAAAGAATGAAATCTTACCATTTGCAACAACATGGATGAAACTAGAGGGTATTATGCTAAGCAAAATAATGTCAGTCAGAGAAAGACAAATGTCATATGATTTCACTCATATGTGGAATTTAAGAAACCAAAAAGATGAACCTAGGGAAGGAAAGGAAAAACAAAACAAGATAAAAACAGAGATGGTGGAAACCATAAAGGAGTCTTAACAATACAGCCCAAAATGAGGGTTGCTGGAGGGGACGTTGTTGGAAGGACAGGGTAACTGGGTAATGGGCATTAAGGAGGGCACTTGATATTATGAGTCCTGGGTATTATATGCAACTGATGAATCACTAAACTCTACCCCAGAAACTATATGTTAGCTATATGTTAACTAAATTGAATTTAAAAAATCAGTATGGTAACAGCATAAGAATAAACAAAAGATAACAATAAAACATAATCTCTACTTGCTTAAGCAAATAGAGTCTTACATAAACACACTTAATTTATGACAAATATGACACTACAGTGCCTAAGAGAAATGATTATCATATTAATGATGTTGCGTCCAGACACACCTATGGAAAAAATACTTGTTTTTCTTTAAAGTAAGCTCCACACCAAGCATGGAACCCTGTGTGGGTCTTAAACTCATGACACTGAGGTCAAGATCTAGGCTGAGATCAAGAGTCACTTGAGGCACCCAGGCACCCCCCATGGAAAAAATTATTCTTGATCTCTACCTCATACTCATATATAAAAGCCAATTCCTGATAGACTGTATACCTATTAATTATTCTGTTTCTTACCAGGACTGACCACAACAGTACTTTATAAAAAAGAATTATGAAGGAAAAAAGGGAGAGATAATAATAATAATAACACTGTAGAAATAATATACTAGCAGACAAAACACCAGGAAAGTGGTAAGATCCACTGAAGTGAATTCCCTGTGTACAAAACAAAAGGTAAGAGAGCTGTACAAGAGAAGAAGAAAGACAATTAGAAGATAAATCCAAGAGACATACTCCAAAATAGAAGAAGTTCATTTATTCCTTCATTCAACAAATATTCATTGCATAGAGTACTTACTCTGTAAAGACAGTGTACTAGGCACTCAAGATAAAACAACAAACAAAAGAGACAAAAATTCTTCTCGTTGTGCAACTTATTTTCTAGCGGAGTTCCACATAGCAAGAAAGGAAACACAAGAGGAAAGACAATGAGACATTTTCCCAGGACAAAAAAAAACAGTTCCCAGATCAAAGGGCCCAAAAAGCCCCATCCCAGAGCTACAACACATCAAGAGCTATCGACCCAAAGTTTCAAATCATCAAAGAGAACTATCTAAAAATAGTCACATTTTTGTACATCAAATACAAACATTATAATGCCATTTTATTTCACAGGAAAGAAATCACTTGAGGCTGTAAGGCAATGGGCAAAACTTTGAAAATTCTGAAGGAAAATGAATTTCAAAGAATTTCATACCTAGATAAGTGTGAGAGTAAAATAAAGGCATTTTTCAAAGATGTGAAGTGCATAAAAACTTCCTTCTCACATGTGCACTCTTAGGAAACTCCCAGAGGGTGTGCACCAACAAACAAGGATGGAAATAGGCAACATGGGGCGCCTGGGTGGCTCAGTGGGTTGAGCCGCTGCCTTCGGCTCGGGTCATGATCTCAGGGTCCTGGGATCAAGTCCCGCATCGGGCTCTCTGCTCAGCAGCGAGCCTGCTTCCCTCTCTCTCTCTCTGCCTGCCTCTCTACTTGTGATCTCTCTCTGTCAAATAAATAAATAAAATCTTTAAAAAAAAAAAAAAAAGAAATAGGCAAC
The DNA here is from genome assembly GCF_922984935.1 of Meles meles. Taxonomy (NCBI): domain Eukaryota; kingdom Metazoa; phylum Chordata; class Mammalia; order Carnivora; family Mustelidae; genus Meles; species Meles meles. Next base: position 14,270,841 of record NC_060086.1, read on the forward strand.
AGAGAGACAGCAAAAGAAATCAGCAAAGGAGGGAGGCAGAACATGGTGACATGCATTCCACATTGGGAGCTCTGGGGAAGGCCCATGGAGCAATTAGCTCAGACTGAAGCTAGCTCTTAGAGGAACAACTTCAAGGGAAAAAAAAAGAAAGAAAAAAAAAAAGGAAAAGATAAGCCAACTGGTATGTTTGGCCATATTAAGCTCAGCTTCACAGAATTTAAGGATAAGCTAATAAAATTGACATAGAAAACCAAACAAAACAGAAACCCATGAAGGAAAGAAATATCCACATGGGATACAGTATGCACCAATAATCAACAGTCATAAAACATAAGCACCAAGTTCTGATTTGACCAAAACTTATAAAATTTGGAGGACGAAGGGAGGGAAGGAAAAAAAAAATGTACATGGTATGCATGGAAGAGATTGGGAAAGGGCACAAGAATCAATTGAGAGAGTTATAGCCTCATCCTGTAAGACTTCTGAAAGCCAGGAAAAAAGAAATGAATCAGTCAGGGATGTCAAGATTGGAGGCAAAACAAAGTGGTAGGTGTCTTATGAACCCCAACCTATAAGAAGAAAGCAGCCCAGGCTTGGTGTTTCTCCACCTCTAAACTAGCAAAGAAGGCAGCTAGGTAAGCTCATTTCTCCCCTTAATCAATAGGAATCCCATCAATGATACCAAAAAGGGGGTTCAATTAAGAACCTCACAGACAAGTGACAGAAACCACATTCCTCTTCCCCACTGTATCTGAGGGTCCCTTCTTCCATTCAAAGTCACCAAGCAGCCCAAAACAGAAAAGCACCTTCTGCACATTCAGGTGGCAGCAGCAGGAATTGCTGCAAGGCCTATAGGTACCAGAAGAAGACAAACAAACAAACAACAACAAAAACAGCTCAAAACATCAAAACAAAGGCTCTAAAAATTAATATGTCATTGGAACCACTAACAAAAGTAGATCAGTACCAAAGTGCAGAACCTAAATATGGTGACTGTGAGTTAAAATAAAAGGTATAAGTACGAACAAATACTTGATAGCCAAAATATCCAAGACACAATTAAAAACCATATATCATACCCAACACCAAGATAATCAAAACTGAATGAGAAAATACTATCAATTGATTCCAACACTCTAACACATATGATAGAACTTTCTGATAAGAACTGGATTTAATTTTTAATTTTTTATTTAATTATAATTGACACAATATTGCATTAGTTTTGGGTGTACAACATAGTGATCTGACTTCTCCAAACATTATGCTCTGCTCCCCACAATTGTAGCTACCATCTGTCCCCATAAAACACTATTAAAATATCATTGACTATATTCCCTATGCTGTGCCTTTTATTCCCATGACTTATTCATTCCATAACTGAAAACCTGTACCTTCCAAAATTTATATCACTAGAGTCCCAGAAAGAGAGCAGAAGCTAGTGGACTGAAAGAATATTTGAAGAAATAGTATTTCCCGGGGCATCTGGGTGGCTCAGTGGGTTAAGCCTCTGCCTTCGGCTCAGGTCATGATCCCAGGGTCCTGGGATCGAGCCCCGCATCAGGTTCTCTGCTCAGCGGGGAACCCGCTTCCCTCTCTCTCTCTACCTGCCTATCTGCCTACTTGTGATCTCTGTCAAATAAATAAATTAAATCTTTAAAAAAAAAAAAAAGAAAGAAATAGTATTTCCCAAATTCAGCAAAAGACATAAATCTACAGATTCAAGAAACTGAATAAATCACAAATATAATAAACCCCCCAAAAATCCACACCAAGACAAATTAATGAAAAACTAAAGAAAGAAAAAACAACCCGGAAATCAGTGAGAGACAAACAATATCTTACTTATAGAGGAATAACAATTCAAATGACAGATTTCTCAGCAAAAACTATGGAGGCCACAAGGAAGTAATACATTCTTCAAGTGCTGAAAGAAAAAACTGTCAACTATAACTTCTATATCAATAAAATCATCCATGGGGCATGAAGAGGGAATAAAAACATTCTGAGACAAAGGAAAACTGAAAGAATTTATGACTAGCAAACCTTTCCTTAAAGAATGTCAATCTTCCCCCCATACACTGATCTATTGGTTTAACATGATTTCTATCAAAATCCAAGTACAGATATAGACACTGCAGACATAGACAAGAGTTCTTAAAAATTCCTATGTAAAGGTAAAAACCTAGAATAGCTACAATCTTTACAGAGAAGAACAATGTGAAAACAATCACTCTACCTAATATTGACATAAAGACATAAAGGCATTGACATAAAGACACATAGATGGATGGAACAGAGAACCCAGAAATACACACATCCAAATATTCTTGGTTTATTTTTGACAAAATGCAAAAATAATTCATTGAATTCAAGAATAGCCTTTTCAACACATGGAGCTGGAGCACTTGGATATCCATGGTTTTAGTTTTGGTTTGTCTTTTTCTTTAAAAAAAAAAAAAGTATCTCCACTTAAATCTCCAATCTTATACAAATCTAACTCAGAGGGGATCACGAAATTAAAAATAAACTTGGACTCTAAAGCTGTTTGAACTGGAGCAAATTTTCAGGAACTAATGGTAGGCAACAAGTTCTTAGACTTGTTTCTTGAAAAGCACAATCCATGAAAGAAAAACTGATAAACTGGACTTCATCAGAATTAAAAAGCTTAGCTCTCTGAAGATCCTGTTAAGAGGATACAAAAATCCACAGACCAGGAAAAATGTTCTCAAACTAGAGAACTCTCAAAACTAAAAAAAAAAAAAAAAAAAAAAAAAAAAAAAAAAAAAAAAAAATCCAACCTTACAATGGGCAGACAACATGAACAGCGATCAAAAGATGTTCAAATCAACAGCCATTAGGGCAATGTGAAACCACAAAGAGCTATCACGAATGTCTAAACTTGAAACTGAGGAGAATGCCAAATACTGGCAAGGATGCAGAGAAATGGTGCCATTCATAAATTGCTGGTGAAATATTAAAATTATACAGCCACTCTGAAAAAGAGTTTGACAGCGTCTTATAAAACCGAACATGCAATTACTATACAACCCAGCAATTGCACTCCTGGGCATTTTTGCCAAAGAAACCTGCACATAAATGTTCACAGCAGCGTTACTGGCAATAGCCAAAAACTGGAAATAAATCGCATGTCCCTCAATGTGCAAATGGTTGCACAAACTGCGACAGAGATCGTGGAATCCCCCTCAGCGATAAGAACGAATGGAACGGCTGATAAGTATAACTAAGATGGTTGCTTCTTGGCCTTTTGGCTAAGATCAAGTGTAAATATAACTAAGATGATGTCCAAGGAAGTTATGCTGAGTGAAAAACAAATCCTAAAAAGTTACGTAGTGTGACATTTTTGAAATGACAAAATCCGAGGAACTGAAAACAAACCAGTCATTGCCACTGACTGGGGACCAGGAATGGGGATGGTCATGAAAGCACCACAGGAGAGACCCTTGTAGGAACACAGCTATTCTGTAACTTGACTGTGGAAACAAATCTCCATCTGTGATAAAACTGCACAGAATTTAATGCGCGCGCGCACGCACACACACACACACACACACACACACACACATGTGCAGGTAAATCTAAGGAGATGTGAACAAATTTAAATACATTTATTAACAAAAATAAAAGTTCATTTTTAAAGGGGAAACTTCAAAGAAAAACAACATTTAACACTGAAATGAATGATAAAGATGAAACTCTAGAAACTGAGTAGGATTTTATGATCTAACTATCAATTTTATCTTGGAACTTGGTTTTCTTCTATGTATACTGTATTTATACATTCTTACTGCACAGTGCCTCAAAAATGTTGTAGAATAAGACATGTATAAGTAAATGGCAACTGATCAACCTTGGGTCCAGGTTTCTTTAAGAAAGAAGAAAACAGTTGTTATTTACCATGAATAGTAAGTTATAATGAAAAAGTTAGCATTTTAATGAAAATGACAAAGTTCTCCACATTAAAAAACCATATAACCTATACTTTCTAAAATTTCCCTGCTTTTCTCCTCTCCCACCTCACAGCCATGATTTGTAGCAAAATGGGTAATGAATAAGATTACTTTATATACCTAGACTAACTCAGATCCGAAGTTAACCCAACAAACCTGAATCACAGTTCTGGGAGAACCGAAGAACACCAGTGCCTCTCAGTCGAGTACAAAATGCCGTCCAAGAATCAACTTCAGATGCCGGCTGTCATCTCACACTGACTGCAGGTCAAAGAGCACAAACAGGTAGCCTCTCCTTCTAACCCAACATATGTCCAGTGTAGTGAGGTGAGCACTTGCATCAGAATAACCCAGGTGCTTGTCAAAAACACACATTCCTGGGCACCTGGATGGCTCAGTCGGCTAAGCATCTGCCTTTGGCTCAGGTTGTGATCCCAGAGTCCTGGGATCAAGTCCCATATCAGGCTCCTTGCTCAGCTGGGATCCTGCTTCTCCCTCTGCCTCTGTCTGTTGCTTACCTGCTTGTGTGTTCTCTCACTGACAAATAATTAAATAAAATCTTTAGAAAACAATAAAGACAACAAGAAATTTACTCTTAGATTTCTGGAGGTCAGAATTCTGAAGTTGAGGTGTTGACAGGGCTGCCCAACTCTGCAGGCTCCAAGGAAATTTTTTTCCTTGCCTCTTCTAGCTTCTGGCCGCTTGTCAGCATTCCTTTGCACATGACCACACTGCCTCCTCCTCCTCCTCAGTCTGTCTTCTCCCCTGCATGTCTCTCTTACAAGGACATTTGTAGTGATATTCAGAGCCCATCCAGATAACCCAAGCAATCTCCTTATCTTCAGATCCTCGATTTAATCACATCTGCAAAGACCCTTTTTCCAAATAAGGGATTATTCACAGATCTGGGGATGTGATGTTGGATATTTGGGGATGGGGGTCATTTTTCATTCAACCACAGACTGAATCAGGACCTCTGGTTGTAGGGACTAAGGGTCTGCATTCTTTACATGCCAGAAACACCCGTCAGCCAAAGTCAAGTTTCAGAGCCACTGTCATAAGCATTGGGAATGGCATCTGCCACAGTATCAAGGCATTTGCCCTGTTTGGGCACTGGTATAGGGGCTTCATCATGGTGGGACAAGAGGGTCTAAGTTCTGCTCTGGTTTCAGACACCAGTGGCAGGATAAGGACAGAGAGTCTGTGGCTGCAGGATCAGTTCTACCATGGTGTCAGGATGGAGCCGAGGCAGCAATGCATGGCCTTAAAAATTACAAAAAAAGAAAAAAGAAAATGTCACATGTGGTTTTCTCATGGTTGATTAAGGTGAAATGGGTTAACTGACATCATTAGGGACTTCCAATGAAGTATGCTCTGAGTTGGGAAAAAACATCAGAAAACATAAAGGCGGGCGGGAAGGAAGGGATATCATAGCAGCAAGAGGAATCTGATTATTAAATAACATTACAAGACTTTCAGAAAGAGTAAACAACGAGGTGGTGGTGGAAGCAAGAGAAATGTCCAGTGTCTCGTAACTGTGTATCTCTTTGAATTCTAAATGTCAACATATACAGGACAGTATTGTGGGAAGTTTTTCTATGAGATAACATAGCAGGATGGAAAATATTTTCCTTTTCCAGATATTTGCAAGACTGCATTATGATGTTTGTCAGGAAGCAAGTAAACACAAACCTAAGAGTTTTCTTAATGTGACATTTTAGTAGTAAAGGTTTTAGTGCACTTTCAAAGTAATTTTTTGCCTTTTATTTTCGATACAACAATCACAGGATTAACTTCATTCCAGGGATGCTTACAGATAAGAAGGTCCCTAGGATTCAAAATGAATAAATTCAAGCTATTCATGTGTTAAGTACACCACTCTCAACCTGCCAATTTCCAGTATCAGTCACCTGCTTCTAGAGAGGGACAGAAAGAAACTAGATGCCTAGCAAAGGCAATAAAGCCAGCATCTAAGAATTTGAGATGTCCACATCCTTCCAGAACCCTTAAAGTACTCTTGTTCTGAAGAGTTTAGATAAAATGCTACCTGTTCAAAAGAAAGGTAACATGGCAAGGGCCTCAAATATGTTGAACAAATAAGACACAAAAATGTCTGTAACTTGATTATTCTTAATCATGTAAGTCAGCTTCAATAGCCATTGATAAACTTACACAATTTAACTCAATAAAAAATTTAGTCCTCTGCTCCTGGCTCTAAGATACAAGTTTATTCACTCTAATGAGTTTTGAACAAATTATTTTTCCTAGATACAAAAAAAAAAATCAATATTATAGCCAGAGCTCATAAGCAGAGAAACCTGTGTACTATGTTAACACACTCCTATCTGGAGCCCATTTTCTTGGCAGTGTCCAGAACAACACCTTTCTGTACCTCACTAAGTCCCTCCCTTACTGCACTTATTTGATTATCTGAATACAGGTGGCTTTCAAATGGTCAGTTAGCTGAAAGGAAAAAAATGTTAGTATCTTGAAGCAGAGCAGGTCTCCTGGAGGCTGAAGGAACTATTTAATTTTGTACGTGTATTGTTCATTAAATATTTACTTTAGCTTCAATTTCAGTAAATTGTTCAGTCCCACGTTAAACATAAATTCTCAGTGTCAAAACATTTTACATAATGAAAGACCACGGAAGTTGGATTACATCCACTTTATTCCGCTTCCATGTGACTGCATCACCGGCAGGAACCACAGCAGCGGTGGCCACGCACAGGGGTGTGTGTGCTATGCGGCTCCCCTCCTTGTGTCCTGAGTCCCCTAGCTCTCCATCTCTTCTCTCTCCTTCCTCAGAAGGCACACCCAATTCACAAAGGAAAACGCAGGTATCCTTATTCTTACTCCTGCCTGCTCTGCCTCTAACCCAAATGTGCCCGCACTTACATCCCGTCTTGTCTTCCCCACCCCATAAGACTGCCAGAAAGGGGTCCCCCCCCTTTTTTTTTAACAGAACTCCATGTTCCCTCATCTCTTTAGGGACCTCACATCAATTACCCACCCCATCACCTTTATTTTTACTCTCTATCCCTAAATTTAGGACACTGCTCAAATCTTGTTCCTCTTACACACACACACACACACACACACACACACACACACACCCTCCCTCAGTCCTGCATCACCTCCTCCTAGCTGCTGTACGTCTACTTTTGTTAATAGCCAACCCACCGAGACAGAGTAATCGTACGCTTGTCACCTCTTCACTTGCCACTCTCTGTGCAATCCGTATAAACAGCCATTTATCAGTGCCACTTGAGGAACCTGCTCTGGCCTACCCCACTGATAACCTCTTTGCTGCTGAGTCCAACAGAGGCCCTGATGAACTGAGCTGACATGAAATTTCTGTGTCATCTCACCGCGGTGATGACTGCTTCCCTTCAGAGAGTATCTCTTCTGGCTGCTCTTTTCCTATTTCCTTCCTACTTTCCGGCTGTTCCATCTCTGTCACCCTCCCAGGGAGCTCTGCCTTCATATTCAGCCTTGTCCTCTTTCCATGCTGTTGTTCCATCTCTGCAGCCCCAGGATTAAAATCACCACCCTACACGCAGACAACATCTAAATCTTCAACTCTCTCAAGTGCCAAGGTCACATCTATTCAGCTGCCCGGTAAGTACCATCATTTCTCCCCAAAGGCCTCAAAATGTTTAAGTCCAAAATTGAATTCAGTATCTTCCCATTCCCAAATTCACTCCTCCCTCCTCATTTTCATGGATCAAATCCCCATATATCCACTCACTCCAAACCAGAAATTTAGGTATCATCCTAGCTTCCTTTCCTTTCTTCTTATCCCAAGTCTGCTATTTCTGGAAATCTCTAAATACACTTTACAGTTCTCACTGGGATAATTACGCCTCTGTCCTACCAGTTTTCATGACTCTGGACTTAACACCACCTCATCCATCCTTTGCTAGATCTCCAGAGAAAGTGTTCTCAACAGCATATCTGAGAAGAGCATCCTCCTGCCTAGTGTCCTCCTTTAGGATAAAATTTAATCTCTTCAGTGTGGGGTTGGGGGATTTTCAAGACCTCACTATCAAGAATCTCTACACGTCATCTCCCACATTGATAAACATGCAAATATGCACATATATGCACCTGATACAATTATACACAACTTGGAATTTATCCTAACATTACAGTCAGCTGGATCTTCGGTGTCCTCATGTACTAATACTCCTATCTGAAAGCTTTCCTCCCTCCAATAATCTTTTTGACTGGATAATTCTTTTTTCTTCCTTTTGAACTCAACTCGAACGTCACCACCTCCAAGAAGTCCTACAGATCCCATGCACCCAGGCTGATTTGCGTGTGCCTGCACTACACTCCTTGCTTCCAGAGCACTCACATAATTGGTGAGGCACAGTGTTATGATGATACACCTTACTGGTTCACTAACTTGTAAACTCCCAGAAAGAAAAGACTCTGCCCTTCGTCACTGTTTGCCACGCCTCATGGAATACCTACAGCACAGCTGACGCTGGGTAAAAGACAAATTAATGAATGACCAAATGAGTCTCACAAGTCCCTTTGCTGCTTGGTAACTTTTGAGTTTACATGCTGGATATCCAGCGTAGATACTGTTTTGTGATGAAATATAATAATTTCAGAATATTTACCTACTCTAAATATTCATCAGAAACACATTATTTAATAGCCACATACTACTCTAACCTAAGATACAGCATATTTTATATGCTTATGCCCTTACCGACAGATAGTATAGCAGTAAGGATGCCTTGTACTTCAAGATCCTATTTCTAATTATAAAGATGACCTATCATCACTGTATTGCAATATTTGGCAAATTTTCTCAAACCTGTAATTGATACAATTCTTCTTCCTGGTTAGAGATACAGGAGTCCCCTTTGTCTCTCCTTCACTGAAAGAGGATTTCAACCACCTCCATTCTGACCTCAGGCTGTACTTTCTAACTCATTAAGTTCTTCTCACCAGCTTATCTTTAACTCAGGCAAAAGACCCAGCGGGCAAAGCATCCCAAGAAGAAACCTAAACTACCCCTCACGCAACAGGGACTTCCTGGTACCAGCAAGACCCCATGTGAGTGATGCTGAGACAATGATCTACCTGACCTATCCTGCTCACCTGCTTGTACCCACCAACCTTTATCCCACATTTGCTTTATGTAAACCTAGACACATTTTCAGTACTTTGCAGGCTCTGAGACATTAATCCACTGTCTTCCAGTGTTGGCATCACTGAAATAAACTGTTTCGCCATCACTCCTCGCTCTGCCTTTGGCTTCTGTCAGCAGTGAGGGGCCAAACCTGGTCTGTTTGGGACCCCCAGAGCCAAGTGCTCTTGCACCCTCGGGCCTCAGTTACATCATCACTTGTATGATGGTGCATAAACCCACTGGGCATTTCCCAGCAAAAAGATTTTGTAAAGCATCATGATGGATTACCAAGCCCAAGGACGTATTTCCAAAATGCATGAAAATAAGATGTGTGGATCTGATCTCCTGCTGTAGGGCTTACTGTAAGGATGAACCCAAAATGAAACTGTGAAGTAGACCTTCAGGTGGCCTACAGGTCTCTGCATGCAAGGTGCCCTGACTGCAACTGTAACGCAGCTTTCTTGGAGTGCCATCCCTACGTAGCTCATGCCATCGAGGAAAAGGAAGGCCTCTGTGAACTTAATTTCTCTGCATAGGTTTGAATAGAAAATATTTTTCTATATTTATTAAATGACTTTCTTCACAGTTCTTACATGTTACTGCTTTTGTAGGAACACTGAATGAATATCCCAAATTTTCCCATTTTTTTACCCAGGGTCTTAAAATTGTTAAGTTACATCCTGATCAGTGAATTTGTTCACAGCAATAATCCTTCTTGTACTTGCACTTTTAGTCAGCAACAGTAAAGAGTATCAGGTAGCATTTGACATTTGAGAGCAGAGAAATAACCTTTCCAATTTACTAAATCCTGCTTTTAAAAAGTCATTACCTTACTGAAAATGGGTTAAGCTAGAGAAGAAAATGTAATCATTTAAATATTTTAAAAGAACATTGATGGCATTTAAATTCAGAAGGGAAAGGATGGTTTATTTACTAAATGGCATTAGCATAATAAATGGCTAGCTATCAGGAAAAAGGCAAAGCTTGGCCCCTCTGTCCCACCATTATAAAAGTAAATTCCAGATGAATTAAAGATCTCCATATAAAAAATAAGACAGTGACATTCACAATATGAGAATTTAGGAGAATGCCTGTAGAACTAAGGATGGTAAGAAACCCATGAAGATATAAAGACACGTAATAGTGATAGCATTATTATTATTACTTAATGTATTATTTATTCTATAACAAAAAAATCACAAACCACTCCAAACATGTATAGACCAGTAAAAAAAAAACTGCTTCAAAAAAAATGATCATCAAAGAGTAAATATCCCTGACTTAGAAAGCACTCCCACAAATTCATTAGAAAAAGAAAAAGTGGAAGGAGAAACAGGCCAATAACATAAAGAAGAAATTCACAGAAGATCACATTGAAGTGGCCAATAAACATCAAAAGATGTTTAACTCTACCAAAAATCAGAGAGTGCCACAGCAAAACAACTGTACTGTTTTTTACCCATCAAATTAGTAAAAAATTTAAAAGACTGAGAATATCTAGAGCTGTTAAGGATGTGAGAAAATGTGCAATCTCATATGACCCTGTTAGGACTACAATTGCAGTAAACATTTGGAAGAAGATACAATATTTATACAAAATTAAGTCTATACATCTTTCCTTTGACCTGAAAGTCTCATTAGCAGAAATCGACCCTTTGGGAATAAAAGCACTGCTGTATAAAACTAAAGACACACAAGAAAAGATGTTCATCTCCTCACTGTTTATAATCCCAAACAACTGTTCCAGAGCAACAAGCAATACAAACTCTCACAGGAAATTACCCAAATGTCCATCAACAGGAAATGGACACATCCACACTTCAGATACTCTACACAATGGTTAATTTTACATAACTTTGATTTATATCTATTGTCCTGGAAGAATGAGAGGGAAAAGGTGATTAAAGACTTATATAGAGAGAGAATGACCCCATTGTGAAACATGTAATTATAGTTAGTGGGGTCCAATAAATGTGAAATGTATAGAATACATGTAAGTATGTGTTTGCACTTATTGGGCATGGAGAAAGGCACGGAAAGATAAACTCTACAATGTTAACATTCGCTGGGGAGAGGGAGAAAGGATGGAGGAGAGAAGGCTGGGGAAAAATAATTAACTTTTCCTTTATGATATGTTAATTGCTTCAATTGTTATAATTATTTCATTTTTATAATTAAGGAAAATACTAGACACAAAAAACTCTAATTGTAGTTTAATGTGTATTTATTATATTAAAACAGATATAAATAATACTGAGTTATAAACCTGTTAGGTGGAGAAGACTTTTTTAAATGAGATTTATTCTATCTGTATCCTCAAAGATTTTAATAAGATTTCAAGTTTAGAGCTCTATAGCCTTTCACTTGCACGAAAAAAGGGGAGGGAGTATCTAAAATCCACTGCACATTCAGACTCATTCACATTTCAAACTGGTTCATTAATTTTCCCTTCATGGAATTCATCTTTTTTTTCAACTTTTTTCTTGAAAGCTATTCTATTGATTACATGGTGTCTAAAAAGATGAGCCATGAAACTGCGAAGTCTGAAAAAGATTTTGAAGAGAATAAATTCATGGTAAAGCAATAATCTCAAAGGCAAACCCACTTAACAGTACAGTTTAACATCTGCAAACACTTGTAGCTAAAGCAATACCCTGGGATATTAGCTTGACTCTGTGTAGCACCACTGATTCGATATTAGTTATTTCTTAGGGATTGAATTCAACTACAGTTTAATCTTGTTTGAAAACAGGTATTCCTTCAAATTGTTAACTTGTTCTACAAATGCTATTTTACAATACATTGTAAGGAATCTACTAGAGAAAATTAAAAGCAGAGACTTGATAAATCCAATATATTTAATTTGAGAAAGTTTCTTCAAGTAAGTTGGTTGCTCTCACTCATAATTCTTTTTAAGATCCTACTTTAAATATAAGTCACATAAAGCATTGATAAAGTAATTTTAATTTTGTTGTGTAAGAAGGGCTGGTGGAAATTTTACAAACTCTTAAGATTTCCTGCAATATATGCAAATATACATAAAACAAATATAAGTTAAACTGAATGAATATTATATTCTCCTAGAGAAAGAGTTTATTCTTATTTTATTTAATGGCCAAACTTTATTTGAAAAATATAAAATCATTAAAGAGAGCTTCCTGATTTCTAGCTCCAAACCAAGGAGATTTAAGTCTCTCCATTCTCCCTCCAAGTACAGCTAAACACTTTTAACATTACATATAAAACAATTATTAAAAGACTCTGGCAGGCAGAGAAGGAAGTCAGACTGGACCTCAGGACCCAAAGAATAACAGGGCAGTATGTTGCCTGGGTTTTCTCTTGGGTTCATCCCAAATTCAATGCTGGAGAAGATGGCAACCTAGAAAAACCAATCAAAGTAGACCCCAAAAAGGGCACCTGGGTGGCTCAGTTGTTGTTGTTTTTTTTAAAGATTTTATTTATTTATTTAACAGACAGAGATCACAAGTAGGCAGAGAGGCAGGCAGAGAGAGAGAGGGAAGCATACTCCCTGCTGAGCAGAGAGCCCAGTGCAGGGCTCGATCCCAGGACCTGAGCTGAAGGCAGAGGCTTAACGCACTTGGGTGGCTCAGTTGTTAAGCGTCTGCCTTCCGCTCAAATTAGATCCCAGAGTCCTGGGATTGAGCCCCGCGTGAAGCCCCGCGTGAAGCCCTGTGTGAGCCCCGCGTGCGGTTCCCTGCTGAACAGGAAGCCTTCTTCTCCCTCTCCCACTCCCCTTGCTTGTGTTCCCTCTCTCACTGTGTCCCTCTCTGTCAAATAAATAAATAAAATCTTAAAAAAAATATAAAGACCAAAATAATCTCCAAGGAAAACTTGTTTTCTAACCAAAGGACTAAGAAGGGCACAACCTAACAGAAAACTTTAGACAATGACCACTCCACTCCAAACACCAGGGGAAAAACAAAACCTCATACCTGTAAGCAAAAGCCACCTGGGCTGCCTTGACTGCCATCCTTGCATAGGCAAATGGAGGCACTGCTCCCCTGACCTCCAGGAATGGTATCAGAGAAGGAAGACAAAGGACCTTCATCACCACCCACAGTAACAAGTACCAGCCTCTGCAGCTGAGTCATAAGAGGAAATGGGGATCACTGCTTAGACAAAGGTAACTCCCTGCATACTGGCCTATCAAAAACAAAATATTAATCAATGATGGCAATCTAACACCTGACTGGGAGCAGAGCTATACATAGCTAGGGAGGGAAGCACAGACATGGGATTCTCTAAAGAGAACAAGCAGTGGACAATAAGGAGTATGTCCAGTGGTGGGTGACCCATTTAAAAAAAAAACTTCGACATACTACATATAGAAATATATGTATTTCTATAGAAATATATGTATTTCTATATGTATGTGTATATGTATATGTAATACTACATATAGAAATATGTATACATATAGAAAACTACAGTTTTCTCATAAAAGGAATGGAATTTTCTTGTTCTTAGAAGGTGTAAGAAAGAGTCTTTCCTCTTCTTAGAACTACCTACAATTGTAATTATACCTTGAATCACCCACTCATTGAACAAATACCTATTAACCTAAACTCAGGGATACAAAAATGAGTTAAGAGAGAAAAGGGGAGGAGGAGGTAAAGAAACCAATTTGAAGAAAGCAAAATCAAAGTGACATTAAAAATAGGGACATGTGAAGCTAGATGTCTGGGAGACATCCAAGTGGAGATGTCAAACAGTTATTTCTTAGGGACTGAATTCAAATAGTTTAATCTGGCAGACAAACATAAATACTGTAAGAGCACTCTACTGGAAAGGCCACCCATGAAAGACAACAAAGAACTGAGATCTGAAAGTATCCATCATAAAGGAGAAAGGAAGTAAAAGAACTTGTCCTTGGGGGAGTGGGGGGGCGGAGCAAACAGGAGAATAGCAATGGGGTAAGATTCCTGAAGAGGTAAGAGAGCAACAGTATGTTAAAGAGAGGGTTGGCACTGGAGGAAGGCTGCACAGTGGTGTCTCTGGAATCTTTCTGTTTCTTGTCGGGCTTCCATGCTTATTGCCAAAACAACTGTAGCTGCTCCCTTTCCCCAACCCACATGCACTCTCTTTTCAATCCAAGTTCCAGTTGTAGCCATAGAGATTCTTAAGAAATGTGATTCTAAGAAATGTGATCACATTACCTCCTTTCTTTAACCCCTCCAAGGGTTCTCCTTGCTCTTGTAGCACCAAAGACACCTGGCTTTCTGGACCCTGCAGGTTCTGGTTCTTCCTTAACTCTTCAGAACCATCTGTAATCTGACCCACTGCCCTTCCTGTTCCAGCCTCCCTGGCCTTCTTCTCCAGGAAGTTTATCCTTAGAAATTCATCAGCCATCTGAATAGTATTTCTCTTTTATATTAAATGCCACATTATAAGATGATAATGAATAATGCTCTTTTGTTATCACGCCATTTCTGTTAACAGTATTCTGCATTCAAGTCTTCAAGTGATATTGGCAGATCGTGTTCTGCTTAGCTTTCACTGAACTCAAAATTACCTTTGGCTCTTTATTATGGAACCTCTAATGGTGATCTCACTAGCCTGATGATATAAATTTATAACAAAGAATCTAAAAATAAAAGCCATTATGCTTGCTGACCATCAAATGAAAACAGATTTACTATCTTCAAGGTCACTCAGGGCTGAATTTAGCCAATTCCGTTTCCCCTTGGCAATCACAGATGAAGAAAGTAAGTACAAATCAAACCAGTATCAAGGCTTCCGTAGCCCTTATTTATGCCAGCTGTATGAGAAATATTTAAACTTGGTATTCAGCTAGCACTATGGATTTTGTAACTAGTCATCATCCCCTTCATTAATAAGCAGTTAGTGACAAAAATCAGATCACATCATCTGCACAGTTAATTACAAGCTGGAAAATATTCAGGGTATACAAACTTTATTAGCATGGCTGACATCTGTCAACTATTTTGGTTAATTACTCCTGAATTTGGATTTTAGCCTTCAACTATTTCAAATTTTAATATATTTGACATAAGCAGTTTTCAAGCAAGCATTATCTCTGTTGAGTATTTTTCCTATTCCTATTCTAAAATTGTCAGAAATCAGTACTGTTAGCTCTCAAACTGACATAGTTCATTCTGCAGCTAAATAAAATAAATCGCTAATTGGCAGAATAGTATCTAACACATGGTTAATATTTTTTTTGTCAGTGCTTATTAAATACTCCCTGCATTGCTATTTAAGACATAAAATATTTTGAACTCTCTAAATTACATGTTAAGGATATAACCCTAAAACTTTTCTCTTTACTTCAGAGTAGAAAAGAACATCTGGCTTTGGTTTTTATAGGTTGGATGTAGAAAGATTGTTTGTGTTGCTTTGTAAGCAAACACATTGCCCATCACTCCTTTAGTCTCAGAGTCACTCATGGTGCATGAGGGCAAGTTTCTGGGAAGAAACTCCTTTGGAAGTGGAAAAGGCCAGCTGGCGTGAGAGAGAAGATCATAAGGTCAAAAGGGATGTGAGAGGGAAGGTCAAAGTGCAGAACAATGAATTGACAGGAAGCAAAGCAAGAGTAGGTCACTGAACACACAGTCCACATTTTCACAGGCGGTTAGTGGTTAGCGAGAACATAAAATATGAAAGATAAAAAGTGAAAAAAATTATTATGCCAAAACACAAACTGTACCAAGTTCAGTGAGCCCAATCATTTGTTTTTAATCTGTCCGTGACAATATTCTGTATCCTTAAAGAAAAGAGGCTCAGAGCAATTTAATCTACACTCTGCAAAGGCAGAGTGGCCGTCTGAACCTAGGCAGTCTGACTTCAGTGCCCTCAACCATGCCACTATCCTACTTCAAAAGATCTATTCTCCACATTAGGGAACAGAATATGCCCACTGTCAATGACAAATATGTTTCCACTTGTCCTTGAAGAATTGATAATTTGCAATGACCTGGGCACCATTCCATCTGTTGTCTTATTATATAAGTCAAAGCTTAGCCTCATTACTATAATTGACACTCCTTCAGAAAAATGTACAGTCCCAACATGAAAGGCTATATTCTATAAGACATGGCTATCCAAATATCTGTGGTACCCTGACCTCTCTTTCCTTCACAAGCAGAATTATGTTGTTCTTGTTATGAATGGTTTAATCTTTGTTGCTTGTGTTCCTGTGTCTTACCTACAGAAAACACCCAAGAAAGGGTAGTTCATTCGGGGAAGATTTGGATATTCTTGGATCTGTGGCTTAAATCCATTCTAACTTCACACAAAATGCCCTTCATCTGGTATGGTGTCAACAGACTAGGTGAGTATACATATTCATGGTCGACTAGCATCTGTGGGACAAAGATGCTTGTGGGGGACTCAAGGCTCCTATTTTGGATAAGATATCTCATATTTAGCCATCTCATATTAGATGAGAATTTGATAGGGTGAATCAAGCAGAAAGACTAATCCCCACTCTCCCGCTTATCTAACTGTGAGGCACCCTGAGAATCCCTTTCACTTTCTTTCTTGATCAGTAATCCTAAATGGTTTATATTTTAAAGCCAGATAATGGTTTTAAATTTCAGACACTGAGACATTCTGCTTATGGTTTGAGAGACTTAATAGTGTTAAGATGTCAATTCTCCCCAAACTGACCTATAAATTCAGTGTAATCCCAAACAAAATCCCAGCAGACATTCTGGTAGAAATGGGCACGTTGGTTCTTAAATTCATATGGAATAACCCAAACACCTGAACAACAAAGTTGGAGAGCACATGTTCAAGCGTTATTATAAAGCTGCTGTGCGGGTATTGCAGCACTGCTGCATGGAGAGACAAAGAGATCAATGGAACAAAACAGGGAGTCCAAAGTTAGACCAAAACACGCATGGACAATTGATGCTGGAACTATTAAATAAAAAATAGAAAAAAATTGGATCCATACCTCACACTATACACAAAACTTAATTCAAAATGGGCCATAGGCATACATGTTAAAACTAAAACTATAAAACTTTTTAGGAAAAAAATTAGGAGGAAATATTTGTGAGCTCAGGTTAGACAATTTTGCTCAGCTATGACACCAAAAGCACAATATTCAAAAGGTTAATTGGAAAACTGGACTTCACCAAAATTAAAAACTTCCATTCTTCAAAAGACACTGAAGAGCATGAGAAAGCAAGTCACAGACTGGGACAACACCTGTGAAAAGTATACACCTAGTAAACTTACTTCCCAAAGAAATAAAGAAATAAAATCTCAAGATTCAACAAAGAAAACCACCCAATGTAAAACAAAGAAAAAATCTGGACACCTCACCAAAGAAGAAACATACGGCAAATAAGCACATGAAAGGATACTCAAGATCATTAGTCATCAGGGAAGTGAACACCAAAACTGTAAAGAGATACCACTACACGCTTCTTCACAAATGCTGAAATTAGAAAGACTGGCCATACCAAGTGTTGGCACGAATATGGAGAAACTAGAACTGTCCCAGAGAACATGATGTGACCACTTTGGAAACAGTTTCTTAAAACAGGTGCCTATCATAAGACACTACCACTCCAGTACTATGCTTTGCTCACAAGAAAAGGAAACCTATGTCCAGGTAAACACTGTCACCCAAATGTTCATGCCAGCTTTATTTCTAAGAGTCCAAACTTGGAAGTTGTCCAAATACACATCAACAGATAAATAGATAAACAAATTGTGGTATATTTACATGATGGAATGCTTATACAGCAATAAAAATGAATGAACAATTAATACACATAATAACATGGATAAATCTTAAAATAACTATACCAGATATAAAATAGAAGACATGCTGTATACCTTTTTTTTAATTTTTAAATTTATTAATTTTTTTCAGCATAACAGGATTCATTGTTTTTGCACAACACCCAGTGCTCCATGCAATACATGCCCTCCCTATTACCCACCACCTGGTTCCCCCAACCTCCCACCCCCGCCCCTTCAAAACCCTCAGGTTGTTTTTCAGAGTCCATAGTCGCTTATGGTTTGCCTCCTCTTCCAATTTTTTTTTTATAAACATATAATGTATTTTCATCCCCAGGGGTACAAAGAAATGAAATCTTGCCATTTGCAACGACGTGGATGGAGCTAGAGGGTATAATGTTTAGTGAAATAAGGTAATCGGAAAAAGACAACTATCATATGATCTCCCTGATATGAGGACATGGAGATGAAACATGGGGGGTTAGGGGGATAGGAGAAGAATAAATGAAACAAGATGGGATTGGGAGGGAGACAAACCATAAATGCTGTATACCTTTTTTTGTTTGTTTCAGGTGCGGGGGATTGGGAAAGAGGGAGAGGCAGAGAGAATCTTTAAGCAGAGAGAATCTTTAATCTTTAACACACAGCGCAGAACCAGACACGGGGCTCGATCTCACAAATCTGAGATCGTGATCTGAGCCAAAATTGAGTCCAACACTTAATTGGGTGAGCCATCCAGGAGCCCATCTTTATATAAAACTCCAGAAAATGCTGGGGCGCCTGAGTGGCTCAGTTGGTTGGGCGACTGCCTTTGGCTCAGGTCATGATCCTGGAGTCTCGGGATCGAGTCCTGCATCAGGCTCCCTGCTCAGCAGGAGTCTGCTTCTCCTGCTGACCTCTCTCCTCTCATGCTCTCTCTCTCTCTCTCATTCTCTCAAATGAATAAATAAAATCTTAAAAAAAAAAAAGAAAAAACCTCCAGAAAATGCAAACTAATCTGTAGTAGATTAGGTGATTGATCGGTGATTGTCTGATGATAGGGACATGTGCAAAGAACCTGACAAAGGAACTACAACTCTGCTCAATGTAATTTCAGGGGAGGTTTATACATGCTTACTATCTTGACTGTGGTGATGATTTCCTGATGTATACATATCAAAAGTTACCAAAGTGTATACTTAAAATATTTTCAGTGTATTATATGTTAAAAATACCTCAGTAGACCTGTAACTTAAAAAAAAAAGACCAGTAAGGTTAGTATGGGAGCTAATTTAAATAATGTCTTATTATGTTCCACCTCAGAAGCTTCCAGCACAACAAAAGGGCCCTCTGGTAAGAAAGGAGGTCTTCCTGTGTGTGGTTAGAGCTGTGCTGGCCATCTGACGGTCTTCCTCTCACAAAGATGATGGCTTTAAGTCATTGAAATGAAACTAAATAATGTATGAAAATGGCTCTTTACCATTTTATAAAGCAAACTATGATATCTCATAATATCTCATCCAACAGTGTACCAGATCATTAATAAGCAAATTAAAAAGAAGAAGAAAAAACATTTCTTTTTTACCCCATTGGAAAGTATTAACAGGGAAGATACAGGACATTCCAGCAACACTGACTCAGTGTTTGTGTACAGATTCAGTACAAGTATTCACATGTGGAATTTTAGGTTTAGTTTACCTATCCTCACATATAACTGATTATTGTCCACTAAGTCAGTGTTAGGAAAGGTTAACCACACCCCCAAACAATCTTCTATTATTCTTGACTATTTCTCCACAGGGCTGTCATGAATCCAACAGTGGTCTCCAGTGGAACAGCTGGATCTGGGGCTTGCATGCTTCTCATGTGCCAGGATGGCTTGGGAAACGTCCACTTTACCAGTTTTTGAGAAAGAAAGTGGCATACGTTTTGGATGGAATGTTCACTCATAGGAGTGAACATTTACAGTCATTTATCTGCTAAAACGAGTTAAGTATATAGTGTCTAACCAGTTGAGGCTCAACTAAAAACTGCCATGCACTATACATTCAAAATGCCCAACAAAGGAGAAAATAAGGAGAAAAAGGAGAAACAAGAATGTTGACAATGAGGGAATTAAAGAAGAATTAACTCTCAGGACTGGGATATATGGGGGCATGTTTCCTCGATGTGAGAGAGACGAGTCTTATGGAGAGAGAGATTACAAACTTAAGTGGAGAAATAAAGACTCAAAGTTGGGGGTGGGCAGTGAAGATGAGGATCCATGCCAACTAAGTGACAGGGCAGGAATGGACCCAGACACAGCCTGCTCCAGGGCGAGACTCCTGCCCACCCTGCTTTCATGCTGTCTGTGGCACTGACACATGGGCAAGAGGCCTTCACAGTGGACATTTCCTGAAGCTGGCGGTGTCTCTGCAGCAGTCTGCATTATGCCAATGTTTTCAAGGCCTGTCTCATACAGAAATCGTAGGACCTAGAGTACACTATGGCTTAAAGACAAATTATTTTGCATACATGACACAGTCTGTCTTCTCTGTCTTTATTTTTTTTTCCATTTTATTTATTTTTTCAGCGTAACAGTATTCATTCTTTTTGCACAACACCCAGTGCTCCATGCAAAACGTGCCCTCCCCATTACCCACCACCTGTTCCCCCAACCTCCCACCCCTGACCCTTCAAAACCCTCAGGTTGTTTTTCAGAGTCCATAGTCTCTTATGGTTCGCCTCCCCTTCCAATTTTTTTTTTTAATAAACATATAATGTATTTTTATCCCCAGGGGTACAGGTCTGTGAATCGCCAGGTTTACACACTTCACAGCACTCACGATAGCACTTACCCTCCCCAATGTCCATAGCCCCTCCCCCTCTCCCAATCCCACCTCCCCCGCAGCAAGCCCCAGTTTGTTTTGTGAGATTAAGAGTCATTTATGGTTTGTCTCCCTCCCAATCTCATCTTGTTTCATTTATTCTTCTCCTATCCCCCTAACCCCCCATGTTGCTTCTCCATGTCCTCATATCAGGGAGATCATATGATAGTTGTCTTTCTCCAATTGACTTATTTCACTAAGCATGATACGCTCTAGTTCCATCCACGTCGTCGCAAATGGCAAGATTTCATTTCTTTTGATGGCTGCATAGTATTCCATTGTGTATATATACCACATCTTCTTTATCCATTCATCTGTTGATGGACATCTAGGTTCTTTCCATAGTCTGGCTATTGTAGACATTGCTGCTATAAACATTCGGGTACACGTGCCCCTTCGGATCACTATGTTTGTATCTTTAGGGTAAATACCCAGTAGTGCAATTGCTGGGTCATAGGGTAGTTCTATTTTCAACATTTTGAGGAACCTCCATGCTGTTTTCCAGAGTGGTTGCACCAGCTTGCATTCTCACCAACAGTGGAGGAGGGTTCCCCTTTCTCCACATCCTCTCCAGCATCTGTCATTTCCTGACTTGTTAATTTTAGCCATTCTGACTGGTGTGAGGTGATATCTCATTGTGGTTTTGATTTGTATTTCCCTGATGCCGAGTGACGTGGAGCACTTTTTCATGTGTCTGTTGGCCATCTGGATGTCTTCTTTGCAGAAATGTCTGTTCATGTCCTCTGCCCATTTCTTGATTGGATTGTTTGTTCTTTGGGTGTTGAGTTTGCTAAGTTCCTTATAGATTTTGGATACTAGCCCTTTATCTGATATGTCGTTTGCAAATATCTTCTCCCATTCTGTCAGTTGTCTTTTGGTTTTGTTAACTGTTTCCTTTGCTGTGCAAAAGCTTTTGATCTTGATGAAATCCCAATAGTTCATTTTTGCCCTTGCTTCCCTTGCCTTTGCCGTTGTTCCTAGGAAGATGTTGCTACGACTGAGGTCGAAGAGGTTGCTGCCTGCATTCTCCTCAAGGATTTTGATGGATTCCTTTCTCACAGTGAGGTCCTTCATCCATTTGGAGTCTATTTTCGTGTGTGGTGTAAGGAAGTGGTCCAATTTCATTTTTCTGCATGTGGCTGTCCAGTTTTCCCAGCACCATTTATTGAAGAGGCTATCTTTTTTCCATTGGACATTCTTTCCTGCTTTGTCGAAGATTAGTTGACCATAGAGTTGAGGGTCGATTTCTGGGCTCTCTATTCTGTTCCACTGATCTATGTGTCTGTTTTTGTGCCAGTACCATGCTGTCTTGATGATGACAGCTTTGTAATAGAGCTTGAAGTCCGGAATTGTGATGCCACCAACTTTGGCTTTCTTTTTCAATATTCCTTTGGCTATCGAGGTCTTTTCTGGTTCCATATAAATTTGAGGATTATTTGTTCCATTTCTTTGAAAAAAATGGATGGTATTTTGATAGGGATTGCATTAAATGTGTAGATTGCTTTAGGTAGCATAGACATTTTCACAATATTTATTCTTCCAATCCAGGAGCATGGAACATTTTTCCATTTTTTTGTGTCTTCCTCAATTTCTTTCATGAGTACTTTATAATTTTCTATGTATAGATTCTTAGTCTCTTTGGTTAGGTTTATTCCTAGGTATCTTATAGTTTTGGGTACAATTGTAAATGGGATTGACTCCTTAATTTCTCTTTCTTCAGTCTTGTTGTTGGTGTACAGAAATGCAACTGATTTCTGTGCATTGATTTTATATCCTGACACTTTACTGAATTCCTGTACAAGTTCTAGCAGTTTTGGAGTGGAGTCTTTTGGGTTTTCCACAGATAGTATCATATCAAGAAACAAGAAAGGTCTCAAGTACACAACCTAACCCTACACGTAAAGGAGCTGGAGAAAGAACAAGAAAGAAACCCTAAGCCCAGCAGGAGAAGAGAAATCATAAAGATCAGAGCAGAAATCAATGAAATAGAAACCAAAAAAAAAAAAAACAATAGAAAAAATCAATGAAACTAGGAGCTGGTTCTTTGAAAGAATCAATAAGATTGATAAACCCCTGGCCAGACTCATCAAAAAGAAAAGAGAAAGGACCCAAATAAATCAAATCATGAATGAAAGAGGAGAGATCACAACTAACACCAAAGAAATACAGACAATTATAAGAACATACTATGAGCAACTCTACGCCAACAAATTGGACAATCTGGAAGAAATGGATGCATTCCTAGAGACATATAAACTACCACAACTGAACCAGGAAGAAATAGAAAACCTGAACAGGCCCATAACCAGTAAGGAGATTGAAACAGTCATCAAAAATCTCCAAACAAACAAAAGCCCAGGGCCAGACGGCTTCCCAGGGGAATTCTACCAAACATTTAAAGAAGAACTCATTCCTATTCTCCTGAAACTGTTCCAAAAAATAGAAATGGAAGGAAAACTTCCAAACTCATTCTATGAGGCCAGCATCACCTTGATCCCAAAACCAGACAAGGATCCCACCAAAAAAGAGAACTACAGACCAATATCCTTGATGAACACAGACGTAAAAATTCTCGCCAAAATACTAGCCAATAGGATTCAACAGTACATTAAAAGGATTATTCACCACGATCAAGTGGGATTTATTCCAGGGCTGCAGGGTTGGTTCAACATCCGCAAATCAATCAATGTGATAGAACACATTAATAAAAGAAAGAACAAGAACCATATGATACTCTCAATAGATGCTGAAAAAGCATTTGACAAAGTACAGCATCCCTTCCTGATCAAAACTCTTCAAAGTGTAGGGATAGAGGGCACATACCTCAATATTATCAAAGCCATCTATGAAAAACCCACCACAAATATCATTCTCAATGGAGAAAAACTGAAAGCTTTTCCGTTAAGGTCAAGAACACGGCAGGGATGTCCATTATCACCACTGCTATTCAACATAGTACTAGAAGTCCTAGCCTCAGCAATCAGACAACAAAAAGAAATTAAAGGCATCCAAATTGGTAAAGAAGAAGTCAAACTATCACTCTTCGCAGATGATATGTCTTCTCTGTCTTTAAATGGAGGTGTTGAAATCAGCTGGAAAACAGATGACATAACTATAAAATGACAACACTTGTTACATGTTTTTTTTAAGAAGTCATATTCATTGGGAATATGAACTAACAATGCCAGAGAGGTCTCAGTTGCTAATTTTGGCTTAGTGTTAAATATCATAGATAAAAGATTATCAAGAGACCATACAATGTGGTGTTTTAACAGCACTGTCAGGGGTGGGAAGGGAGGGAGGGAGGATCTCAGCAGCTCTGGGGAGGTCAGTTGCAAATATAAACCATACAGCCTTAGATAACACAATCATTCTAAGTCCATTCTGTCATCTGTAAAATGCAGAATAACCATGCCTGCCCTCACAAAGTCTTGGGGTTAAGACAATCAAATGAGATAATTTAAAAGAGATGGTCCCATCTCTCACATATGGAAGGATTCTCCTCACTCTTGTCACATTATCTCTTTTAGGGAGGTCACTATGTGCTTCTTCACCAGTAAGCTCCAATACTACAAAAGTTGAAGCTTCAATGCAGTCATAGATTCTACAAAGCTATCTGAATAACTGTTTGTTCTCCTTAGTTTTATCAGTTTTAACTGCTGACATCTAATAGGGCCTTATAAGTTCCATAAATTCCCATGTTAAAAAATTTCGCTTTTCGTATACTATAGAACATTTGTGTTATTAATCACTAAATCACTCTACTTAAAAAGTCCAATTTCATCCTTGAAAATAATAACATTCACTTTTTTTCCACCTCTAAACCCACCCCTCAGTTCTGGGAAATAACATTAGAAGTTTTTTTATTTTTTTTCCCCAAGAATCATTTTTACTTATCACTCTGTTAGGTTTTCAGACCTACCGTTTGCACTGGAATATCTTCCTTCCCCCTTGAAGGGCAGTGAGCAATAAAGGTGAAGGACTACAATCAGATGTCCTGTATTAATTTTTTAAGAACTGTATTAATTGTCTTTTTGTGTCATGAGATCTTCAGAAAAGCAAAGCGATGTTAAACCAGACAGGTCTCTCCTAGATTGTTGAAGAGGGGCTGCTGACCCCTAGACACCTAAACCCAGAATTTTTCTTTTTTTGGTGTGATTAATCTATTAAACTAACTTCTACATTTTTATTCAATAAATAATAAAGTAAAGATATACTTTCATTAGAGAACACTGTATGGTCTACACAGTTTCCTGGAGAAAGTAGATGTGTTTTGTTTTTTGTTTTTTTTTTTAAACTAGGCTAGCATCTTTCTGGCTTTCATTTATAACTCTAGATCACAGGTTTTAAGGAAAGAGGGAGAAAGTGAACACAAAGGTTCTGTTCTAATTTAAATATTCTTCACAATTTAGTAGTAATTACTTCTTTTAAGGTTCAATCACCTTCTAAATAGTACACGATAAAAAGAAGAGAAAAATATTACATGGTTCATAGCCAAGAACATTAATAAAAGTACTTTCTAAAGTTTAATCATTATTTTCATTTTCTATTTAAAATTTTTCTTTTTTTATCATCTCAGTTACCAAATTTCAATCTTCATTGATCAAAAACACAAAACTCCTTGCATACAAATTTATTCAGGTTTGCAAACATTAAATCATCATTAGATTAGAATGACAAGCATGACAAAATTAATACTCCAAAAGAGGTTCAGGGAAATATAAAATCTAAAATGTATTGAATTAGGTTTTAAATTGAACCCATACAAGCTTAAATTCAATGAAAACTGATATTGCACACTTTTTAATCAATTATTTCATAATCATTTCCCTAAATCCTTTAATTTACCAAGAAATCCTATCTAAAAAGTTTTCTAAAGTCAGCCATAAAATACCACTGAAATGTAAATTGGATCTAAACTTCCACTAAATCCATCAAATGTCACCTTACTTCAATTCATCAAATAACTTTATGTGATTGAATGTAAAATGTGTCCTCAGTGCTCATTAGTGTTACAATTAAAATCCATATTATGTGGAAAACAAAATGACATAATTATTTGAAACCATTATGGAACTTACCTCTTTAGAATAACTCACCACGTAAGCTGCATGATGCTAAGCTCATTTACAACCTTAAATATAATTTACACCTAATTTCCAAAGCTACCATTTAATTGAGAGTAATAATCCTGCCTTTTTAAATATTTTTAGGGAAGAAAAAATATTTGTTGGTTCCTTTATATAATCTTGTGGCTAACAAGTGATCATAGGGCAGAGGGTAGAGGACAGGGCCAGAAAGTGAAGTCTGGGAGTAGTCACCATAAATCCATGAGAAAGGATGAGGTCCCCATAGAGGATCCCCAGGAAGCAGACACAGACAAAGGGGGTGGGACAACTCAGTGGACTAAGGTGGGGCTGGGGGAGGGACATGTAAAATAGCACACAGATTAATCACGCCTTAGTCCCTCTTTAAACAGTAGCCTCCTTACTAAAGTCACATATCAAAATATGTGGGATTAGAAATAACATCAAAGAGGATTTCTAATGTAAACTGTTTTAACGCTTAGTAATAGTTTGCTTTTCTCCCAGTCATTATCTTCTATAACATAAATAGTGAGAAAAAGAAAGGATTTACACTGATAATCATGCAAAGAATACTTCATAAAAGTATTAAGGAGCACAAAAATAAACTGACTTTAAGTTAGAAATCTTTAATTGATTTGAAGCTGAATATATTGCAATAAACTGATCAGAATAAGAATTACATAATTTGGTACTTTACTCTCTGGGATAAAACTTGATGTCTTATTAGTGAGATCCAGATGGGGACTGGACAATTAGGAAAAGTCCTTCAAAAGCTGATCTAGAATTTTAGCCCATCATCTTTCCTCCAGAAAAATCACTTGTGAAACAGGAAGGCTTAAAATAAACATTATTGGGGTGTCTGGGTGGCTCAGTCAGTTAAGCCTATACTCTTGATTTTGGCTCAGGTCATGATCTCAAGATTGTGAGATTTAGCCCCAAGGCAGGGTCTGCCCTGGGCCTAGAGTGTACTTAGGATTCTCTCTCTCCCTCTCCCCACCACTCTGAAAAAAGGAAGAAAGAAAGAAAGAAAAAGGAAAAGAGACAAAGAGGGAAAGAAAAGGAAAAAGAAAAAAAGATAAACATTGCTATAAAACGGGTCTCTTGTAATCCATGTCTAAGTTTGCTGGGGATCAACAGGGAAGTAAAGGAAGGCTCCACCAAGATATGCACTGCTTATGCAACTCTGAAAGCAAAAAGGTTTGAGTTGCTGATGGCAGGAACTCAACACAACATGGGGAAGGGATCTAAAGAAGCAGAGTTAGGACCATCTGTGTTTGGTCCAACTGAATTGGGCTGGAATCCCAGCTTGGTCACTTAACTGGAAAAATGGCCTTGGATGAGTCCTTGGCATCTTTGAGCCAGAGCTGACCTCATACATGAAAAGGGGATGATACTTGCGGAGTTGTGAGGATTAAAAGGAAGAAACATATTCTATCTTCAACAAATGGTAGCTACAGTCATGCTGCCCCATCTTATTGGAGAGAAGTGCGCGGCACTTGTGGTTCAGCATACTTCTTCAGGGTAAGTGCAAGGTAGAATATTTAGGATAATCATCCTCAACAACAATAACCAAGAGAGGACTTGAGAAAAATTCTACCTCATACACAAAAATCAAGGGGAACAAAGTAGATATTCTCTCACAGGTCCCTAAAGAAAGAAAAGTCAAATTAACACATTCATCTGCATTAAGTGAGTCTTTGAAAACACCATTTCCTAATCTCTCATCACACTGGCTCTCTGACCTGGTGAAGTGAGTAGCACAGTAAGCACACTTTCTAAATCTGGGTTTTCAAAGAGAAAGAAAAAACAGGTTGTAAGATGGATCCGTAGCTAAGGTTTCTGCCTCTTTTCTGTTATTAATTCTTCATTGAACTTCCTTCAACTGACTGCTTAAAAGGAACACTGCTTTAAGTAATCCAATATGTGGGATAACAATTCTTCTTAACATTTCAATAAAGCATTGTAGTATTTATATGCAAAGTAACCTGACTATTCAACAAAAGATAAACTTACTAATAAATCATTAAGTTCACAGAAAACTTTTAATGTAAAATTGTGTTTAAAACACAAATTTTTGAAGTCAGCTGCAGGAGGCATGTAATCTGTAAGGTTGTCAAGTTTGTGATGTCTAAGAGCCATGTTAAAAATGAGAGTTTCTCAAATTTACAATAGTTTGGTTCTTTTCTGCTAAGCACTGACTATTGCTCTTAAAAATTTTCTGAGTCAATTCAGCTGGAATGGCCAATAGATTTCTAACATGTTTGTATTTATTACTAGTCCCTAAAGGCTGACATACAAAGATTAATAGTTTCTTAGCCAAGCAGTCTTTAATGTTGCAATTCACTCAGTCATTGTGCTGGTATTTTTTTTTCTATATAATATAAATGCAGAGATGAAGGAAAGTAAACAAGGAAAGGAGAGAGAAAAAGAGATTGGAGGTACAGATGGAGGAGAAGGGGAAGGGGGGAGGGGTAGAAAGGGAGGAAGAAGGAAGAAGAGGGGAGAGAGGGAGGGAGGAGGTAGAAGCCCAGAGGGGGAAGGAGGAAGGGAAGGAGGAAGGGGAGAAGGGAAAGAGAAGGGGAGGGGGAAGGAGAGGAAGGGGAAAGGAAGGAGGGGAAGAGAAGAGGAAGAAGGAGAGGAAGAAGAGAATTTATTAACTGAACACAATAATCTGAGAACTGGGCTCACCTTTCTCAGAGGCAAGTAGTAACACAAATCTAATCCAACCTACCTGACTTCCCAAGTACTGAAATGACTAAATCAAACATCAATTTGCACAAACCTTTTGAATTGTGGCTATAAACCAGTAATTGCAATGTCAAAACATTTGTTGTACTCCAAAACTCTACAAAATTGATCTTTGGTTTAACATTCATTGGAGGTCAACTGAAATTGAGGACTTGAACAGCAAAACCAGATCATTTAGGCAAAAGCACGCATATTCTCTAGTCTCCACCTGGTTTCACTTGGACTTGTTGGATACAGTGCTGTCACACTTGGAGTCAACTGGTCAGCATGAGTTATGCTCACTGGCATCTCTGGGGATATGTTTTGCAACCAAGATGAAACTCTGGGAAAATCTCCCTGTAAAATTAATGGAAAACTAGCTTAACTTGAATAGAAATCTAAATACCAATATAAAAGAACTCAAAGATTCTAGTCACTCTTTCCTGTAAATGAGCATTTGCAAGTTAGTAATAGCACACTATGAATGAAGCCTGGGTTCCTCGCTAGATTCAGGTAGTTGTCTGTGTCTCTAGCCATTTGATCTCTGCGCTTCAAGGGTTTCTCATGTAAAATCCAGCAGAACATATTTCTTTCCTACAGTAATATACTTTTCAAATAACTAAGACTGTTATGCAAATTCGACATAAATATACAAAAAAAACTACTATTGCTTCCTACTACTTTAATTCTTTGATCTTGTTTACATGATAGCTTTTAGGGTATATTTCACCCTCTGGAGAATTAATTCCCAAGTAGGCATAAGATTTCCAGAGTACAAATCAAACCTTCAACACTGCTACATCAAAATTCCAGCAGCAGCAGGAACTGCAAGTGCCTACAGTCATTTCTGACTGGGTCAAGATGACATGGTGCCAGCGTGAATGTCGACTCAGCCCCAGCATCAAAATGCCAAGACCAATAAGATGATACCGATATCAACAAGATAGCAAATATATGGCAAAATTGGTGCTAATGTCATTCCATACCAGAAAAAATTAACTCTGAAATCTAAGGTATGGACAATCTTTGTTTGCTGTAGTCTGCAAAAACACTATTCTGGAGTATTTCACATAAATTTGCTGAGTTCTTGTCATAATTCCATGAGACTATTTTTTTTCCTCATTCTATACAATTGGTGTGTTTTTTTAAACTGGTAAGTATAAATTTAATTTTTGTCTATCACAGTTTAAAATATTGAGAAGAGGTTGAGTGTTAAAGAAATGCTAGGGAGAATCTTTTTATAGACCACAGGCTTCTGGTATTAAAAAAAAATCACTCCTGATTTATATAAAATCTTTCTTATTATTCAGTTTGTGCAAATCAGAAAGTACCTATATTTCTATCTGGTAGATCCCATTCTACATATAAGGAAGTAGACAGAGGTTAATATGCTTTCCCAAGGTCACAAAACTAGTCAGTTGCAAAATAGATTACATCTCAGAGCTCCAAATTCCCTATCCTCCTCTTAGTCCACTGGGCCATGCTGCTTCTCAGACTGAAGTAGAAATAGATTATAATAAAAGATTACCATAGAAGTTTGATTCTTCCATTCACCACTTCATGAACTGCCTTTACAAGTACAATACTGAAAAATTGATTTGGAATTCACCTTTGATATCTTTCACTGCAATGAAGCAGCAAAGAATGTGACTAAAAGTCATAGTCTCACTCAGAGTCCATGCTGTTTGTGTCTTCAGATTACTCACCTCAAGAATCAGCCAGCTATTAGGATTCTGGTTAAGTAAAACAGATACATTTGTTTGAAAATATCTTCCAGAGTTTTCAAAGTCTACTCCTGTTCCTTCTTTGTTTTACAGTTCTTTGGGAGCTATTGATCATTAGGAATACTTTAGATGTGAAATTTTAATTGAAAACACAGAATGTGTGGTGATATTTTTTTCCTTAAAGTGATAAAACATAGAAAGCCAGAAGCAAAAAAGCCAAATACAACTAGTGGTAACAGACATGAGCAGGCAGTTCCCATTCACCCTCTGCTCTGGTTCCAATAGAGAACTGAACCCCAGCAGCATGAGGGGAGGGCAGGAGTCAGCTCCCCAGGTCACAGAAAACCATTCTAGTGATGGACACCTACCCAGGGACAGAGGCCTAACCAGGGACAGAGGCCCACCTAGTGACAGAGGCCTACCTAACTGAAGTCATTCTGTCTTTGGATTCTGGAGTCAAGTCTCAAGACTGTCATTAGAATCTGCTCATCACTACAACTGAAGAGATATAAAGCCTTGAGCCAGGAGGCAGTCATGCAGGACTATATGCTCAGAGATCTAGAACTCGCCAGTTGATGGAGAGAGAAGAATGAAGCAGACAAAGGAAAGTTTGTTTCAAGTGGCATCAAAGCCAGAGAGGCAAAGGTAGTGACAGAGAAGAGGCGGAGAAGCGTCTGAGTATGTAACAGAGCCCCAGTCCCCGCCTTCCGGGCCTGGCGATTCTGTAACACACCCACCTTACCTTAGAGCTGGTGACTCTTTCAGTAGAGTCTGTTTCTGCTACTTGATAGCAAAAGAACCTTAATTACTGATTAAGACACAGTCTTAATACACAAAAATAATTTACTAAGAACATGTATATGGTCAGAGAAATGGAGTGCAGAGTATCAAGTAGAAACACAGACAGACTGCCATTAATGCGCAGATGTAAACATTTAATAATTTACTAGAGCCTTTATTTATCTGTAGTGTGGCTGACAGGAAGGGCTGCCCTCAAGGTAAGGAACAGATACCAGGATTCCCGAGTCAGGACTCAAAATGTGGTATTTTATACAAAAATTATATGCATTTTAAAGAATACAAAAAGATACATATGAGGAAATATAGAGACACGGGTACATAAAGATATGCATATGAAATAGGCTTTTGTAGTATGATCCAGGTACCAAATCACACGTTCAAATATATTTCTACAGGAAAGTGCATTCTGAGATCCATACAAGAGGCTTAGTTCAAGATCAATGATAAGAAAAACATTCTGTAAATCTCTCTCTCTTTTTTTTAAGATTCTATTTACTTATTTGATATATAGAAAGAGTACCCCGGCAGAGGAAGAGGGACAAGCAGGCTCCCCACTGAGCAGAGAGCCCAATGAGGGGCTCAATCCCAAGACCCTGGGATCATGACCTGAGCCAAAGGCAGACACTTAACAGAATGAGCCACCCAGGTGACCCCCTTACTTTCTTTTAATAATGTTTCAGTCTGGTACCACTTACTTAAGAGCTATGTGATATATTAAAGGGAGTCTGGGGGCACTTGGGTGGCTCAGGTGGTTCAGCATCCAACTCTTCATTTCGGCTCAGGTCATGACCTTAGGGTCATGAGATGAAGCCCTGCATTGGGCTCCTCACTCAGCTCAGAGTCTTCCTAGGATTCTCCCTCTCCCTTTGCCCCTTCCCCAACTCTCACTTGCACTCACTCTCTTTCTCTCTCTCCCTCCCTCTCCTCTCTCTAAAGTAAATAAACAAAATCTTTAAAAGGAGTCTGGGTTTAAAAAGGAAATCTGAGCCTTATGACTTGGTAGTTCTGTGAGTTTAGAAAAGTTACTCAATTTTTCTGGGTCTCACTCTAACAACCACTAACAAGGTTTTAATGAGAATTACATAATTAATAAGTAAAAGCCATGCACAAGGCCCAGCATATTAGAGACACTAAATAATGCCTCTTATTTTTTCTTTAATCATAGTTTTTCTCAGCCTTCATCTTTCCAAGCCTTAGTAATAACCCTTTCAGTCCATCTCCTTACCACAGCTCTGCTCTACTCTGAACAACTTCAGATGTTCCAAATCAGGGCTCCTCAGTTTTAGAAGCTAGACTGCCAACTCAGAATCAGAATCACTCAGATTAAACTATTTAATACGGATTCCTACTACCTGCCAGCCAGTCAATGGAGCAGAGACCCTGGAAGCCACCCTTGGCTTCCACCCTTCCCAGAAGCTGAAGGTCAGATCACTTAATATCCCTACCCACTCTGCTTATCTCCCATCCTAACCAGTATCTCCACCACTAACTATTTAGCCACTTTTCTCCATTTGGCTGCTGGGATGTTCCTTTTCTTCTCAGGAATTTTTGTTTTGTTCTGGGTCAGTCCCTCCTTCATTCTAAGATTGAGGAGTCTTGATTCATTCTAAGAAACTCTTATAAAGTCAGGTGTGTCCTGAGATTCCAGAAGATTTTTGCAATAATCCATTTTTCATGCAAGCCCTGGCAATATTACACAGTCAGCCCAGTTACAAAGAGACAGGATCTTACAGGGCTACAGACCTGATCAGACACGCTGATGATTTTTTTTTAAACAATCCACTAGTAATTCAGATCCCATCATATTTTAACAAAAACATCAAGAGAGAGGTTGTGTCTCCCTACAACATTAGAGGCCAGAGACAGTCAAAAAGTTAATGGGTTTCTAACACTTTTTAGCTATGTGATGTTGTTAGGCTCCTGAGACTCAGTTTCTTTGTAAAATGGTTATAATATGCAGGCTGCCCTCGATTTCCATAGTTCTGAGATGTCTGCATTTCAGTTACCACAGTTTAGGTAAATAACAGCCCCCCCCCCCAACAAGGTTCAAATGTCGCTTACTATGGCATATAACCATGAATGATTACATGAAGAGACAAATTTCACCACTAGCTCATCAGTCCATAAATCACTACCTAAGTAACAGATGTATATCGTGATCCAGGACAAATCGCATCCCTTCTTTCAAAGCCTCTGGGCAACTGGTCCTTGTGCCTCTGTTAGTTCATGCACAGACAGCAAAGCATGCAGTCGTGTTGCCTCCCTGTCTCTCCCAGTGATCAATCCACTCAACATCTTTCAAAATGGGTAATCCAAAGAGAATACTCACCCAAACAGGAATTAAAGAACAAACAGTGGTAAAACAGGAAGTGAATCTTGAATCAAACCAAAAATGGGGTTTACCAAAGCAACGGCTGACCATGGGACTGTTAACATTATCACCATTTGAAACACTGGATATGCAGGGATGTAGTGTAGTCAACTCATTTATCAGCATAAATGAGCAAAAGGATGAAGATATCCAGAGGAAGTGATGCCAGCAAAAACAAAACCTTCACATGAAAGGAACTCTAGGAGGTATTTCATAACACCGAGCACATAAAGGATTAAAATGCTGAAAGCTGAACCAAACCTAGAAAGGTGTATGAAAATTCACTAAGGCATAGCAAAGGTGTTCCATATTATATGTCACATGACAAGATGAAGAAGAGAAAAAGTGTTCACACTGTTCCTGACAAATTTTTAACTGCCAACGTTTCTAATATTTTACACTACAGTGTACTAAATCAGTATTAGTTCATTTACCTACACATTTATAACAACAGCAAGGGAGTTTTTAACATCTTAACAAAAATTTTTAAAGGTCTGGAACTACTACAATCTTTCCCATTGGTTATTAAGATCACTTTGGATAGTCTGGCCTAAACCATCATTGTCATGGTCCTGCTTTGCCCTGCAAAGCAAGGACTGCTGCATGTCCCCTGGAAGGCTGTAGTAAGAATTAAATGACTTGATGTTCACAAAATATCTGTCAGGAGGTGAGGTTGGGAAGGCAAGCATGGGCTAAATTCTGAAGAAGGCTAAATGCCCTTTACACTGAAGATTAATTACAAATTTCTTAAGGATGACAGGGAATCATGGAAAGTTTGATTTAAAAAGAGTGGTAGGACAAGATGTGCACATTAGAAAAATACCTAGTTGTAGTGGGCAGGGTGGACTTTAGGAAATTTTTACTAAAAAAAGCAACTGTATTCAAGTTAGGAATCTCTAAACTAAAGCCAGGGCCTTCAGCATGGAGGAACCATCTTTAAGAAATATTTAAATGTAGAGGTGACCAAAGGCAGTGACTAACTAGAGACAGGTGCTGAGAATGGTTGTGGCCTTCTAGTCAGTGTCTTGCTTGCTGACATCTGCTGAAAGTCATGTGCCAGCTACTGTCTTAAGGACTTTAATCCATCTTCATAATAAACTCAGCTAATGCTAACAAATTTAGGAGGTAGGTTCTCTTACTATTATCATTGAGAGATTAGGAAAATGAGACACAGAGAAGGTAACTTGCCTGGGGCATATAGGTAATAAGTGATGCTGCTGGGATTGGGACCACAGTGCCCAGGTCCAGAGCCACACTCTGAACCTGACCCTTATAACCCAGGGGACCACCTTCATCTTTTCACCCTATCACTGCATGTAGAGCCCTCTTGTGCTATCTGTCGTCCCTACCCAGTAGGCTGCTTTCCTTACTTCTGCCCTTAAGAAAATACTTACTAAGCAATCAGTATAGACCAACACTGTCCTTTTTTAAAGGACAAAAAGCCTGGATCAACTGCTTATCTCCTGACAAACCTTCTTTCACACTGTAAGTTGTACAATTGCACAGAACAAGAGGAAAAGAAGGAAAGGACCATATATCTGAGAAGAAACTAATATAATTTCATGAATTTTGTAACTCTACCTAAAAGTTGTCATTTATAGATCAAAATTTTTTGTGAGAGGAAGAATAGCACTGTCCATGAGACTATTTTTTAAATCACTTGAATCTAGCTTTCCACTCTAAGTGGGCTCCTACCTCTTCCATGCTGTTTTTTTTTTCTTCTCCATTTTATTTATTTTTTCAGCGTAATAGTATTCATTGTTTTTGCACAACACCCAGTGCTCCATGCAAAACGTGCCCTCCCTATTACCCACCACCTGTTCCCCCAACCTCCCACCCCTGACCCTTCAAAACCCTCAGGTTGTTTTTCAGAGTCTATAGTCTCTTATGGTTCACCTCCCCTTCCAAATTTTTTTTTTTAATAAACATATAATGTATTTTTGTCCCCAGGGGTACAGGTCTGTGAATCGCCAGGTTTACACACTTCACAGCACTCACGATAGCACATACCCTCCCCAATGTCCATAGCCCCCTCCCATGCTGTTTTTAGAAAGACGGGTCTTCTTGAAAGAAAGCCTCTTAAGAAACAGTATGCAAAAGATCCTGGGATGACACTTCTCTAGGATTTCCAATGCAGTCTTCTAATGTCCTAGACACAATATTGGCTTTTCCATTTTCTTATTTTCCCCAATTAATGGCACGTTTTATCATAAGTACATTTAAAAGTACACATATTTCATTTCCCCTTTCCTGCCTAAAAGGTAGATACAGTTGCTTCAGTTATTTCCATCAATGGGATTCCCACTGTATAAATTTGTTTTCTACTCTATTAACTGAGATATTTATTGAGTTACAGAAGGGGTCCAGGTGAATTCCAGAACTACCTAACAGAAGAAAAACAAATCTATCACACTGGTATTAAGCCATATTTTACTTATTCAGTTTATGCCAAAATACAGAAAATTGGTAGAAGATGATAATTTAAATGGGTTACCAAAGAGTTTCTCAGAAATCAATCTCCCAATCATAGATTTATGCTCAAAAGGAAAAACAGTCATTCAGTTCGCGATTTATGCCAGTCATTCATAAAAGTCTTCAACAGATAAGGGCCATAAATCTGCTCTCAGTAAAGTGTAAATCATTGCCACAGGAGGGTAACACAGGCCTGTCTCCCTGAGATCACTCAGCTGCTGAGCAGCAGCTTATGGGGAAAAAAAGAGAAGATAATTTTTAGTTCAGTAGTTCCTACAACTTTTCTATCACTTGCAAAAGAGCTGACAATTTTATGACCATCAAGAATGGAAAAACAAAGACCTTAAGGTTTGAATACTTCTTCCATACATTTGCTGTAATAAACACATTAATAAGTAAAAACTTGATTTAGTTAGAAATGGCTTTAATCAGATGTGGCTAATTTCAAAAAATTAAAAACATTTTACTGTCCATCTTAAATATTTCAGGTTTTATTTTTCTGAGAATAAAATGTGTTACAGATAAAAGTATTTTTTTTGGAAGGGGAATTCTTAGAAGAGTAAACTCAACTGCACATCAGCCAGATTATAGGCAGAAAAAATGATTAAGTTTTGATGCAATATTATTGAGACATATCCTCACAAATCTTTTTTTTTCTTTCCTCAATAATACTGAAGTCTCCTGTTTCATCAGCATGAAGAGATTTCTTAAGTATCCTACACAAGTCTAAGCTCATAAATCCCTTATACTTGAGGGTGACATAGCTAGGTTCAAATGTTAACACAAAATATTCCATATTTTTACAATTTTTTTCAAAATGAATTATAACATCCCTAAAATTAATACATATTTGCCAAGAACCATTTATTGTTCAGAATGTATAATGGTTTTACCTACTTTTATTCTACTATTTACCAAGAACCTAATACTAGAACACTTTTATAAGATTGAATTATAATTTTCATAACAAATAAATTGATACAGTATCTATCTGATCTCCTGGTCCCTGGTTGCCCAAAAGGAATTTTCCTAATCCATTCAGATATCAAAAGGAAAACTAAACCCAGTTTAATTTACTGGGTCCTATAATACATTACTACCTAGAAATATACTTCTTTTGCATTTAGAATTCTCTGTATGGGAAATAACACAAAATAAAAAGCAACTGACTCCATCATTAAAACACAATTCAGGGTCTTTATTGATTGAGTTTTCATTCCTGAATTTATTATTTTTATGTTCTCACTGCCTCCCAAAAAAATCCATCTTATGGAATCATAGAAACCAGCTTATCTCAAGAAATTCTCCCTGTTGAAGATTCAATTAGCTCTGCTCAGCACTCCCTATGCTCAGCGGCCAATCTGCTCAAAAGTTCATTGTTCTTTTGATAGGAATCATGAAAATTAACTGCATATTCTCCTCTTTCAAAGACAGAAAGCTCAGGTCCTGGTTCCTCAATAAAAATTTTATTCTTCTCTAGCATCTGACAGAAACCAAGCCAACTATATTGGCCATAAAAAATGTAAATTATTGGAATCATTTGTGCTTAAATTTTCTTGGGAAAAGGATGACAGCTTCCAGCAACCAAATTATTCTTTTCTCTTTACATGCTGGATCTATAATAGTTTCCTTTGACTCTTTATTATGATTACTCCCTAGACATTTCAATTTAAGAGAAAAGGGAAGCAGCAAAAATAATAATAATACTTTGAAATTAATCTATAATATTAATGAATGCTTATTAGACTTTTGCAGGTTTACAAAATTGGCACCCATTAATATCTCTGATAATATGCAGGATAAATGGGATAAAAATAAAATACTTAGCACAGAACCCTAGAATACTTAATAAATGCTACCTATTTTTATGATTACTTTTGAAAATCAGATCAATTGTTTTGGGTATGTTTCTCAGAATGACTAGTCTATCATATTTGCACCATTCCCCACACCTTAAATATGCCCACTTTACTCCCACCTTTAATCCTCAGGCCCCAGGTTTTGCCAGAGCAGAGCTTTCAATTAATTAGAAATGCATGTTAACTCAGAGCTACAGAAAGAAACAAAAAATTCATAGATAGGTATATATTATATATAGTAAAAGAATTAATATATACACTTTTTTTTAACTTTTG
The DNA here is from genome assembly GCF_922984935.1 of Meles meles. Taxonomy (NCBI): domain Eukaryota; kingdom Metazoa; phylum Chordata; class Mammalia; order Carnivora; family Mustelidae; genus Meles; species Meles meles. Next base: position 14,308,860 of record NC_060086.1, read on the forward strand.
TAAAGGCGTTAGTAAGGAAAGAAAAACTGTTTACGTTCTACAGTATTCTTTATTCAAGGAATCGACATAGCTTCACAATATAGTAACAATTATTTAGATCCAAATCAAGTTCCACTGGTTGCATATAAGATTTGAGTTCTTTTCTATTATAGTGTGTGGGGGTTTCACCTTTGATTTTGCCACTGCCTGCAATATTTTAATTTTTTCTGAAAGGATTCATAGTTAGAACCATAGCATGTATGAAAATACTGATCCTCTAACCACCTAACAATAGTTTAGCTAGGTATAGAATTCTAGGGTCTGAGCTTCTTCCACTTGAAGGGAACATGTTCTATTGTGATCAGATATTGTGGAGTTTTCTTTTTATTTTGAAATTCAGAAATCTCATTATAAGTATATCAATAATTATTTCATTATATGCCTATTGTTGCTGCTGTTATTAAACAGGCTTCATGCTTTCTGATTTATTCTCTGATTTCAGGCACCATCCAGTCTATTTAATTCCCCCATTGAGCAACAATGCTTCCCATTTTCAAGAATTCTTTCGCCAATATCAGGTTATTTCTTTTTCACATCAGTCTCTTATTTTATAGATTTAGCACAATGCAAATTTCATTAAAAACTTACTCAGTTTCAATTTAAATGCCATTACTATCCAATGTGGATGTATACCAGAACCTAGGCTATCTGGCTTTTTTTCGGGCTAGTCATAAAAAACTAGGTCAGCTCTGTGGAAGTAAGGAAGTAGCACTTAGATTCCACAGGAGAGGCTCAGCCACTCTAGGGATCTTAAGTTGATGGAATTGATAGCTCATCTTAAGAACTTTGCCCACTTTCCATAAGAATCTCAAGTACTCAGAAATCAAGAAGGAGCAGCTCTACTATTTGAGGTTAAGAGCAGATTCTCATAAACCCACAGTGCTCTAAATGTCATCTCTAAATTAGAGGAGAAAAGGTAAGTCTTATTCTGTAACAACCATTGCCAAGTCCACAAGAGTATCAACCCAACCAAGAACAAAAAGGCACCTCACCGCCTAGTGGTGTTCTTTAATTTCAAATACTTAAACAATGTAGAAAATGTCCATTCTCTTTTGATTTCATTTCACCATACAACCAGTTTAAGTAATGTAGTCAGTGCTGAAAATTAAACTTTACATATCCAAATATCAAAAACATGAAATTTTTAACATATTCATAAAATATTTAAGTCATAAGGTTTTCTATGAGAAAGTAACAAAAAATTTGAAATACAGTTTAGAAGACTGAGTAGTTGTGAACATGATGATTATTTAGTAACAAACTAAATTTAACTGAAATAACTAGAGGTGGATATACAGACAAGAAAACTTTTGTAAAAAATAAAATCACTGATAAAAGGCTTTAATATACCCTTTCTCCTTTTGACTACCACTTAATGCCATAAAACAATCCCAGTCTTATGCTTTAAAAACAGTTGTTCTGAAAAACAACCAGAGGGTTATGAAGGGGCGGCGGGAGGGGGTGGGGTGGGGTGGGAGGTTGAGGAACCAGGTGGTGGGTAATAGGGAGGGCACGTACTGCATGGAGCACTGGGTGTGATGCCAAAACAATGAACACTGTTATGCTGTAAATAAGCAAATAAAAATAAATTAATTAAAAAAAAAACAGTTGTTCTGAGATGTGATAAATTCTTCCAAAAAATTATCCTTATGTTAAAACAAATACCATGAGAAAACATTCAGTTTCTTTTAAACAACAACTTATTATAATCCTACTTGCTGCTGAGCCACATACCAAGCTCTATAAAAGACAATGTATGCCCCCAAATTAAGCAAAACCTCCCCTTACTTTTCCCCAGTAGGCTGTTAAGGCTATTAAGATCTATGATAAAGAAGCACAGACATGTAAAATGCACAGGAGTCATTCATTAACACCTAACTGCTTGAGCATCTCTTCTACATACAGTAAAATGATTTGATTACCGCTCTGAAAGAAAAATTAATGAGAAAGGAAAAATGCAGAAAGAAGATCAGGAGGGTGTTGAAACCATCTGAGCTGTAAAGTCTTCCCTGCTGCTGCCAATCCATCAAACTGTGCAAAATAAATGCTATTTCACCTTAACCTTTTGAAATCTTTTAGGTTAAACAATACTTTGAAATTCACCAACCCAAAAAATTAACAGGAAAATTTTAATGCTAATGACAATACTGTTTATATTAGAATATATATATTATATATATATATATATATATATATATATATAATATATATATAATATATTTATATTAGAAATAATATTATTTCTAACACTTTTAAATTTAAAGGACATCAAATTGAATATTAAGTAGTATTTTGTAGCATTCTTTTCTTTGCAATAACTATGGGAGGCGTTCCAGAGTGCCACTGACAAAGAGGGTTCCGTGCCAGAGAAATACTTCAAAAACCCAATGCTTTGGTGGCACGTTCACAACCACAGGGCTGGATGCATTTCTCATTATTATCTACTTCTGAGTCATTGGTACATCTCGAACGGCTTTGCATATTTTCCAGTTTTACCTATTTATCTTTGCTTTTCCACATTTCCCCCTTTTGACTGTAGAACTTCTAGGCAGGGATTAATACCAGGCCAAACTGAGCTTAGTTTTGTTCTTTACAGAAAGCTGTTAATTCCCTTTTAATAGCGTAGCATATTTCTTCAACACTGGGAACGTCAGTACTTAATTCGTACACAGGTAGTTATCAACCTAAAGACAGATTATGTCCCAAAAGTGTACGTGTAAATCAGTTGTTGGAACTAGGAACATATTTTCCCATATGATCGACATTGAAGGATGATGAGGATTCCTGACCAGCTTTCAAAAACCAGCCCAATCCACAATGAAGCCCCTATCACAAAAGAATGCTACAGAGCTGAGGGTGGTGTCCTGGAAAGCCTCATCCGTTCCAATACAGCAACTCCCCTGTAGGCTGCCCTGGTAGGAGAGAGTGGAAGCCTCTCCTGGGTGTTTCTATAGAAAGTCACACTGGAGGTGAAAAGGGAACAGGTGCTCAAGCTTCAGGGGTGAGAAAATAGGCAGAAGAGAGAATGGTAGCCAATCCTAAGTACTGACTTGATAATCAAGTTCCCATGTGGGTGTGGTACATTACAGTAGATAAAAATGTGGATCCTGAAGCCAGGACACCTGCACATGAATGCCAAGTCTCCCATCCTGGGCAAGTTACTTAAACCCTCTGAGCTTCAGTTTCCTGATCAGTAAAAAAAAAAGAACAAGGACAGCTTCCTCACAGGATTTGTTGTGAGGAGGAAATGAGTTAGCATACATCAAGTGCTTATAAGAGTCAGCTGTCCCAAAGTGGTGCGTGTACTTGTTACTATGATTAATATTTCTAAGTAGAACAAACCAGGACTATGTACAGCACTGCCCAGAGCAGCTCCCCGAACACACTCCGGAAAGTCTTCACAATGAACATCTTCACAAGGTCACTTCCGCTATGTAAGAACTTTCACATTCTTGCATCCTTATGTGGAGCGTTGGTTCTATTAAGGTTCTATTCCAAATCCCCTTGAGCATAGAGATGGAAGCATACATATTTTCTGATGCAACAGATCGTCTGGTTTCTTTTTAATGACTGCACTTTTGGCTTAGTGTTAAGCAGAGGGGATAAGAACATCTGGGTTACTCTTTGCTCTTTCTGGACCAGAATGCTCTGAACTGCCTGCTTGTGATTATCTGTACTAAAGTGAATATCCCATTCCATCCACAATCACTAGAAAAAGAAACCACAGTATGCCTTGGAACTTATTTTCTATCCTATTGTAATTTGGAGCAGTCTGACAGCATCTACCAAATTAGTAAAACTCAAGAAAAAGTGCTATCATCAGAGAAATCATTTTGAAGTGTTCTAGTGTTTTACAGCAAGTATTTATGTCTTTCTTTTCATTCTAGCCTATTTTTCAATCTCATTTCTGTCCTTACCACCCTACTAAAACTATGCCTTCTAAAATATCTAAGGACTTCCATTTGCAAAATCCAAGAGGCAACTTTTAGACCTTGACTTGCCATATCTCACCAGTATATGTCACTGCTGGACACTACTATTCTAGACACTCAACAAAAGTCTATTCAGTATAGACCACCCACCAGGACCATAATACACACAGTGGATACAGCATGAAACAGACTGTCATGGCAAGCAGAGAGGCAACAAAAAAATATTTGCATAAGTAAATATTTGATTATAATTGTGACAAGTGTCACTAAAGAGAGATAGAAGTGGTAGTGAGTACATATACTTATATTTGCCTTAGTCCACTAAAGCAATCAAACCTAGCCTGGAGGGTCAGAGAAAGTCATATTTAAGTATACACTTTAAGAGTTAGTAGCACCTGCAGGGTTGGTTCAACATCCGCAAATCAATCAATGTGATAGAACACATTAATAAAAGAAAGAACAAGAACCATATGATACTCTCAATAGATGCTGAAAAAGCATTTGACAAAGTACAGCATCCCTTCCTGATCAAAACTCTTCAAAGTGTAGGGATAGAGGGCACATACCTCAATATTATCAAAGCCATCTATGAAAAACCCACCGCAAATATCATTCTCAATGGAGAAAAACTGAAAGCTTTTCCATTAAGGTCAGGAACACGGCAGGGATGTCCATTATCACCACTGCTATTCAACATAGTATTAGAAGTCCTAGCCTCAGCAATCAGACAACAAAAAGAAATTAAAGGCATCCAAATTGGTAAAGAAGAAGTCAAACTATCACTCTTCGCAGATGATATGATACTATATGTGGAAAACCCAAAAGACTCCACTCCAAAACTGCTAGAACTTGTACAGGAATTCAGTAAAGTGTCAGGATATAAAATCAATGCACAGAAATCAGTTGCATTTCTGTACACCAACAACAAGACTGAAGAAAGAGAAATTAAGGAGTCAATCCCATTCACAATTGTACCTAAAACTATAAGATACCTAGGAATAAACCTAACCAAAGAGACTAAGAATCTATACACAGAAAATTATAAAGTACTCATGAAAGAAATTGAGGAAGACACAAAAAAATGGAAAAATGTTCCATGCTCCTGGATTGGAAGAATAAATATTGTGAAAATGTCTATGCTACCTAAAGCAATCTACACATTTAATGCAATCCCTATCAAAATACCATCCATTTTTTTCAAAGAAATGGAACAAATAATCCTCAAATTTATATGGAACCAGAAAAGACCTCGAATAGCCAAAGGAATATTGAAGAACAAAGCCAAAGTTGGTGGCATCACAATTCCGGACTTCAAGCTCTATTACAAAGCTGTCACCATCAAGACAGCATGGTACTGGCACAAAAACAGACACATAGACCAGTGGAACAGAATAGAGAGCCCAGAAATCGACCCTCAACTCTATGGTCAACTAATCTTCGACAAAGCAGGAAAGAATGTCCAATGGAAAAAAGACAGCCTCTTCAATAAATGGTGCTGGGAAAATTGGACAGCCACATGCAGAAAAATGAAATTGGACCACTTCCTTACACCACACACGAAAATAGACTCCAAATGGATGAAGGACCTCAATGTGAGAAAGGAATCCATCAAAATCCTTGAGGAGAACGCAGGCAGCAACCTCTTCGACCTCAGCCGCAGCAACATCTTCCTAGGAACAACGGCAAAGGCAAGGGAAGCAAGGGCAAAAATGAACTATTGGGATTTCATCAAGATCAAAAGCTTTTGCACAGCAAAGGAAACAGTTAACAAAACCAAAAGACAGCTGACAGAATGGGAGAAGATATTTGCAAACGACATATCAGATAAAGGGCTAGTATCCAAAATCTATAAGGAACTTAGCAAACTCAACACCCAAAGAACAAACAATCCAATCAAGAAATGGGCAGAGGACATGAACAGACATTTCTGCAAAGAAGACATCCAGATGGCCAACAGACACATGAAAAAGTGCTCCATGTCACTCGGCATCAGGGAAATACAAATCAAAACCACAATGAGATATCACCTCACACCAGTCAGAATGGCTAAAATTAACAAGTCAGGAAATGACAGATGCTGGAGAGGATGTGGAGAAAGGGGAACCCTCCTCCACTGTTGGTGGGAATGCAAGCTGGTGCAACCACTCTGGAAAACAGCATGGAGGTTCCTCAAAATGTTGAAAATAGAACTACCCTATGACCCAGCAATTGCACTACTGGGTATTTACCCTAAAGATACAAACATAGTGATCCGAAGGGGCACGTGTACCCGAATGTTTATAGCAGCAATGTCTACAATAGCCAGACTATGGAAAGAACCTAGATGTCCATCAACAGATGAATGGATCAAGAAGATGTGGTATATATACACAATGGAATACTATGCAGCCATCAAAAGAAATGAAATCTTGCCATTTGCGACGACGTGGATGGAACTAGAGCGTATCATGCTTAGTGAAATAAGTCAATCGGAGAAAGACAACTATCATATGATCTCCCTGATATGAGGACATGGAGAAGCAACATGGGGGGGTAGGGGGATAGGAGAAGAATAAATGAAACAAGATGGGATTGGGAGGGAGACAAACCATAAATGACTCTTAATCTCACAAAACAAACTGGGGGTTGCTGGGGGGAGGTGGGATTGGGAGAGGGGGAGCGGGCTATGGACATTGGGGAGGGGAGGCGAACCATAAGAGACTATGGACTCTGAAAAACAACCTGAGGGTTTTGAAGGGTCAGGGGTGGGAGGTTGGGGGAACAGGTGGTGGGTGATGGGGAGGGCACGTTTTGCATGGAGCACGGGGTGTTGTGCAAAAAGAATGAATACTGTTACGCTGAAAAAATAAATAAAAAGGGAAAAAAAAAAAAAAGAGTTAGTAGCACCTGGCCACAGAAAGAAGCAAAATGGGATTCGTGGAAAGAAAACAGCATATGCAGAGGATACGGGGCTGAAAGAAGCTTGCTCAGCTGGAGAAACTAAAAGAACATCCAATTGCATGAAGCAGAAAGAAGAGAACGTGTTATGAGAAGATGCTGGAGATGTGGGCAAAGACAAGGAGGTGCTCCAGATTCTATCGGTTAAAACAGTTTTAGGGGCACCTGGGTGGCTCAGTGGGTTAAAGCCTCTGCCTTCAGCTCAGGTCATGATCCCAGAGTCCTGGGATCGAGCCCCACATCGGGCTCTCTGCTCAGAGGGAAGCCTGCTTCCCTTCTTCTCTCTCTGCCTGCCTCTCTGCCTATTTGTGATCTCTGTCTGTCAAATAAATAAAAATCTTTAAAAAAAAAAAAACAGTTTGTGGTATACATTTTATCCTACAGCCACAACTAAAGCCTCAATCTCGGGGCGTCTGGGTGGCTCAGTGGGTTAAAGCCTCTGCCTTCGGTTCAGGTCATGATCCCGGGGTCCTGGGATCGAGCCCCACATCGGGCTCTCTGCCCTGCAGGGAGCCTGCTTCCTCCTCTCTCTCTGCCTGTCTCTCTGCCTAGTTGTGATTTCTGTCTGTTAAATAAATAAAATATTTTTTAAAAAAAATAAATAAATAAAGCCTCAATCTCCAAATCTAGTTCACCACACCAACCTGCCTCCCTGTCTCTACTGAGTTATTCCACAAATGAAGAACCACTCATCTATAACTCATTTGTTTCGTAGTTCTTTTTCTTCATATTTAACATCTGTGAGATGGATGGTATCTTATAACCAATGACATCTTACAATTAATTGAGAGCCCTTTTCTTAGTGACACATAAAATAACAGTGTATCTTTTTAATTAGTGGCATCTGAGATTCAATATAATACCTATTTTATATATTATATTTATATATCTTTAATATCAATTAAATATAATATCTAGTAAATATAATATCTGATGCTGAATGGATATCTGTTTGAAGGAAGGCAGACTGTTGTGGTACTTTCATACATGAAAATAAATGACTTCACCACCTATAAAAACGACTACCAAAATGTGCTCTGAGAGAATCCCTTAGGATTTTAACTGCTTTTACAGGTTCCCATAGGTCAAATTTCCTCTAAAAAGCTGGGTACATTCCCATACTGCCAAGATGCTGGCTGAAGATTCTGCAAGACATAATTATAAAAAAAACAAGTTTCAACAATTGTCAAGACTGGTAAAAATCAGGAGTATCACCACTAGCAGGGGAGAAAAAGGAGTGCATAGGAAATGGTTTACTTCTACTACCTCTCCCAGTTCTAAACAACTAAGCATAACCACAAATAAATGACTGGGATTAAAGCAGATGGGTCATTAAAACATGAGCTTCAGTAGAGAGTGGGTAACATACAACACTCCCAGTAGGTTCTGGTAAGCTCTGTTAAAGGATATAGATTAGGCCTCAAGTCAAAATGGGGTTCCTATGTCCTGCCTCTTGAGCAGGTTCTGAGCAAGGCTTCACCGGTTTACCCACGCACAGAAAGGCTGGGACACAGAACCAGAAACCATACAGATCAGGCTAGTGCTGCCTGGACCCCATCTCCCCTGTTAATTATTGCCTGGAGGCAAAAGGCAAGAAGTGAAGGAAAGCCTTGTCTACCGGTGAAGCACTCAGTGAGAAAGAGAACAGAGGCACGTGGAGACACAGTACTTTGACCCATGTTAGTGTCAGGTTCCAAAGTTTACTATTTGCCATTCTTTCTCCCATGAGGAGAAGCACATAAAGACAAACGAGGAAGAGACTCCAAGGGAAAACAGAGTTCTTCTCCTCTATAACACAAAGAAGTGAGACCTACACCCTCCTGAAAGGTGAAAATTTTAGTAATACTACTTTCAAATCTGATCATAGATACCTTTCTTTCTACAACTACCTAAGCTGTGTAATTTGACACTTGATACAACAAAGCCATAAAGATTTATAGGATCCATAATCATTACCTTGACAACGAAGATAAAATCTACTATCATAAAATACTCCATACTTTAAAGGAGACAGCAATGACTTTTGCAGCAAAGATATCTTTTATCCTGCTTATTTGCACACACCATCTGCTTTATTAGCATGTCATGTCACACAAAACTGCTCTTGTAATTGCAAGCCTCGTATTATGACAACACTAGCAGAGTATGAAGGTATGGAAGAGACAACACGCTGAGAGGGAGAGAACAGCTAATTTATTTAGTCTTGCCCTACCTTGTCCCAAAATTGTTTAAGCAGCCTAGTATTCATTTGCCTCGCCATTCAAAACTATGTTTTCCCACTTATATGCTAGGTGTATTGTGTCATACAATGGAGATAAAACAGTAAAGAAAACATGGTTAATGTGGTTTTTTTATTCTAAAGAAATCGACAGTCTCATAACAGAAATAATTTGCTAAATAGACGGTAAGGAGAAACGGCGACGATTCTGAAGTCCAGTAGTTGGGGTACAGAGCAACCAACACATGGATGGGTAAGTGTCCGCACATCCATTTTTATACTTTTCCGAGTGCATCACAATACACAGCATTACTTGATGGTTTTCTTGACTTATGTAGATGATCTTATACTGTATCACTCTGCGACTCAGGTTTTTCCACTCACGTCATGTTTTATGGTTTTAAGTCGTCCCCTGCTTACACATACACAAAGCTGCTGCACACAACACGTCTGCAGTACAGTCTCCCACTACAGGATTATCACACATTCTATTGAACTTTCCTCGCCAACATATACTGAGGCTGCAGTTCTTCCCTGAATCAACTGATACAACCAGGAATCTCATTTTTTTTTATCTATTTCTGCAGCACAAGCAAGTTTTCTTCGAGGCCATCTAACTCTCCAGATCTTGTTTCCTTTCTCAGTCAGTTACTGTGATGAATAAAAAATATAAGGGCAATAAAGCACTTTCTAAATGGTCATGTTCTACATAACCTGACGAAGTTAAACGCAGATTACTATATGACTCGGCCATTCCACTGCTTGATCTATAACCAAGAAAAAAAAACATGACTTCACACAAAAACTTATACATGAATGCTCACAGCAATATGATAGTATTATTTGTAATAGTCCAAAAGCAGAAACAGTGCAAATGTCTGTCAACTGATGAATAAATAAAATGTGACACAGCCATACCATGGAATATTAGTTAGCACTGAGAAGGGGGAAAGTAATGATCCCAATACAGCACCGATGAACCCTGAAAACATTATCCTAAGGGGGAAAGAGGATGGGGAAAGGCCATCAAAAAGTCACATATTTATAATTCCATTTATATAAAACAGCATATCATTAAAATAGATAAAGTCATAAAAACAGAATGTAAGGATTAGTGGTTGCCAGGGGCTGCAGGGACGAGAGAATGGGGACTCATTTCTAATCATTTTGAAATTTCCTCTGAAGTGATGAACGTATTCTGAATTAGATGGTGGGAATGCTTGCATAACCTATGAGAAGGCTAAAAAATCACTAACCTGTACACTTTAAAATGGTGAATTTTATGCTATGTGAAATATATCTCCAAAAAATTGCTTTAAACTGTAAACTGCCCAGATAGGAACTATGACTTACACACCTTTGCATCCCATAAAATACCTTGTATATGGTAAGCTCTCAAGTTATTTATTTACTACAACAATATTATGTACACCAAGAATCTCATTACTCCAAATTAATTTGAAACTTCACCCCTACACTATCCCAATTTATATCTATTCTCTGATTTCAGTAAGATGAAATGTAATTCTTATTAAAGAGGGTGGAGGCCATCCTAAATGTAGTGCGTTCCTAGATTATGGATGTTCATAGTGTGCTATCTTCCAGTACTTGATGAAGAGTGAAAATCTACCAACAAGGGATCCCAGGGAGCTCAGTCAGGCTGGGTCACAGGTTGTGGGGGTAGAAGGGGAGAAATGGGCAGAAACAGGGGACAATTTCTGTCCAGGGTCCTGAGCTTAGTTCCATAGTCCTCCCACCCATGCGCACGGACAATTTGAATTGCAGAAAACTTGACTTTATTATACAAAAGAAAATCTAATGGTAATTTACCTAATCTGTTTTCTGCTTCTGGTTAACTTTGAAACAATACACTAATTATGTATATCATTACATTGTGTCAGATTAATTATTTGTAGGTTTTATCCACATGAAACCCCATGGAGACTCCCTTCATTCCTCATTCAAAGTACTTTTATTAAAGCACTACTATCCAAGACAATAGGTTCATACTTAGTCAACCAAGCCCCAGACCTTGTCAAGCCCTCACAGACATTAAACAAGTTAAACTCCAGAATTCACTGTATGTTATGCTCAAGTTCTAGTCACATCAGCTCAGTCTTTTTTAACTGTGGAGAGAACAGACACACACACACAAAACAGAGGAAAAATGAGAAGAATTAGTGTGAATAATAGAAAACACTGCATGAAAAGGGAGGTTTTCCAAGTTAACATTAATATACTGTTCATCTTTTTCTGGTAGTGTATCTACTGCATTTCAGATTTGCTGAGAAGAATCACATCTGTGTGACATAAATGAGTGGATCTCTAAGCTGACAAATGACAAATGAGAATGTTCTATTGATAAAATATATGAACTGCAAAAGGGGGGAATCCAAATTTTAGCCCCCAATTGATTTATATCACTGGATCATGTTTCTGTTCCTTATGATTGTAATTGTTTTAGCTTGATAGAGAAATACATTTAATCATTAACACCAAAGAGAGACTTGGACTGCCTTTCCTCAAGTCTCATTCCTCAAGACCTGCATGCAGCACTTGACAACACTGCCCAACAGGTACATTTTGAAGCTCTCTTATCCCTCAGTGTGGAAACTACATGATCATCCTCTTGTCCTCTCATTCTAACTCTGCTGTGTCTTATACTGATCTTCTCCCTTTTCCTCTTGTTCTTCCCTAGCAGCTCTCAAAAGCCAAGCTTCATCCTCATCTTTCTGTGAGATTTTCTGTTATACTTGTTATTAAAAAGCACTTCTTCAGGGTGCCTGGGTGGCTCAGTGGATTAAAGCCTCTGCCTTCAGCTCAGGTCATGATCCCAGGGTCCTGGGATCGAGCCCCACATCAGGCTCTCTGCTCAGCAGGGAGCCTGCTTCCTCCTCTCTCCTCTCTCTGCCTGCCTCTGCCTACTTGTGATCTCTGTCAAATAAATAAATAAAATCTTTAAAAAAAAAATGTTCTCTTAAAAAAAAAAAAAGCTCTTCTTCCAGTGTCTTGAAAGGGCCCTGTCCGTTTAACATTCAAAACAACATATGCATCAGGCATCTCATCCTCTGACTTCCCTCTACACCATGCAGGCTCTGTTGAAGAGCTTGTTGCTTGTTGTCACAAAGGAAGGAAAGAAATAAGCATAGTTCAAATTCTGACTCTGTCACTTACTAATTATGTCACTTCTGACAGAGGAGTTAGGTTTGTGGAGCTTCCTCTTATATAAAATGTGTACAATAATCTCCAAAGGGATGTTGGATTAAATTGTCATGATAATGGTGACAACATTTAAATATTAGTTATTACGTGTCAGATACTGTTAAGCACTTTACACATACTAACTCATTTACTCTTCACAAGAATCCTGCTATTCCCATTTTATAGATCAGGAAACGAAGGCACAGAAAGCATATTCACAAAGTCCCATCACAGTTGTTAATAGGCATTCAATAAACAGTGGCTGCTCTCATGCATACCTCTATGCTGTGACTCCCAAGCCCGTAACCCACAAAACATAGATCTTCATTCACTTCAACTCTGCAGAGGATTTCCAGAACATGTCTCACCAACATAAACATAACGATGTCAAAACTCAAACTACACCTTCCATTTCCCTCCAGCCAATCTACGTGCACACAGCAAATGGTTCTCAGCCTTTCGGGATGATGACACTCAGGACTCCTCTTTTCTCCACTTCCACTTCCTTGACCCCTGTCCTCCCAGAGGGCCTGATTCCAGAGCCAAACCAACTACACTAAATGTATGCTTCCAGAACAATTCCGTAACTTATATAAAGTCTGATGGAAACAAGAACTGGCAACACCTCAAAGCCCATCCACAGGGGATGTCTGAAAGGCAACCGAGGGATAAGAGGCAGAAACAAGATTCCCTGACTGCACACGCAACCAGATGATGGAGGCAGGAGCAAATATGTGATCAGACTGCAATTCATTCTCAGAGTAACAAAGAGCATTCTTGAAATGGCCTTGACAGCATCCAAAACAAAAACACAATAAAACCTTAGAAGAGACCATCGTGAGGGAAAGGTGGTATGAAAGATGATGAAGATTGGTGAATCCTGAGCAAGGTAAAGGAGTGGAAAAACACTAATCCGTATTGAATAAAAAGCCATGTTAATCAGACACAGAAGTGTCTGTTTACATTATCTGGTTTTGTTTTTATGTCATGAAAAAGAAAGCAAACTCGTATCTCAAGAGTGGGGAGGGAAAGAAGCTAACCCCAGTAATGTCATTCTTAGAGGTTTCATTTTAGCAGCCTGACAAACCAGCACTATGTGCCTCCAACTGTCAATAGGGCCGACAGAACCACTTAAGCTAATTAACTAGCTAGGTCTTTAAAATGCAATGGGAACTGTACATCAACATCACTTAATTATTGCAAAACTGGAGGCTGCTAAATAAATATTGCAAAGCCTTCGGTAAATAAATGGCACTGCCGTTCTATCATGCATTATTACGAAAAGTGAATATAGTTGAGTATGGAAAAGCAAATAAAGTTCTAAAAGCAGAATTCAGAATTTGTATTAATATGAAACGACTTCTAATTAATAAGTAATCTACGGTATTGCCCAACATATCAACTGTAAACAGTTAATTCAAGTACAGGTCAAATCAATAAGTTTATATAAACAGATGCTTCAAAAGAATGATCAATTCAACATACAAAAGGCAAAGAGTAACTGGCAAAAACCTCCTGGAATAAGAAGATAAATGAGATACTTACATATATTAAATATTCTTTCAGTAATTTATCGAATGGGATGCTGTATGGAATTTTTTCATGACTCCTTCAGAAATAATAACCAGAATGTAAATTTTTTAAAAAAATCAATAAAGCCACAGTCTATGGTTAAAGACTATAAAGAGGATTGTTAAGTAATAACATAAAATCAAGGAAAGCAACATTTTAATCATAAAGTGGATTATGCGAGCCCAAAGTAAAGACTGAACGCTGGGGGCATCTGGGTGGTGCAGTCAGTTGAGCGTCCAACTGATGATTTCGACTCTGGTCATGATCTCAGGGTCGTGGGACTGAGCCCCACACTATGTGTGCGGTCTGCTTGGGATTCTCTCTCTCTCCCTCTTCACCCTCCCACCCCACATGTGGACACATACCCTCTCTCTCTTTTTAAAAAAGTAGAAGTAAAAAGAGTGAACTATGGCATTCTCCAGGTCATGACAGTACACTGGTCTTCACCTGCTTCTTAGGCCCCGTCAGTGCTTCCCAGCTTCTGCCTGTACTACCGCATAACACCATGATGCCTGCTGGGAACAGGACTACATCTGCATCTTTCTCCAGAGCTGAGTACAAAGCCTGGCATACAGCAGTCAGGCAGTAAGTGGTCATTCAAGAATTTGTTTACACATCTGTTTCTGCCACAAAAGTGGGAACTTCCTGAAGAGAAGGAGCAATTCTTACTTATCCTTGTGTACTGAACACCTAGAATAGTGTCCAACATTTAATATGCAGCTAGGAATGTTTGTTAAATAAAGGATCTTTATTTTCAAGTTATAGCACCCACCTTGGGGTTTTATAATGCAGGTAAGTAATATATGTCTCTTACATAAAGCTGATTTCCAGAAAATAAATTTACTAGATGAGAGGACTGGGTGCCCCAAGTGACACACTGAGATAAACATATTTCTGAACGTAAGGATGCTGTCCCTATGTTTATTTTTCCTTCTTCTTTGTGTTCTTTCATTTGTATCTTTTCACTGCAGATATTTAAGCACATTGCTGATGCCAGCCAACCATGCACTGGCCACAAAAAGTACCACCTCACATGATGCAAACTCTGGAAGCCTGGCCCTACGCAGGAGCCCTCACAGAAGCTTTGTTTCCTATCAGTCACTGAAAGAACACAAGTTTGATAATGGCCATTTGCTTGAAAATCCCGCTGTGATCTATCAAACTTTTAATATGAAGTTCCAGGAAGCCCAGTGAATTCTGAGTAGGTCGTGAACTCCAGGGCAAACAGAAGCTACCATGTAGGGTCTTGTTTGACCCCAAGCACCATTACAGCAGACCAGTAGTCATTGTCTCAGTTCACCGTGTGTTTTGGGGAATTTGTTTTTCCCCATCCATTACAGAGAAGCAGAGCTATTTGGGTGAAAGAAATAATCTCTGTCCTTTCCTCTAGGGTTCTTGATTCCATGGGTTACCAGTTCTCTGTGCCTCAACCACTCTGCAATTTACTCAACCTTGTCTACAAAGAGGTAAAAATCAGAATAGATATTTTCTGCATTTCCATTTTAGTATAAAAGAGGACTTCTTACATTATAAATGTACTGCTCATGCTTATTTTACAAACTGGAAACTTCATCAATTCATCAATTGACTTTCTAAATTCATTCTGTGTGTATATCCATGCTTGTATACATGCATAAATATAACTCTTGTGTATGTGTCCATTTGTTGTGGACATTGTGTGTGGTTTACACACAAAGTCTTTAAGAAAGGATCAGAGAGTGATACTTCCTCTTAGATATTCCTTCTTCTGAAACACATCCAAAAACTGGAAGTCTGGTCTCTATCCTTATTTCGCACCCTTGTGTGCATGGTAAAGCTAAAGGCTTTGCATATGATGTTTCATTCAATCCTCAAAATGACACATGGAGAAATGAAAACTCAAATGGATTACTAAATTGGCCCAAAGGTGAAGAAAGAGAGGCAAAATGTAAACAAGATCGGTCTGCGCCCAGAGTACCTGATCTTGACAATAATACAGCAAGGCAGTACAGTAGGGGAGGAAAAAAAGAATCCAGCAAGTTTCCTTCAGACACAACTGGTAATTTCACAGACAGACATGAGAAACACATTTGCTACTTAGGTACAAATCTGTTATTTATATTGCCTGGAATATCTGAAAAGTGTTCCCACAGATTTTATGTATATTGCATTTATATATATAGTGTGTATATGTGTGTGTGTATATGCATTTTTTTTTAAAGATTTTATTTATTTAATTGACAGAGAGAGATCACAAGTAGGCAGAGAGGCAGACAGAGAGAGAGGAAGGGAAGCAGGCTTCCTGCTGAGCAGAGAGCCCGACGCGGGACTCGATCCCAGGACCCTGAGATCATGACCTGAGCTGAAGGCAGCGGCTTAACCCACTGAGCTATCCAGGCGCCCCATGTGTATATGCATTTTTAACACAAAGATTCCCGTGTAACACACATATCCAAGTTCTATTTCAATGCATCAGCTTTCAAATGGGGGCAAAAAAAAAAAAAAAATCACCTGAACCAACCACTTGGTTAACTTACTCAAGAGGGTTTTTTTTTTTTTTAAGAAAACTAAACAAAACTATAATGGGGAAGAAAGAAATGAAATACAATCAAGAGTACTGACTGTAACTTTCTTATAGGGTTAGTTACTAAGCCACTACTCTTGACCCCGTTCTATCAACCCTGCACTATACTGCTCAAGCAAAATTTTTTTAAAAGCATATCTCATGATACTACTCTCCTCTCAAAATCCTTCTCTGTCTACATATTACTCCAGCATGAGATAAACTCGTTAGCTTTCAAAGGCAAAAGGCAGGTTAAACAGTCAAGTATGAGACAAAGGAGGTATAGAGATTGTGGAGAATGGGGAGGTCACACACCTGTAAATGTGGTTTGATGTAGGACGTTCAGGATAAACACTGAAACCAGTGTTCAGCCCAGTGGCTACTTGTTTCCAAGCTGTGCACTTATAGCATAAAACCTTGCTGTTTTGTTGAGCAATAAGGCTCTAGGATTTCTGGACAGGGCATGTCCAAGTTTTATTCCCTATTAATCTACCGCACCCATCAAACTTCAGGCTCCTGTAAAAGCAGAGTACTTGACAGAGCTATCAGTAAGATACACGTACTTCTTTCAGAAAGTATCCCAGGACTAAGGAAGGTTTTACAAGTGAGGAATTTGGACTAGGCCAATCCTGGAATTAATCTTTAACAATGGGAAAATTGAGACTTGCTAAAGTCACAAATGGTGCTTGTAGGCAAGCCATAATCAGAACCCAAGCCCTCTGGCAACTAGTTCAATTTTTAAATCCAATTGTTTCTGCTCAGAATCTTTCTACATTTGGCAACTCCTCTTACATAAGAAGTTCATTTGAATATTGTCATTTACTTAATACCAACATTGAAACCTCAATCTTATTATGTACATTACAGAACACAAAATTAACAAGTTACAGTATTTTTAACTCCATGCATTTGAAAATACTCCAAAATAGCTTTTATGAACCATTTACCAAGGCTCCAGTTGTTCAATCTCTGAAGTAATTGACCTCAGTCATGTAAAAACACTGACAAGAGTTAACTGGCTTTTGGCCCATAGGAGCTTCAAATCCAGTTCAGAAGTATATAATAATTCTAAACATCTCAAACAACTTTTCCAATAAGTATTCTTGCACCCCTAAACTAATGTCAAGGTATGGGCAGATGAATATAGTGTTTAGGTACTCAAAGAAAAAACAACAAACTCCATTAATACTAATGCTATCAATTCTTGGTTACCTGAGAACGACAGGCAGATATAGATACACACACACACACACACAGATACACATCGTACTGCTTTAATGCAATGTGGAATATGCTACTCCAGTACCCAGACAGATGTGCAATGCTCCCACCCTTTTGTGATTACACAAAAGTGAGCAATCAGTATGGAAACAGACAATAGTAACAGACTATTTAAATAGATAGTAACCACTGGGCTATATTACACCAAAAACCTGATACAGTGTTCTATCTCTGTTTCTTATTATTCTTGTGGGTTTTTTTTTTTAACTCTTTATTCAGACATCTAGGTATCATCTGTCATTTTCTTCCTAGTTGCAAAGGAATTTTTACTTGCCTAAGTCATTATCTAAACAAGCACTCTTTAAATTAGAACCAAAACATCTGTTTTTTTCAGTGACTTTTGAGTCCACACCACAAATCAAACAGTCACAATATTAAAATAATCTGAGATGGGCAATAGTAACTAAAAATTTTCTAGTATTAATTTCCAAACATTTGAAAGAAACAATCATTCATTACTTTTGGGGGGGTGGGAGTAAAATAAAATTACAAAATTTTAAACAAAAGGAAACTTAGAGATCTCCTAATGAGTAAACTAATGACAAAGGGAGGTACAGAAATGTTGGATTATGTGATTTATAATAAACCAAAGTATGCATAATTAAATCTCTATCAATCAGAAGCCATTTACATAAGAGCTAAATAATTTAAGTAAATTTCCACAGAGTTATAATACAATCTACTGTTGACTTCAGAATAAGTTTATATTAACTAATAGACTCAAACTTTAAACACATTGGGTTTTTTTTTAACCTACACAAATAGTGAAAGGAAAATTGCAATCAAAAAGAAAAACAACATTGTGATTTATTTAAACACCTCAAAATGTCATCATAAAATGGTCTACGTTAAAAAAAAGGAACTACTTCAAATTATTTGCTGTTCACAATGCATATTCTTATTTCACTTGGCAAATTTAATTGTGTTTTGTGTATGACCTTTAAAGCATCATTGTCACAGCTTGATGATAACATCCAAATAATTTCAATAAAACATCTACCACAGATGGGAAGTAATAAAATCATAATAGAAATACTCAAGCTTTATAATAGTATCTAGGAGAATTTCTTTTCTGAAACTTAGTCTATGCCTCCTCAGAAATGAATACTGTGCGTCCAAGTGAATTTCTCGGGAAGACACAATAAAAACTATTGAAGTGCCTCTCCCATTACTCTCTGAATAGCCAAACTTCACCATCCTGTATGCCTGATCATTCATTTCTTCAGACCTCATTAACGCCTTTCCTAAGAATCTCAATTAGATCTTATACATATCCCCCGCATATCCTACTGAGTACCAGACACAAAGCCACATGAAGCAGTCTCCTCTTTAAGGTCTTTTTCCATTTATTTTCTAAAAATTATTTCCCATAAATGACACCATTTTATCATTCATGATTTGCGTAAAAGCCACACCTCACAAGCCAGATTGAGTTCCATAAGTTTACTGATTCTTTTATATCTCCTACAATGACTAGCACAAGGTACACATATAGCAGGTTCATACATCCCACTTGAAGAAAGCAGTAAAGATATTCACACAAATATATGAGAGTATGAATATAAACTCCTAGCAAATGCCATGCACTGGCCTTCAAGTGTAGATAAATAATGATAAAAACTGAAATGTTATATGTGTTTGTACAAACGGCATTTGCTCTCATGTTGACCGATATTTAAATGTTAATTTTATATTTTAAGTATTTGAGAAAATAAGGGGTAATTTTTATAGTCAAACATTAGTAGATATAAGATCATTACAAATAAGCAGTATTATCCCTATTGTTTAAACAGGGCAACTACCCAAAGAATAAGTAAGAAGTAAATCCAGAAATCAAACTTAGGTCTTCACAACCAGTGAACTGTGGTTGGTTTGGACTACTGTGACCAAGAGTCGCCTTGCTATTTTCCCTAACAAACCACAAAATTACCTTTTCCTATGGATTCCACACAGGAAAACTTTTGCGAATACTGTTTGACCCTACCAATACAGCTTCGATGAATGTTTTTCAATAAAAAATTTACCAGTGCGGTGCTGCCATTCTCAAGGCTGCATATATTGACACTTCTGTTAAAACACAGTCATTCTTTACTATATCTTTGTAAAATAACTTGATGCCTAGAATTTGGTATCTCCAGTTTTGCTTCTTGTTTTCAAAATTGCTTTGGTTATCCATGTTCCTTTGTGGTTCTACACAAGTTTTAGAATTTCTTTGTTCTGTTTTGTAAAAAATGTTACTGGTATTTTTATAGGAATTGCATTAAATCTGTAGCTTGTTTTTGGATAGTATAGACATTTTAACAATATTCTTTCTGTCGTCTTCAGTTACTTTCATCAATGTTCTATAGTTTTCAGACTACAGGTCTTTTGACATCTCATGGATACGTTATTATTTTTGTGCAATTGTAAATAGGATTGTTTTCTTAATTTCTCTTTCTGCTACTTCATTATTAGTGTACAGAAATGCAAAAGATTTCTGTACATTAATAATGTATCCTGTGACTTTATTAAATTCATCTATCAGTTCTAGCAGTTGTTTTGGTGGAATCTTTTAGGTTTTCTATATAAAGTACCTTGTCATCTGCAAATAGTGAAAGTTTTACTTCTTCTTTATAATTTGGATGCCTTTTATTTTTTCGTTGTCTGATTGCTGTGACTAGCACTTCCAGTCCTATGTTGAATAAAACTGGTGAAGGAGGACATCCTTGTCTTGTTCCTGACTTTAGGGGGAAGTCTCTCAGTTTTTCCTCACTGGGTATGATGTTAGCTGTGGGTTTTTCACGTATGGCCTTTATTATGTTGAGCTATGTTGCCACTAAACCTACTTTGTTGAGGGTTTTTATCATGAATTGATGGCAAATCATCAATTTATGATTTGTAGTCATAAATTGTCTTATACTTAGTCAAATGCTTTCTCCGCTTCTACTGAAATGATCATATGGTTTTTATTCTTTCTCTTGTTAATGTGAGGTATGACATTGATTGATTTGTGAATATTGAACCATCCTTGCATCCTGTGAATAAATCTCACATGATCATGGTGAATGATTTTTTTAATGTATTATTAGATTCAGATTATTAGTATTTTGTTGAGGATTTTTGCATCTATGTTCTTCAGAGATATTGGCCTACAATTCCCTTCTTTTGTAATCAAAACAGTATGGTACTGGCACAAAAACAGACATAGATCAAGGGAACACAGAATAGAAAACCCAGAAATAAACCCACAATTATATGGTCAATTAAGTTTCAACAAAGCGGGAAAGAATATCCAATGGGGAAAAGACCGTGTCTTCAACAAATGGTGTTGGGAAAACTGGACAGCAGCATGCAAAAGAATGAAAGTGGACCACTTTCTTATGTCATACACAAAAATAAGCTCAAAACAGATTAAAAACCTAAATGTGAGACCTGGTAAAAATGCTAAGAGAACACAAGCTGTAATTTCTTTGACATTTGCCAAAGGAACTTTTTTCTAGATATGTCTCCTAAGGCGAGGGAAACAAAATAAAAAAAACACTATTGGGACTACAGCAAAATAAAAAATTTCTGCAGAGCCAAGTAAACAATCAACAAAACTAAAATGCAACTTATTAAGTGGGAGAAGATATTAGCAAATGATATATCTGATAAAAGGTTAGTATCCAAAATATGTAAAGAACTTACACAACACAGCACCCCAAAAAACAAATAATCTAATTAAAAATGGGCAGAAGACATGAACAGACATTTCTCCAAAAAAATACATACAGACAGCCAACAGACATATGAAAAGATGATTAATATCACTCATCATCAAGGAACTGCAAATCAAAACTACAGTGAGTGGCTAAAATAAAATACACAAGAGACAACAGATGTTAGTGAGGATGTGGAGAAAAAGGAAGCCTCTTGCACTACTGGTGGGAATGCAAGCTAGTGCACCCACTGTGGACAACTATATGGAAGTTCCTCAAAAGTTAAAAATAGAACTACCCTATAATCCAGTAATCACACTACTGGGTATTTACCTCCAAAATACAGAAACACTACTTTAAAGGGATATATACACCCCTATGTTTACAGCAGCATTATTTACTATAGCCAAGTTATGGAAGCACTCCAAGCAACCAAGCATCCAAGCAACCATCAACTGATGAGTGGATAAACAATCTGTGTGTTTGTGTGTGTGTGTGTGTGTGTGTGTGTATGTACACATACACATGTGTACATACACATGTGTACATACACACACACACACACACACACACACACACACACAATGGAGTATCATTCAGCCAAAGAATGAAATCTTGAAATTTGCAATGACTTGGATGGAGCTAGAGAGTATAATGCTAAGCAAAATAAGGCAGAGAACTATAAACACTGTATGGTTTCACTTGTATGTATAATTTAAGAAACAAGAAAGAAAATGAGCAAAGCTAAAGAAAGAGAGAGAAAGAGAGAAACCAAGAAACAGATCTTAACTATATAGAACTGATGGTTCTATGGGGAGGGAGGTGGGAAAATGGGTGATATTTCACCTATTGGTGATAGGGATTATCATGTCATGATAAGCACCGGGTGATGTATGATATTGTTCAATCACTGTATTCTACACCTGCAACTAACGTAACACTGTATGCTAAATATACTGGAAGTAAAATAAAATGAAATTTTTTAAACATTCTTTAAAATGGGAAAACTATAATTGTTTAAATTTCCATTTTCCTAGTTACCTTTCTATTCTGATCCTGCCTCCATGATATTATGCTCGACTCCTGTTCAATGCGGTTCTGGGTATTGCCCCAAAATCTTCACATGATAATTCTAAAAAAAACTTTCAACACTTGCACAGGTCATGAACATCATGCTTTAAGTATAAAATTCAGTAAGGAAAGCATTATCTGGGTATTTATTGGGCTCCACTCACAGTTCCAGTGCTTTTACTAAACTGATCAGAGCACATTATGAAGCTGAGGGTTACAAGAATGCAAAAGCTGGCAGGGACCTAGGGAGCGTCAGTATTAGAAAACTACTCATCTCAGAAAGGCACTAATGTCTATCACTTCTTTTGTAATCATCTGTCTTGTCCTGACATGAGTTAGACCAACTGAGGCTGGATAGAGATAGAACCCCTAAGTAATTCCTCTAGCCATAAAAATGGCTTTTAAACCTGAGGTAAAAGCTCCTTTATAAAATTCCATTGTGTAACTGATTCCCATGTCACATGTTAATGCAGAGGCAACCACAACCATAAAATATTGTCTGCTTATATATACATTTTCAATGATGCAATACTAAAATGAACACACTACTCCAAAATAAAACTGGGCCTTAATCATAATATATATTATATGTATATTATACATATTCTCATGTATTCTCAATCCTATCCTTAGTTGTTTTCGTAAGTAGGAGGAGACCTATCTGGAAGCCTATACTTTTAACAGTTACATGTTCATGTATTTTGTATTATATATATACATATATGTATACATACACACACTCCCCACATATAAACACATATACATATATAATGTAGTTATATATGTATGTGTTCTTTTGTTTCTAAGTTTATAAAATTTGTAAATGGTATACATAATATTCGGATTTACTGTTTTCACTTGCTATTAAAATTCATCCATACTGGGTGATGCAGAAGCAATGAAACTTGGAACACTGAAAAAAATTAAATTTAAAAAAAAATTCATCCATACTGGGGGCAGAGGCACAGAACTACCAGAATAGTGAAATGAGGAACTGTGTAAATGCTCTCATCAATAAAAACAATGAAAATGCCAGCACAGTTGTGAAAATCAACTTCTCAAAATTCTAGAAATTAACTAAAGGCTTATGAAAATCTAGCATTATCCTAAAAAAACTGTTGAACCTTGGTTAGAACAGCTGAGTTTATGATATTTCAGTATGGTCTACTGTATCTTCCACTCCTGAGTTCTGCAGTAGCTTTAAAAAAC
Organism: Meles meles; assembly: GCF_922984935.1. Classification (NCBI taxonomy): domain Eukaryota; kingdom Metazoa; phylum Chordata; class Mammalia; order Carnivora; family Mustelidae; genus Meles; species Meles meles. The sequence goes on from NC_060086.1 coordinate 14,332,539, forward strand.
AAGCAACCCCACAAACCAGCAGCCTCCCAAACACAATAACTGACAAAAACCTGTAGCTCTGCAGCTTTCAGGTTTGGATCTCCTTAAAACCACCATCTCCAGAACACTGTCACTATTTGACCTATCTCCGCTCCCTAGAAAAGCCCAGAAAGCATTATTATCTGATGTCACTCAGAGCTCATTAAGTTAGAAAAGCCCTCATCCCCTGGGTATCTGTCAGAGACAATTAGCTGTAATTGATTAACATTACCACTATTAGAACTGTCATACCAGCTGGGCAAGCAAGAGCCTAGCCAAAAATTTAAAAGGAAGATCTATGGAATAAGATGTCCACAGAGGGGTGCCTGGGTGGCTCAGCTGGTTAAGCGACTGCCTTCAGCTCAGGTCATGATCCCAAGGTCCTGGGATGGAGCCCTGAGTCAGGCTCACTACCCAGAAGGGAGTCTGCTTCTCCCTCTCCCTCTGCTTCTCTGCCTGCTTGTGCTCTCTCTCACTCTATCAAATAAATAAATAAAATCTTAAAAAATAAAAAAGGTGTCCACAGAAATTTCTGAATGTATCACAGAAATCCTTGGGGACCTAGGACTCCACATACATATATGTAGGGCTCTGTTCATGCCCAGAAAAAAAAAGCTGAGGAGGACCCAAGTCTCTCACTTCTGGATGACTCTGAGGCCCTACACTATAGAAAGTGAAGGCAGGCACAAAAAGTACATGAGTGTTGAAAGTGTGAGAGCCACTCAGCACACAGCACCACTCACAAAAGGCTTGAAGACTTACTGGTAAAAGGAATTTAAGGAAATCTTTCTCTAATCATCAGTTGACACTAATCAAACTAGGCAGAGACTTTTGCGGCTACACACACCAAACAAAAGAGACTTTAGATGATTAGTCCAAAAAAGTCACTATACAAAAAAAGAGCAACATAACAAGATATCCTGGGGATGTGAGGAATTCTGATTTCTAAAGTTTACATATCATTTAAAATTTCTAGTTTGACCAAAAAATTATAAGACATGCAATGAAGCAGGAACCCATGTACAAGAAAAAGATCAACAGAAACTGTCCCTAAGAAAGCCCACACTTTGGACTTACTAAACAAAAGCTATAAATAACCTATCATAAGTATTTTCAAAGAACTAAAGGAAATCATGTCTACAGAATTAAAGGAAAGTAGGGCGTCTAGGTGGCTCAGTCAGTTAAGCTTCTGCTGTCAGCTCAGGTCATGATCCCAGAGTCTTGGGACTGAGTCCTACATCAGGCTCCCTGGTCAGCAGGGAGTCTGCTTCTCCCTCATCCTCTGTGTAAGCACTCTCTCTCTCTCTCATATAAATAAGTCTTTAAAAAAAAATAAAATAAAAAATAAAGGAAAGTATAAAACCAGTATCTCACAAAATAATGAAAGTTAATAAAGAGAAAGACTTTACAAAAAGGAACCACACAGAACCTCGGCAGTTGAAAACTATAACAACTGAAAGGAAGTATTCACTACAGGGGCTCAACAGCATATATGAACTGGCTGAATAAAAAACCAACAACTTTGAAGATATATCAATTTGGGTTATCCAGTTTGAAGAACAGAGGAAAAGTGAAGGAAAGTAAAACTTCTGAGATCTCTGGAACATCACCACATATACAAAGATATGCACACTGGGAGTCCCAGAAAAAGAGAGAAAAAATTGGCAAAGAGTATATTTGAGGAAATAATGCCATTGCAGTTTTCCACTCCAACATATAAAGAACTTGGAAGTCATCACTTACATTCTCTCAACAGAAAAGTGTTGGAAAAAAAAAGAAAAAACTAAAAATGAACAAATATAAGACACATCAGATAACTGAAATCACAGGGCAAACAGCTGTGCCAAAAACTAGAGACAAAGAATCACAGCTTACTAACAGGAAAGCCACTAAAAGCCTGTAGCTGACTTAAGTTAAACCACTAACTCAAATGATAATCGACTAATTGCTTAAGACTAAGCATAGATTAGCATGAGAGGGGCCCAGTCTTAGGGGGTTCCTACATTTTCATGAATTTTACTCCTGGAGCCCTACCAGGTACTCTCAATGAAGACTGGAGAAAAGTTGCAACATTCAACTGGCAGGAGGAAAAGAAAAGTAATAATTCCTAAATATACTCAGAAGGAAAGTAACCATTTGAAATAAGACAAGAGCATTCTGTTCCCCAAAACAAAGACCTGACTTCAAGGAAAACTATTTGACCAGAAGGAAACTGAACTTCAAGAAAAATAATTAAAAATTCAGTCCCTTCCAGCATTCTTGCCATACATAAGTGAAGAAAGCAATGTTACAGAGGTGTCTGAAGATCGTATCCTACAGATGTAAGTCCACGAAAATAAATAATAAATAAATAAATGAATGAATACCTTGAGACTTCATATTAATATTACAGAATGCTTCTTTCCCACAATACATTAACACCATACCTATAGGGCTCCAAGAAAATAATAATGATTACAGTTTAAAAAGAAAAAAAAACCCTGCAAAATACAGACTCTATTTAGGAAGCAGTTCCTAGGACAGCATCATAAATAAATTAATAAAATAACAGGGGTCAGGGGACAAGGATATGAGAGGAAACTAAAGCTTCTAACACCTCCAGTAGTTACAGCAAACACTAAACCTAAATCCAGGCCAGATAAACATAAAATCTCACACTAAATGCCAACTTACTGCAGTTCCTATTACCCAGATAATATGTCCAGCTTTCATCAAAAACTATAAAGCATACTAAAAAGGCAAGAAAACAAAGTCTGAAGGAACAAAGCAAGCATCAGAACAAGATTCATATACAGCAGATTTTAGAATTATCGGTCCAGAAAATTAAAGTAACTATGACTAATATGTTAAAGGATCTAATAGGAAAAGTGTACAGAATATACAGAAATATAAGCAGAGAGATGAAAATAAAATCAAAAGTAAATATCAGAATTCAAAAACAGTGTAACAAATGATGGCCAAAAAGTCATGTTTGATGAAAAACATTAAATTACATATCCAGAAGTTCAATGAACTCCAAAAAGAATAACTCAAAAAGATCTACAACCAGACAACAAACTGCTGAAACACAAAGAATCTTAAAAACAGCAGAAAAAAAAAAGACTCATCTACTACAAAGGATCCTCAGTGAGATTAAAAGACTACTTCTCAGTAGAAACCATGAAGACTTTAAGACAGTAAGGTGATCTATTCAAAGTGGTGAAAGAAAAAGGCTATCAACCAAGAATTACATATCCAACAAAATTATCCTTCAAAAATTAAAGTTCATAATGTCAAAAAGAAAACCTGAGAGAGGGGAACCTGGGTGGCTCAGTCATTAAGCATCTGCCTTTGGCTCAGTTCATGATCCCAGGGTCCTAAGATCATGGCCCACATCAGGCTCCCTGCTCAGCAGGAGGCCTGCTTCTCCCTCTCCCACTCCCCCTGCTTGTGCTCCCTCTCTCTCTCTGTGTCAAATAAATAAATAAATAAATGTAAAAAAGAAAAGAAAAACTGAGAGAATGTGTGACTAGCAGACCTGCTCTACAAGAAATACTAAAGGGATTCATTCCTCCAATCTGAAATAAAATGAAACTAAATGGCATCTCAAATCCACATGAAGAAATAAGAACACCAGGAAAGGAAATTACACTGGTAAATATAAAAAAACAGTATAATGGTATTTGTGGGGAAACGGTCAGAATATATGGAACACACCTAATGCAATAGGTAGAAGGAAGAAATTTACTGCATAAATGCCTATGTTAGTAAAGAAGAAAGATCTTAATCTAAATATTTACCTTACAAATGTAGAAAAAGAAAAGGAAAACACATGCAAGGTAATCATAAAGAAATAATAAAGATGAGAGAGGAAATAAAGAAACATGAAACAGAAAAACAGTAGAGGAAATAAATGAATTTTCTATAAAATAAACCTAAAGTACCAAGTATAGGTCCTTTAAAAATATTAACAAAACTGACAAACCCTTAAGTAGACAAAACTTTAGCAATAAAAAGGAAAAACAGACCACCAAAACAGGAAAGAGATTACCTCTGACTATTAGAAATTAAAAGGATTATGAGGAAATACTATGAACAACTTTGTGCCAATGAATTCAACTACTGAGATGAAATGGACAAATTCCTAGAAAAGTCAAAAATTGCCAATACTGGCTCAAGAAGAAATAGAAAACCTATATACATCTTTAACAAGCACAGACATTGAATACTGGCTCAAGAAGAAATAGAAAACCTATACACATCTTTAACAAGCAGACACTGAATAAGCAATTTAATGTCTTCCCACAAAAAAACAGTCTAAGTCTAGACAGCTTCACTGATGAATTTTATAAAATATTTAAAGGAGAAATAATACTAATACGCTATTTAAACACTCTTTTAGAAAGTAAAAGAAAATAGACATTTCCCAAACCATCCTATGAGGTCTTATCCCCATGACACCAAAGAAGACATCAGAAGAAGAAGAAGAACACCACTACAAACCAACATCCCTCACAAATATGGATGCAAAACAAAACACCCTGAACAAAACATTATCAAACCAAATACAACAACATATAAAAAGTATTATAAACCATGATAAAATAGGAAATACCCCAGGAATACAAGGTTGGTTTAACAGCTGAAAATCAATTAAAATAACACGCCATATTAATAGAATAAAGGGCAAAAACCACATGAAAACTGCAGAATGTGCTTTAGCAAAACCCAATACCCATTCATGGTAAAAATTCTTAAACTTGGAGTAGAAAGCAATTTCTTCAACCTGATAAAGAGTATTTGTGAAAAACCTATAGCAAATACCATACATATAATGAAACATGGAACTCTTTCCCCGTAAGATAAGGAACAAGACAAAGACGTCTGCTCTCATCAATTCTATTTAATATAGTACTGGAAGCCCTACTTGCTCAAAAGAAATAAATAAGTGGCATTTAGTTTGTAAAGGAAATAATAAAACTATCTTTCTTTTTGCAGATGGCATGATCCTCTAAACAGAAAATCCTCAGGAATACACACATACACGCAAACCAAAAAACAAAAACCTATTAACATCAATGTTGTAGGATAAATACAAACAACACAAGATCAGCATACAAAACCAATTGTACTTCTATATATGAGCAAGAAACAACCTAAAAGTGAAAATTTAAGGGCATAATGTCATTCTTAATTGCATTAAAAAGAATAAAGTACTTATGAATAAATTTTAAAGGTGCAAGACTCACACTCTGAAAATTATAAAGCATTTTTGAGGAAAATTAAAGATCTTTTAAAAATGGCAAGACATTTAATGGTCATGGATTAGAAGACTCCATTTTGTTAAATGGCAATACTCCCTACATCAATTTATAGGTTCAATGAAATCCTTATCAAAATTCCAGCAGCCTTTTTCACAGAAATTGGAAGAAAGATCCTAAAATTTATATTAAGATGCAAAAAATTTAAAATAGCCAAAACAATTCTTTAAAAGATTTTATTTATTTGAGAACAAGAGAGTGAGCAAGAGTGAGAGAGCACAAGAGGAGAGAGGGACACAGGGCGAGGGAGACACAGACTCCTCGCTGAGCAGGGAGCCCAACAACACCAGGCTGAATCCCAGGACCCAGAGATCATGACGTGAGCCAAAGGCAGATGCTTAACCAACTGACACACCCAGGGACCCCTAGCCATAAACAATCTGAAAAGGAACAAGTTTGGAAGAATTTCACATCTCATTTTCAAAACTTATAAAATTCAAGTTATTATGACAGTGTGTTATTGGCAATAAAAGACAGACAATGATAGATGGAACAAAACTCAAACTCTAAAAACAAATCCTTATATTTATAGTCCCTCAATTTCTAACAAATTTGGCAAGGCAATTTACAAAGTCTTGAAAACTTTTCTCCTGTGTTTCTTCTAAAAGTTTTAGAACCTTGAAGTCTGTGATCATTTTGAGTTAATCTTTTTGTGTGTTGTGAGGACATCTAAAATCATCTTTGTGTGTGTGTACATCCGGTTGTCTCAGGTTCATTTATTGAACATACTCTACATTCCCTAGTGAATTGCCTTGCCATATTTCTTAGGACACCAGAAGCATGGTTCATAGAGGAAAAAACTGAAATTGATCCTCATAAAAATTTTAAATTTCCACCTCAAAGACACCACTAAGCAAATGAAAAGACAAGCTAAAGACTGGAGAACAATGTTTGCAAAGCAGATATTAGATAAAGGACTTGTACGGCACCTCTTTTAACTCAGTAAAAGTAAGAAATACGACCAGATTAAATGAGGGACAAAAGATATGAACATACATATCACCAAGTAAGATACAGGAATAGCTTATAAATACATAGAAAGATGTTCAACATCATTAGTATTTAGGAGAATGAAAATTAAAACTGCAGTATCACTTAACACTCTTTAGAATGACTATAATAAATAAGTCAGACATTAAAAAATGTTGGTAAGGATGAAGAAAAAAACAACAACAAAAAAAAATATATTCCTGGTAGAACTATAAAATGTGCAGCCACTTTGGAATACAGTTTGTATCTCAAAAACTTAAAAAATAAAACTACTACACAACCCAGCAATTCCACTCCGAAAGAAAGAAATGAACACAGAGGTTCCATACAAACATTTGCACACTAATATTCAAAGCAGTATTATCCATAATAGCCCCAAACTAGAAACAATCTAAATATACATCAAACGGTGAATACATCAAATGTGCTTTCTCTACCTAATGAACTATTCAGGAATAAAAGGGAAAAAACTAAACACATGTGCTATGTCAAGACTGAACCTCAAACATTATTTGAGGTGAAGGAAGTTAGACACCGAGACCGTATATTATATGATTCCACTTATATAAAATGTTGAAGTTTGGGGCAAAAAGTTGATTCTGGTTGCCTGGAGATAGTGGAGGGTGGAGACTGAGATTAACTAGAAATGGGCAGGAGGGACTTAGTGCAGGAGAGAGATGTGTATGAAAATGTTCTAAAGCAGATTTATGGTAATGGCTATACCATTCAATAAAGTTACTAAAAATCATTAAACTATATTCTTGAAACGGGTGAGTTTTAGAATGTGTAGGACATACTTCAATAAAGTTGTGTGGGGGCGCCTGGGTGGCTCAGTTGTTAAGTGACTGCCTTCAGCTCAGGTCATGATCCCAGGGTCCTGGGATAGAGCCCTGCATCAGGCTCCCTCCTCCATGGGAAGCCTTCTTCTTCTCCTTGGGACACCTGGCTGGCTCAGTGGGTTAAGCCTCTGCCTTTGGATCAGGCCATGATCTCAAGGTCCTGGGATCAAGCCCCACATCAGACTCTCTGCCCAGTGGGGAGCCTGCTCCCCCCCCCCGACCCGCCGCTCGCTCTCTCTGCCTGCCTCGCTGCCTACTTGTGATTTCTGTCAAATAAATAAATAAAAACTAAAAAAAAAATAAAGTTGTGTGGAAGAAAAATAAATAAGGAGTTATTTAAAAAGTTATCCATATCATTGCATATTGTATGATTGTTATATAGAATTCCACTACATGGATATGCAGAGTTTATTCAGCTACTTTCCTTTCAATAAACATTTGGGTTGTTTGCAAAATTTTTTTTTCCATTTTATTTATTTTTTCAGCGTAACAGTATTCATTCTTTTTGCACAACACCCAGTGCTCCATGCAAAACGTGCCCTCCCCATTACCCACCACCTGTTCCCCCAACCTCCCACCCCTGACCCTTCAAAACCCTCAGGTTGTTTTTCAGAGCCCATAGTCTCTTATGGTTCGCCTCCCCTCCCCAATGTCCATAGCCCGCTCTTCCTCTCCCAATCCCACCTCCCTCCAGCAACCCCCAGTTTGTTTTGTGAGATTAAGAGTCATTTATGGTTTGTCTCCCTCCCAATCCCATCTTGTTTCATTTATTCTTCTCCTATCCCCCTACCCCCCCCCCATGTTGCTTCTCCATGTCCTCATATCAGGGAGATCATATGATAGTTGTCTTTCTCCAATTGAGGAGAATGCAGGCAGCAACCTCTTCGACCTCAGCCGCAGCAACATCTTCCTAGGAACAACGGCAAAGGCAAGGGAAGCAAGGGCAAAAATGAACTATTGGGATTTCATCAAGATCAAAAGCTTTTGTTTGCAAAATTTTTGCTATTAAACAATGCTATCAAGAACATCACATATATGTGCCTGACACACATAGCAAGAGTTTCTTCTCTTAGATATATAACTGGTATTCAAAGGGCTAAATTGTAAAGTATATGGATTTTCAGCTCTGCAATATAATATCAAACTTTTTTTTCCAAATTTATAAAACAATCAACACTTCTACCAGCCATATGCCTAAGATTCTATGGGTCCATGTCTTCTCCATATGACCCTTACTCTGAAACTCAAACCATGACGCTAGAGACAAATCTAGTCCATTCATTTGAACTGCTATATGGAATTCTGAGGTATGAATAAGTCACAGTTTATGAAGAAGAGTATGCATCTCTTCTGATGCATAATTTCAATGTTTACCTGTTTTTCACCTTAAAACTGTACTGCAGAGGAGGAGTCAAGATGGCGGAGAAGTAGCAGCCTGAGACTACATCAGGTAGCAGGAGATCAGCTCGATAGCTTATCTAAACATTGCAAACACCTACAAATCCAACGGGAGAGCGAAGAGAAGAAGAACAGCAACTCTAGAAACAGAAAATCAACCACTTTCTGAAAGGTAGGACTGGCGGAGAAGTGAATCTAAAACGACGGGAAGATAGACCGCGGGGGGAGGGGCCGGCTCCCGGCAAGCGGCGGAGGAACGGAGCACAAAATCAGGACTTTTAAAAGTCTGTTCCACTGAGGGACATTGCTCCAGGGGCTAAACCGGGGTGAAGCCCACGCGGGGCCAGCGTGGCCCCAGGCCCCGCAGGGTCACAAAAGGATCGGGGGTGTCGGAGTGTCGGAGAGCTCGCAGCTATTAGAACGGAGAAGCCGGCTGCCAAGACAGAGCCGAGGACTGAACTCTCAGCTCGGGGTTACCTTGAACTGGTCGCGGGCTGGGTGAGCTCCGAGCGCGGCTAGAGGCTGGGGATACGGGAGTGATTGGGTGCTGTCCTCTGGGGGCGCACTGAGGAGTGGGGCCCCAGGCTCTCGGCTCCTCCGGGCCGGAGACTGGGAGGCCGCCATTTTCATTCCCGTCCTCCGGAACTCTACGGAAAGCGTTCAGGGAACAGAAGCTCCCAAAAGCGAACCCGAGCCGATTACTTAGTCTGGCCGCCGGTAAGGGCGGTGCAATCCCGCCTCGGGCAAAGACACTTGAGAGTCACTACAACAGGCCCCTCCCCCAGAAGATCAACAAAATATCCAGCCAGGACGAAGTTCATCTATCAAGAAGAAAGCAGATTCAATTCCTAAGACAGCAGAGCAATTCCAGAGGAGGAGAAAGCAAAGCACGGAACTCATGGCTTTCTCCCCATGATTCTTTAGTCTTGCGGCTACTTCAATTTTTTTTTCTTTTTTCAATTTTTTTTTCTTTTTTCAATTTTTTTTTTCTTTTTTCAATTTTTTTTCTTTTTTCTTTTTTCTTCTTCTGCTAAATTTTTTAAAACTTTTACCCTTTTCTTTTTTAACATTTTTTGACTAGTTCATCTAAATATATATACTTTTTCTTTCTTTTTTGTATTTTTTTATTTGTTTTATTTTTTAAATTCTTTTCTTTCTTTTTTTTTTTTTCTTTTTTTTTCAGAAGCTGTTTTATCCCCTTTCTCCCCCCCACAATTTGGGGTCTCTTCTCATTTGGTTACAGCGCATTTTTCCGGGGTCTTTGCCACCCTTTTAGTAGTTTATTTGCTCCTTCATATCCTCTTATCTGGACAAAATGACAAGGCGGAAAAAATCACCACAAACAAAAGAACAAGAGACAGTACCGAAGGCTAGGGACCTAATCAACACAGACATGGGTAATATGTCAGATCAAGAGTTCAGAATGACGATTCTGAACATTCTAGCCGGGCTCGAAAAAGGCATGGAGGATATTAGAGAAACCCTCTCTGGAGATATTAAAGCCCTTTCTGGAGAAATTAAAGAACTAAAATCTAACCAAGTTGAAATCAAAAAAGCTATTAATGAGGTGCAATCAAAAATGGAGGCTCTCACTGCTAGGATCAATGAGGCAGAAGAAAGAATTAGTGATATAGAAGACCAAATGACAGAGAATAAGGAAGCCGAGCAAAAGAGGGACAAACAGCTACTGGACCATGAGGGGAGAATTCGAGAGATAAGTGACACCATAAGACGAAACAACATTAGAATAATTGGGATTCCAGAAGAAGAAGAAACAGAGAGGGGAGCAGAAGGTCTATTGGAGAGAATCATTGGAGAGAATTTCCCTAATATGGCAAAGGGAACAAGCATCAAAATCCAGGAGATGCAGAGAACCCCCCTCAAAGTCAACAAGAATAGATCCACACCCCGTCACCTAATAGTAAAATTTACAAGTCTTAGTGACAAAGAGAAAATCCTGAAAGCAGCCCGAGAAAAGAAGTCTGTAACATACAATGGTAAAAATATTAGATTGGCGGCAGACTTATCCACAGAGACCTGGCAGGCCAGAAAGAGCTGGCATGATATATTCAGAGCACTCAACGAGAAAAACATGCAGCCAAGAATACTCTATCCAGCTAGGCTATCATTGAAAATAGAAGGAGAGATAAAAAGCTTCCAGGACAAACAAAAACTGAAAGAATTTGCAAACACCAAACCAGCTCTACAGGAAATATTGAAAGGGGTCCTCTAAGCAAAGAGAGAGCCTAAAAGTAGTAGATCAGAAAGGTACAGAGACAATATACAGTAACAGTCACCTTACAGGCTAATAATGGCACTAAATTCATATCTCTCAATAGTTACCCTGAATGTTAATGGGCTAAATGCCCCAATCAAAAGACACAGGGTATCAGAATGGATAAAAAAACAAAACCCATCAGTATGTTGCCTACAAGAAACTCATTTTAGACGCGAAGACACCTCCAGATTTAAAGTGAGGGGGTGGAAAACAATTTACCATGCTAATGGGCATCAGAAGAAAGCTGGAGTGGCAATCCTTATATCAGATCAATTAGATTTTAAGCCAAAGACTATAATAAGAGATGAGGAAGGACACTATATCCTACTCAAAGGGTCTGTCCAACAAGAAGATCTAACCATTTTAAATATCTATGCCCCTAACGTGGGAGCAGCCAACTATATCAACCAATTAATAACAAAATCAAAGAAACACATCAATAATAATACAATAATAGTAGGGGACTTGAACACTCCCCTCACTGAAATGGACAGATCATCCAAGCAAAAGATCAACAAGGAAATAAAGGCCTTAAATGACACACTGGACCAGATGGACATCACAGATATATTCAGAACATTTCATCCCAAAGCAACAGAATACACATTCTTCTCTAGTGCACATGGAACCTTCTCCAGAATAGATCACATCCTGGGTCACAAATCAGGTCTCAACCGGTATCAAAAGATTGGGATCATTCCCTGCATATTTTCAGACCACAATGCTCTGAAGCTAGAACTCAATCACAAGAGGAAAGCTGGAAAGAACCCAAATACATGGAGACTAAACAGCATCCTTCTAAAGAATGAATGGGTTAACCAGGAAATTAAAGAAGAATTGAAAAAATTCATGGAAACAAATGATAATGAAAACACAACAGTTCAAAATCTGTGGGACACAGCAAAGGCAGTCCTGAGAGGAAAATATATAGCGGTACAAGCCTTTCTCAAGAAACAAGAAAGGTCTCAAGTACACAACCTAACCCTACACGTAAAGGAGCTGGAGAAAGAACAAGAAAGAAACCCTAAACCCAGCAGGAGAAGAGAAATCATAAAGATCAGAGCAGAAATCAATGAAATAGAAACCAAAAAAACAATAGAAAAAATCAATGAAACTAGGAGCTGGTTCTTTGAAAGAATCAATAAGATTGATAAACCCCTGGCCAGACTCATCAAAAAGAAAAGAGAAAGGACCCAAATCAATAAAATCATGAATGAAAGAGGAGAGATCACAACTAACACCAAAGAAATACAGACAATTATAAGAACATACTATGAGCAACTTTACGCCAACAAATTGGACAATCTGGAAGAAATGGATGCATTCCTAGAGACATATAAACTACCACAACTGAACCAGGAAGAAATAGAAAACCTGAACAGGCCCATAACCAGTAAGGAGATTGAAACAGTCATCAAAAATCTCCAAACAAACAAAAGCCCAGGGCCAGACGGCTTCCCAGGGGAATTCTACCAAACATTTAAAGAAGAACTCATTCCTATTCTCCTGAAACTGTTCCAAAAAATAGAAACGGAAGGAAAACTTCCAAACTCATTTTATGAGGCCAGCATCACCTTGATCCCAAAACCAGACAAGGATCCCACCAAAAAAGAGAACTACAGACCAATATCCTTGATGAACACAGACGCAAAAATTCTCGCCAAAATACTAGCCAATAGGATTCAACAGTACATTAAAAGGATTATTCACCACGATCAAGTGGGATTTATTCCAGGGCTGCAGGGTTGGTTCAACATCCGCAAATCAATCAATGTGATAGAACACATTAATAAAAGAAAGAACAAGAACCATATGATACTCTCAATAGATGCTGAAAAAGCATTTGACAAAGTACAGCATCCCTTCCTGATCAAAACTCTTCAAAGTGTGGGGATAGAGGGCACATACCTCAATATTATCAAAGCCATCTATGAAAAACCCACCGCAAATATCATTCTCAATGGAGAAAATCTGAAAGCTTTTCCGTTAAGGTCAGGAACACGGCAGGGATGTCCATTATCACCACTGCTATTCAACATAGTACTAGAAGTCCTAGCCTCAGCAATCAGACAACAAAAAGAAATTAAAGGCATCCAAATTGGTAAAGAAGAAGTCAAACTATCACTCTTCGCAGATGATATGATACTATATGTGGAAAACCCAAAAGACTCCACTCCAAAACTGCTAGAACTTGTTCAGGAATTCAGTAAAGTGTCAGGATATAAAATCAATGCACAGAAATCAGTTGCATTTCTGTACACCAACAACAAGACTGAAGAAAGAGAAATTAAGGAGTCAATCCCATTTACAATTGTACCCAAAACTATAAGATACCTAGGAATAAACCTAACCAAAGAGACTAAGAATCTATACACAGAAAATTATAAAGTACTCATGAAAGAAATTGAGGAAGACACAAAAAAATGGAAAAATGTTCCATGCTCCTGGATTGGAAGAATAAATATTGTGAAAATGTCTATGCTACCTAAAGCAATCTACACATTTAATGCAATCCCTATCAAAATACCATCCATTTTTTTCAAAGAAATGGAACAAATAATCCTAAAATTTATATGGAACCAGAAAAGACCTCGAATAGCCAAAGGAATATTGAAGAACAAAGCCAAAGTTGGTGGCATTACAATTCCGGACTTCAAGCTCTATTACAAAGCTGTCATCATCAAGACAGCATGGTACTGGCACAAAAACAGACACATAGATCAGTGGAACAGAATAGAGAGCCCAGAAATCGACCCTCAACTCTATGGTCAACTAATCTTCGACAAAGCAGGAAAGAATGTCCAATGGAAAAAAGACAGCCTCTTCAATAAATGGTGCTGGGAAAATTGGACAGCCACATGCAGAAAAATGAAATTGGACCACTTCCTTACACCACACACAAAAATAGACTCCAAATGGATGAAGGACCTCAATGTGAGAAAGGAATCCATCAAAATCCTTGAGGAGAATGCAGGCAGCAACCTCTTCGACCTCAGCCGTAGCAACATCTTCCTAGGAACAACGGCAAAGGCAAGGGAAGCAAGGGCAAAAATGAACTGTTGGGATTTCATCAAGATCAAAAGCTTTTGCACAGCAAAGGAAACAGTTAACAAAACCAAAAGACAACTGACAGAATGGGAGAAGATATTTGCAAACGACATATCAGATAAAGGGCTAGTATCCAAAATCTATAAGGAACTTAGCAAACTCAACACCCAAAGAACAAACAATCCAATCAAGAAATGGGCAGAGGACATGAACAGACATTTCTGCAAAGAAGACATCCAGATGGCCAACAGACACATGAAAAAATGCTCCACGTCACTCGGCATCAGGGAAATACAAATCAAAACCACAATGAGATATCACCTCACACCAGTCAGAATGGCTAAAATTAACAAGTCAGGAAATGACAGATGCTGGAGAGGATGTGGAGAAAGGGGAACCCTCCTCCACTGTTGGTGGGAATGCAAGCTGGTGCAACCACTCTGGAAAACAGCATGGAGGTTCCTCAAAATGTTGAAAATAGAACTACCCTATGACCCAGCAATTGCACTACTGGGTATTTACCCTAAAGATACAAACATAGTGATCCGAAGGGGCACGTGTACCCGAATGTTTATAGCAGCAATGTCTACAATAGCCAGACTATGGAAAGAACCTAGATGTCCATCAACAGATGAATGGATCAAGAAGATGTGGTATATATACACAATGGAATACTATGCAGCCATCAAAAGAAATGAAATCTTGCCATTTGCGACGACGTGGATGGAACTAGAGCGTATCATGCTTAGTGAAATAAGTCAATCGGAGAAAGACAACTATCATATGATCTCCCTGATATGAGGACATGGAGAAGCAACATGGGGGGGTAGGAGATAGGAGAAGAATAAATGAAACAAGATGGGATTGGGAGGGAGACAAACCATAAATGACTCTTAATCTCACAAAACAAACTGGGGGTTGCTGCGGGGAGGTGGGATTGGGGGAGGGGGAGCGGGCTATGGACATTGGGGAGGGGAAGCGAACCATAAGAGACTATGGACTCTGAAAAACAACCTGAGGGTTTTGAAGGGTCAGGGGTGGGAGGTTGGGGCAACCTGAGGGTTTTGAAGGGTCAGGGGTGGGAGGTTGGGGGAACAGGTGGTGGGTAATGGGGAGGGCACGTTTTGCATGGAGCACTGGGTGTTGTGCAAAAAGAATGAATACTGTTACGCTGAAAAAATAAATAAAATGAGAAAAAAAAAAACTGTACTGCAATAAGTATTTCTGAATAAACTGCTATGGATCAAGTGCAAAAGTTTCTCTATGGCAGATACCCATCACAAGAATACACCAGAGTTCCTGTTTGCCCACATCTTCTATATCAACATTTGGTATTGACAGAGAGTTCACTTTTGACTACCTGATGGATGCTGTTTCAAATTGCATATCACCTTTTATGAGTAAGAATGAACTTATTTTTATCTATGTGTTAGATATTTGGATTTCTTTTTATGTAAATAGACTAGTCATACTCTGTTCCTACTTTGATTCTGAATCATTTCTCTTTTTCTTACAGATTTATGATTGGTCCGTTAACCATTTTAAACACAAGTCTAGCAGTTACATTTGTTACAAGTCTGCTATGTGGTCTGCCTTTAAAATATGTATGCTATGTTTTGGTCATACACAAGGTTTTTATTTTAGTGTATACAAATGTATTTACCTTTTCCTTTATGAGTTGTGCTTCTTATCTGAGAGAAGTTTCCCCACCCAGGTATCAAAAAATACGTATCCTTTTGCATTTACTTCAAGAAATATTGGCAGTTTGGGACTCCTGGGGGGCTCAGCTGTTAAGCATCTGACTTTTGATTTCAGCTTAGGTCATGATCTTGAGGCCCATACCAGGCTCTGTGCTTAGCACAGAGGATGCGTGGGATTCTCTGTCTCTCTCTTTCCCTTTGCCCCTCCCCCTACTCACACTTTTTCTAAAATAAAATCTTTAAAAAATATTTATTTCAGAAATTTGGTTTTCTTACTGACATCTTAACCATGGGATATTTACTTTTGACCCTAATGTATTTTAGGGATCTAATTTTTTATCTTTATTAATGGTCAAGTGTCTTGCCATAATTTATAAAACAGATCATTCTTGCTCCCAGTGACACTGTGATGCCATTTCTATTATGCATGAAGTTCCCACATTTATGTGAGTATTTTTCTGGCTCTCTGTCCTCTTCCACTAATCTATTTTCTATCCCTATACCAAAAACATGCTTTTAAATAATAAATTTTATAACCAGTGTTGAAAACTAGTAAGGTACAATCTTTCTTCTGTGGCTATTCAAGGCTCTCTACTATGTGAATTTTAGGAAGTCTGTCAAACCACATGTAAAGAATACCTCTTGGATTAGTACTGTACAGTTACAAAAGGCATAAGGACAACCTCCACAAACTACTATGGAGACAGATCTCCATATCATGTACATATTGTTTTGTTTATTGTTAAGTGAAAATGCAAAAGGCAGTACAGTGTTCATAGTATTTTTGAGGGAATAAAGAAGAAACTAAAAAACTAAAAGGGACATAGATTGATCTCTTTCTATATATTCTGTCTTAAAATGGAGACATTGAAACTATGTAATAGCATATAATTTCCAAAAATTAAATAAAAATGAAGGAAAGGCAAATCCTGAAACAGAATGTGAACTGAACTGTACATCAAGTTGATAGTATAATCACGCAGAGAAAACCATTAAAATTACCGTAAAATACTCAATTTTGACTGCACCTCTCTCCACAGGGATATAGCCTAAGAAGGTGAGGGGGGCGAAAACTGAAAAGAAATGTTAAATAGCATTATATGGACTTTTTGTAAATAGAAATACTGGTATTGTTATTTTTAAACTATTATTCTTATATCAGAGGATGAATCAAATGAGTAGTATCATAAGGAAGCCAGACTTGCAGCCAAAGAGGAAAGGGATACCAATACAAAATCAAAGCATCCCTACTAATCTTTCATTTGAATCAGAAGCCTCAGTTTTTCACTTAATTTAAAATAAATGTATAGTGTATTATCATATTACTATGAATATATATGTGTGCATGTGTATATGATTTCAAAGATATGTATGTATTCCTAGCTCTGACCACAGCAAACACCAAAAAGCAATAACCCTAACTGTGGCTTCTAAATACTGTTTCCACTAAAAGGAACAGGATTATTTTCAGAATAAGTCAATCGGAGAAAGACAACTATCATATGATCTCCCTGATATGAGGACATGGAGAAGCAACATGGGGGCTTAGGGGGATAGGAGAAGAATAAATGAAACAAGATGGGATTGGGAGGGAGACAAACCATAAATGACTCTTAATCTCACAAAATAAACTGGGGGTTGCTGGGGGAAGGTGGGGTTGGGAGAGGGGGAGGGGGTTATGGACATTGGGGAGGGTATGTGCTATCGTGAGTGCTGTGAAGTGTGTAAACCTGGCGATTCACAGACCTGTACCTCTGGGGATAAAAATACATTATATGTTTATAAAAAAAAAAAATTGGAAGGGGAGGTGAACCATAAGAGACTCTGGACTCTGAAAAACAACCTGAGGGTTTTGAAGGGTCAGGGGTGGGAGGTTGGGGGAACAGGTGGTGGGTAATAGGGAGGGCACGTTTTGCATGGAGCACTGGGTGTTGTGCAAAAACAATGAATACTGTTACGCTGAAAAAATAAATTAATTAAAAAAAATAAAAAATAAAAAAAAATCAACAACAACAACAAAAAAAATGGCATGACAATCTCTGGACCTGTTTTAAAATTCTCCAAGAAGGAGCCCCTGGGTGGCTCAGTAGGTTAAGCGTCTAACTCTTGGTTTTGGTCAGGTAATGATGTGAGAGTCATGAGATCAAGCCCTGCATGGAGCTCCATGCTCAGGGCAGAGTCAGCTTTTCGCTCTACCTCTGCTACTTTCCCACCCCTACCCCATCCAGTTGCACATGCATTCTCAAATAAATAAATAAATAAAACTGCAAAATTTTCCAGGAATATAAAACAACACATTCTCCCCTTAAATTCCTGGCACTAAAACAGGATTGCCAAAATGCCGGTAACTGTCAAAGCTGGATGATGGGCACATGGGGTTCATTAAACTATTCTCTTTATCTTTTGCAAAATTTAAAATTGTGCTGGAAAATGTTAAAGTATTCAGTTATTGACTGGAACTGAACTTATGAAATAAAGTAGGAGCAAGAGCCATTGCTATCATATTGATATTTTCTGTTGTAAATGTGAAACATCAGTGCATTTATGTATGTCTCTTTTTATACGTCTTTAAAGGATTTGTGTTTTTTTAACTTTATAGTATATTTTGCTATTGTGAATATATTTTGCTCTTTTAAAAGTATTTCTATCATTTGCTAATAGGATACATTTATCCACATTTAAATAATTTTTAAAATACATTCTGGGTTCAGTTATTTTTTGCAGGAAAAAAATCTCTTATTTTACAGTAGAAAAACTAAAAGGAAAAAATAACTTCTGAACATACTTTAAAGCAAAATTTCCAGAGACAATTCTATTCCACAAAATAAAGCATCCTTTTACTTCTGGCATTGCTATAAGCAACTGCTTACATTCAAAGTGCATTTCTAAGTCCTGCACAAGGGAAAAAAAAAGGTCATGTGGGATTGATAGGACAGAGGAAAAGAATGATAGAAAAATCATTTTTAAGAGCTGACTTCCGTAGAGTCCATCTATTATTTCCCTGCCACCCCAGGGCAAAAATTACAAGTTAAGAAACAAATCGCAGAAGACCTGGCACCACTTTATGCAACCTTCCTTCTCATTCTTTCTTGTCCCTTCTCAGTTTGATATTAATGTTGATTCTGTGTTCAAGATGTTTTTACTCCACTCTAAATCTTACCTGGAGCAAAAGGTTAGGCATTACCAAGGAGCTATAGTAGTTAATTTAAACTTCCAGAACTCCAAATTTGGAAAGCAGCCATAGTAAACACTGACGCTATGAAAAAGTGACATTTTTCCATTTTTGTTTTTGTTTTTTTTTTTTTAATTTGCTAGAGTCCATTATCTATTTTTTACTTGCTAGAAGATGTATTCATTTCCTAGGGCTGCCATAACAAACCACCACAAACTGGATGGCTTAAACAACAGAAATTTATTCTCTCATAGTTCTGGAGAACTGAACTCCAAGACCAAGAGGTTGGTTCCTTCTTGGAATCTCAGAAGAACAATCCGGATGTTCCATCCCTCTCTCCTACCTTCTAGTGGCTGCCAGCAATCCTTGGTGCTCCTTAGCTAGTGGCAGCATAACTTTGACCTCTGCTTCTGCCTTCACACGGCACGTTCCCTGTTTGTCACAGTGTCCAAATTCCCCTCATCCATATAAGGACACCAGTCACTGGATTAGGGACCACCCGATCATCTCAACTTGATTAGAGCTGCAAAGACCTTATGTCCAGGTATGGTCACATTTACAAGTTCCAGGTAAACATGAATTTAGGGGAACACTCAGTACAGGAGACATGTCAAATAAGGTTTCTAAAATAATAAGAGAATACACACTTCTTATATACTGACTTAGACAATTTTAATTAGATCAGTTAAGTCACTGTCAGTAGTAAACATTTGGAAAGCTGAGGAGCAAATACAAACTCTTGTACATATGACATATGTTTAACACTAAAAAAATAAATACGATTCTCTACAACCTTGTGACTCAAACTATGTTCTGTAGGCAGGCTGTCAGAAAAGGCACACTGGGACTCTCAGGCATGCACTGAGGCTGTAGTCCACAGGCAGAATTTCTTCCTGCATTTTACCATAACCAACAATTAGAAATAAAAGTGCAGGACCAGATGGCTTCATAGGTGAATTCAACCGAACATTTTAAAGAGTTAATACCTAGCCTTCTAGGTCTTCTCAAACTATTCCCAAAAATAAGAGAGAACGGGAAAGCCTCCTAATTCATTTTACAAGGTCAGCATTACCCTGATACCAAAACCAGAAAAAAAAAAAAAAAACACTTCACACACACACACACACACACACACGACTAGAGGCTAATATCCCTGATGAACATGGATGCAAAAATCCTCAACAAATTATTAGAAAACCAAATCCAACACCATCTTAAAAAATCATTCACCACAATCAAGTGAGATTTATTCCCGGGATGCAAGGGTGATTCAATATTCACAAATCAATCAATGTCACACCTCACATTAACCAGAGAAGGGATAAAAACCATATAATCATTTCAATAGAAGCAGAGAAAGCATTTGACTAAGTCACAATAAAAGCCCTCAACAAAGTAGATTTAGCTCAACATAATAAAAGCCATACATGAAAAACCCACAGCTAACATCATACTCAATGAGGAAAAACTGAGAGACTTTCCCCTAAGGTCAGGAATAAGACAAGGATGTCCTCCTTCACCAGTTTTTTTCAACATAGGACTGGAAGTGCTAGTCACAGCAATCAGACAACAAAAAGAAACAAAAAGGGATCCAAATTGTAAAGAAGTAAAACTTTCACTATTTGCAGATGACAAGGTACTCTATACAGAAAACCTAAAAGACTCCACCAAAACAACTGCTAGAACTGATAGATGAATTTAATAAAGTCACAGGATACATTATTAATGTACAGAAATCTTTTGCATTTCTGTACACTAATAATGAAGTAGCAGAAAGAGAAATTGAGAAAACAATCCTATTTACAATTGCACAAAAAAGAATCAAATACCTTGGAATTAACCAAGAAGGTAAAAGACCTGTACTCTGAAAACTGTAAGAAAGTGATAAAAGAAACTGAAGAGAACACAAAAAAATGGCAAGATATTCCATGCTCATGGATTGGGAAACAAATATTGTTAAAATGTCCATACTAACCAGAGCAATCTACAGATTTAATGCAATCCTATTCAGAACACCAACAACATTTTTCACAGAACTAGGACAAATAATCCTAAAATTTGTGTGGCACAACAAAAGACCTGGAACAGCCAAAGCAATCCTGAGAAAGAACAACAAAGCTGGAGGTATCACAATGCCAGATTTCAAGATATACTACAAAGCTGTAGTAATCAGAACAATATGGTACTGGTACTGTGTGATCAACACACAGATCAAATGAACACGACAGAGTCCAGAAATAAACCTAAGCTTTTTGGTCAATTAATCTAAAACAAAGGAGGCAAGAATACTCAGTGGGGAAAAGATGGTCTCTTAAAAGGTGTTGGGAAAACTGTACTGCCAAATGCAAAAGAATGAAACTGGACCACTTTTTTACACCACACATATAAATAAACTAAAAAATGGACTAAAAACCTAAATATGACACCTGAAACCATAAAATTCCTGAAAAAATACACAGGCAGTAATTTCTTTGACATCAGCTATAAAGACATTTTTCTAGATAGGTCTCCTGCAGCAAGTTAAATAAAAGCAAAATTAAATTACACCAAAATAAAAAGCTTTCATCAACAAAACATAAAGACAACCTATTGAAAGGGAACTATGTTTGTAAATGACATAGCCGATAAAGGGTTAATATCATGATACATAGAGAACTTACACAACTCAACACAGAAAAATAATAATCCAATTAAAAATGGGCAGAGGACCTGAATAAACATTTTTCCAGACAGACGGATGGTCAAAAGACACATGAAAATATGCTCAGCGTTATCAAGCCTCAGGAAAACATAAATTAAAACCACAATGAGCTACAACTCTATACCTGTCAAAATGGCTAAAATAAAAACACACGAGAAATAACAAGTGTTGATGAGTTTGTGGAGAAAAAGGAACCCTCCTGCATCACTGGTGGGAATGAAAATTTGTGCAGCCACTGTGGAAAACAGCATGGAAGTTCCTCAAAAAATTAAAAACTGGTACCTAAGTGGCTCAATCCATTAAGCATCTGTCCCTTGCTTTAGGCTCAGGTCTTGATCTCAGGGTATTGGGACTGAGCCTCATGTCAGGCTCTGCACTTAGCAGGAACTCTGCTTGAGGATTCTCTCTCCTCCTCTACCTCTGCCCTTACCTCCCCCTGCCCCACTTGCTCTCTCTAGGAAAAATAAGAATAAAAAAAATTAAAAACAGAAATCACCTTATGATCCAGCAATCACACTATTGGGTATTTACCCAAAGAAACAAAAACTAATTCCAAAAGATGCATACACCCCATGTTTACTGCAGCATTATTTATAATAGCCAATGTATGGAAGCAGCCCAAGTGTTCATTGACAGGTAAATGGATAAAGAAAATTTGGCATATAAATACACAAACACACACACACACACACACACACACATATATGTACATACATACAAATATATCATATGTATACACATATATATATACACACACACTCACACACACACATACACAATGGAATATTACTCAGTCACATAAAAGAATGAAATCTTCCATTTGCAACAACATAGATGAACCTAAAGGGCATAGTGCTAAGTGAAATAAGTCAGAAAGACAAATGCCATATTTCACTCATATGTAGAATTTAAGAAACAGAACAAAACAGACTCCTAAATACAGAGAACAAACAGGTGGTTGCCAGAGGGGAGGTAGGCAGCAGGAATGTGTGAAATAGATAAAGGGGATTAAGAGTATACTTATCTTAATGAACACTGAGAAATGTACAGAATGGCTGAATCACTATATTGTACACTGGAAACTAATGTAACATTGTATGTTAATTATACTTGAGCAAAAAATAAAAGAAAAAAGAAGACATGAACAGTACCTTCAACACCTGACTTAAAAATGTCCTCAGGTATTCAAATTCATCACTTATACTTTTTGCTTTCCATAAAACCATAGGACATAATTCAACTAAACTTTCTGCAAATTTATTAAAAATCTGCTTCCCCCAGTTTCCAATAACAAGTTCCTCTTATACTGTTAGTGGGAATGCAAGTTGGTGCAGCCACTTTGGAAAAGAGTGTGGAGATCCCTTAAGAAATTAAAAATAGAACTATACTGTGACCCTGCAATTGCACTACTGGGTATTTACCCCAAAGATACAGATGTAGTGAAAAGGGCCATCTGGGCCAACAGACACATGAAAAAGTGCTCCACGTCACTCGGCATCAGGGAAATACAAATCAAAACCACAATGAGATATCACCTCACACCAGTCAGAATGGCTAAAATTAAGTCAGGAAATGACAGATGCTGGCGAGGATGTGGAGAAAGGGGAACCCTCCTCCACTGTTGGTGGGAATGCAAGCTGGTCCAACCACTCTGGAAAACAGCATGGAGGTTCCTCAAAATGTTGAAAATAGAACTACCCTATGACCCAGCAATTGCACTACTGGGTATTTACCCTAAAGATACAAACATAGTGATCCGAAGGGGCACGTGTACCCGAATGTTTATAGCAGCAATGTCTACAATAGCCAGACTATGGAAAGAACCTAGATGTCCATCAACAGATGAATGGATCAAGAAGATGTGGTATATATACACAATGGAATACTATGCAGCCATCAAAAGAAATGAAATCTTGCCATTTGCGACGACGTGGATGGAACTAGAGCGTATCATGCTTAGTGAAATAAGTCAATCGGAGAAAGACAACTCTCATATGATCTCCCTGATATGAGGACATGGAGAAGCAACATGGGGGGGTAGGGGGATAGGAGAAGAGTAAATGAAACAAGATGGGATTGGGAGGGAGACAAACCATAAATGACTCTTAATCTCACAAAACAAACTGGGGGTTGCTGGGGGGAGGTGGGATTGGGAGAGGGGGAGCGGGCTATGGACATTGGGGAGGGGAGGCGAACCATAAGAGACTATGTACTCTGAAAAACAACCTGAGGGTTTTGAAGGGTCAGGGGTGGGAGGTTGGGGCAACCTGAGGGTTTTGAAGGGTCAGGGGTGGGAGGTTGGGGGAACAGGTGGTGGGTAATGGGGAGGGCACGTTTTGCATGGAGCACTGGGTGTTGTGCAAAAAGAATGAATACTGTTACACTGAAAAAATAAATAAAATGAAAAAAAAAAAAAACCTGAAGAAAAAAAAAAAAAAAAAGGGCCATCTGTACTCCAATGTTCATAGCAGCAATGGCCACAGTCGCCAAACTGTGGAAAGGCTCAAGAGGCCCCTCAACAGACGAACGGATACAGAAGATATGGTCCATATATACAAGGGAGTATTATGCCTCCATCAGAAAGGATGAATACTCAACTTTTTTAATAATTTTTTTTATTTTTTTATGAACATATAATGTATTATTAGCCCCAGGGGTACAGTTCTGTGAATCACCAGGTATACACACTTCACAGCACTCACCATAGCACATACCCACCCCAATGTCCATAACCCCACCACCCTCTCTCTAACCCCCTCCCCCGGCAACCCTCAGTTTGTTTTGTGAGATTAAGAGTCTCTTATGCTTTGTCTCCCTCCCGATCCCACCTTGTTTCATTTAATCTTTTCCTACTCCACCCAAACCCCCCACATTGCATCTCCACTTCCTCATATCAGGGAGATCATATGATAGTTGTCTTTCTCCGATTGACTTATTTCGCTAAACATAATGCCCTCTAGTTCCGTCCACGTTGTCACAAATGACAAGATTTCATTTCTTTTAATGGCTGCGTAGTATTCCATTGTGTGTATGTATGTGTATGTATATATATTTACATATACCACATCTTCTTTATCCATTCATCTGTTGATGGATATCTAGATTCTTTCCATAGTTTGGCTATTGTGGACATTGCTGCTATAAACATTCAGGTGCACGTGCCCCTTAGGATCCCTACATTTGTATCTTTAGGGTAAACACCCAGAAGTGCGATTGCTGGCTCATAGGGTAGCTCTATTTTCAACTTTTTGAGGAACCTCCATGCTGTTTTCCAGAGTGGTTGCACCAGCTTGCATTCCCACCAACAGTGGAGGAGGGTTCCCCTTTCTCCGCATCCTCGCCAGCATCTCTCATTTCCTGACTTGTTAATTTTAGCCATTCTGACTGGTGTGAGGTGGTATCTCATTGTGGTTTTGATTTGTATTTCCCTGATGCCGAGTGATGTGGAGCACTTTTTCATGTGTCTGTTGGCCATCTGGATGTCTTCTTTGCAGAAATGTCTGTTCATGTCCTCTGCCCATTTCTTGATTGGATTATTTGTTCTGTGGGTGTTGAGTTTCATAAGCTCTTTATAGATTTTGGATACTAGCCCTTCATCTGATATGTCGTTTGCAAATATATCCTCCCATTCTGTCAGTTGTCTTTTGGTTTTGTTAACTGTTTCCTTTGCTGTGCAAAAGCTTTTGATCTTGATGAAGTCTCAATAGTTCATTTTTGCCCTTGTTTCCCTTGCCTTTGGCGATGTTCCTAGGAAGAAGTTGCTATGGCTGAGGTTGAAGAGGTTGCTGCCTGTGTTCTCCTCAAGGATTTTGATGGATTCCTTTCTCACATTGAGGTCCTTCATCCATTTTGAGTCTATTTTCATGTGTGTGTGGTATAAGGAAATGGTCCAGTTTCATTTTTCTGCATGTGGCTATCCAATTTTCCCAACACTATTTTTTTTCATTTTTTTTTTCATTTTATTTATTTTTTCAGTGTAACAGTATTCATTCTTTTTGCACAACACCCAGTGCTCCATGCAAAACGTGCCCTCCCCATTACCCACCACCTGTTCCCCAACCTCCCACCCCTGACCCTTCAAAACCCTCAGGTTGCCCCAACCTCCCACCCCTGACCCTTCAAAACCCTCAGGTTGTTTTTCAGAGTACATAGTCTCTTATGGTTCGCCTCCCCTCCCCAATGTCCATAGCCCGCTCCCCCTCTCCCAATCCCACCTCCCCCCAGCAACCCCCAGTTTGTTTTGTGAGATTAAGAGTCATTTATGGTTTGTCTCCCTCCCAATCCCATCTTGTTTCATTTACTCTTCTCCTATCCCCCTACCCCCCCACGTTGCTTCTCCATGTCCTCATATCAGGGAGATCATATGATAGTTGTCTTTCTCCGATTGACTTATTTCACTAAGCATGATACGCTCTAGTTCCATCCACGTCGTCGCAAATGGCATGATTTCATTTCTTTTGATGGCTGCATAGTATGGATAAAGAAGATGTGGTATATATACACAATGGAATACTATGCAGCCAATTTTCCCAACACTATTTGTTGAAGAGTCTTTTTTCTATTGGACATTCTTTCCTGCTTTGTTGAAGATTAGTTGACCATAGAGTTGAGGGTCTATTTCTGGGCTCTCTATTCTGTTCCATTGATCTATGCGTCTGTTTTTGTGCCAGTACCATACTGTCTTGATGATGACAGCTTTGTAATAGAGCTTGAAGTCTGGAATTGTGATACCTGTCTAATACCCAACTTTTGTATCAACATGGACAGGACTGGAGGAGATTATGCTGAGTGAAATAAGTCAAGCAGAGAGAGTCAATTATATGGTTTCACATACTTGTGGAGCATAAGGAATCACAGGAAGACATTGGGAGATGGAGAGGAGAAGGGAATTGGGGAAATCGGAGGACGAGATGAACCATGAGAGGCTGAACTCTGAGAAACAAACTGAGGGGTTTGGAGGGGAGGGGGCTGGGCAGTTGGGTGAGCCTGGTGGTGGGTATTATGGAGGGCACGTATTGTATGGAGCACTGGGTGTGGTACATAAACAATGAATTTGGGAACACTGAAAATAAATAAAGTAAAAAAATTTTTAAAGATCTTATTTATTTATTTGACAGAGAGTATAAGTAAGCAGAAAGGCAGGCAGAGAGAGGAAGGGAAGCAGGCTCCCTGCTGAGCAGAGAGCCTGATGCGGGGCTTGATCCCAGAGCGGAAGGCAGAGGCTTTACCCCACTGAGGCACTCAGGCATCCCATAAAATTTTTTTTAAAAGTTCATTTCCTTCTGAGACCTTAGCATCAGAGCCTTGAACTTCCATATTTCTACCAACAGTCCATTCAAGGCAGCCTAGGTTTTTCCCAGTCATGCACCACAAAATTCAATCCTCTAGTCAATGACTATTTCCAAGGCCCCTTCCACATTTTTAGGTATGTGTTACAGTAGCACCCCACTTCCGGTACCAAAATCTGTATTACTCTTCCATTTTTGCTGTAACAAATTACCACAAATTTACAGTTTAAAACAACAGAAATTTGTTCTCTTAACAATTCTGGAGGCCAGAATCCAAAACACAAGTATAAGAGGGGTAAAGTTAAAGTGTGGGCAGAGCTGCACTCCCTTTAGAACCTCAAGGGGAGATCCACTTGCTTGCCTTTTCCAGCATTCAGATCTGCATTCTTTGGTTCATCACCCTTTCATTCTCTTTGAAGTGAGGGGTGTACCATCTTCTCCAACTCTACTTCTGTTTGTGGTCACGTGGCCTTCTTCTCTTGTCAAGTCAATTCTCTCTCTCCCTCTTCTAAGGACATTTGTACTTACGGATAATCTCACCATTTCAACACCCTCAGCCACATATGCAGTTCCTTTCACTACTGAAGGTAGCACTCACAGGTTCCAGGGATTAGGACCTGGGCAACTTTGGCAGCCACTATTCAATCTTTCAAACTGTACAAGAATGCTATTCCTCCCTCCCATCCCTTCCTGTACCTCGCCCACAGTCCTCCCAGAGCTGGATCCTTCTTATTCCTCTGTCAGCTTTTGGTTAAACCCACTGCCTCTGAGAGGCCTCCCAAACATCCCTATTTATAAGTTGACCCTATCTCTGTCATAGCAGTGATTCTCTAACACAGCTCTTTCTTGCGGTTTCTTGGCCAGGAGGTATCACACCTTCTGTTGATTTTATCCACTGATTTGTGTACTTACTGATCGGCTGCCTTTATCACTAGAACGTAAGCTCCATTTGGGCAAGTTACCTTCTCTTTATCCTCTCTATATTCTATTATCAAGCAAGGTGCCTGACACATAGTAGGTATTTGAAAACCATCTGTCAAATGAATATGATAGAAATCCCTCATTTAAACTGAGGTTTCATGTTTCATAAAATATTACATAATATATATATGACAGATGTACACATACATATAGCATGTATAAAATTATTTGAAATTTTAAAAATTAATAAGAAGTAATTTTCAATATCTTACCTCCATTAAAGTCTAAAAAACACGTTTCAAACTACACCTACCATTCAACTATTACCTGTGTGATGGGTATTATAAAAAGCCCGCATTTCATAGTTGAAAAACTCAAACCATTTTTTAAATGAGGTTTAATAACATTCTTCTTCTTCAGTCACATAGCACTTGAGAGATGGGACTCTGTAGCTGGTAGAGACCACTGAAGCTTAGAGCCTATATAAGAACATAGTACAATCAAAAAATACCACAACCAAAGCATTTAGAATGAGAAGAGAATCTAACGGACATTGTACAACTGCCCTGTTTTATACCTGAAATAAACTGAGGATCAAAGAAGCTACCCTGCCAGAGTCACACATGTGGTCTAGTCACACAGCCAGAGTCTCTAGGTTTCCAGTCCCAAGCCCTTCTATCAAAGTATAAATACAGAATCAACCTAGGGCAATATATATTTGTAGGAACCCCGTGGTTTGTACTGTGAGCTACAGGGCCAAACAGCTTGGGTTTGAATACGGCTCTCCCACTTAACAACGAGGCAATCCTGGGGAAGTTATCTGTCTCCCATGTGACACAGTTTCCTTATCTGCATGTAAGATTAAGTATTATGATACTAGCTATTATGCAGCATTGTTATAAGGACTCAATTCCAATATGCAAAATTCTCAGACTAGTTTCCAGCAGATAATAAAAATGCATGGACTTTATCAAGCTTTATTAAGCAATATAGTTCTTGCTATGGATGACAGGTTTCTGTCCCCTAAAATTCATATACTGAACCTCTATTCCCCCGGGTGATGGTATTTGGAGGTGAGGCCTTTGGGAGATAATTAGCTCATGAGAGTGGAGCCCTAATGAATGTGATTAGTGCCCTTATAAGAGGAGACACAGAAGAGATGATCTCCCTCTCCACCATGTGGGGATGCATCAAGAAGATGGCAGGCTGCAGGGTGCCAGGGTGGCTCAGTCGATTAAGCATCTGCCTTCTGCCCAGGTCATGATCCCAGGTCCCTGGGATCAAGCCCCACATCAGGCTCCCTGCTCAATGGAGAGCCTGCTTCTGCCTCTCCCACTGCCCTTCCTCTCCCAACTCATGCATGCAAACACATGCTCCCTCCCTCTCTTGCTCTCTCAAATCAATAAATCTTTTAATAAGTAAGTAAATATGTAAAAAGATGGCAGTCTGAAAACCAGGAAGACGGCCTTAATCAGACACTGAACCTTATAGCTCCGTGGTCCTTGATCCAGCCTCCTGAAGTATGAGTTAATAAATGTTCCTGTTTAAGACACCCAGTCTACAGTATTTTACTGTAGCTGTCTAAGCTAGCATACTTTTGCAAACACAGAAGTGAAAACCAACATTTACCTTCAAAATACCAAGACCTGATGTAGAATAAAAACTCCACAGTGACTAGCATATGCAGCTCTTACATGGCGTTGTCAGGTGTTAGATTCTATTCTATTTTGGTTAGGAGACAGTCTTAGCAGAAAGTTGAGGTTGTTTCTAGTGCTAACTTCCAAAAAGGAGAGGGCTTCAGATATGAAACATGCACCGTGAGAGTGAACCCTGCAGGGAGGTAGGACAAGACAAGTGACCCATACCTGCTTTGAGTAGATGAGGGTCCTCTAAAAGCAAGCAATCTTGGTTGGTGGAGGGGTTGGTTAAAGGTGGTCTGTGTCTTGAGAAGGCAAAAGGACAGATGGAAAAACCTAAATAACCCCAATGTGGGGCCACAACATATGCATGAACTCCACACAAAGGTGCCCAGGTTGCAAGCATGACTGGCAGTGGAAATCATGCTGGGCACCATGAGCACTGGCCAAAGCCGGCCCAGCCTGGAGAAGGACACATGTGCCTAAAAGGGACAACTCTCTGTTATCTGTCAGCCCAGAGAAAACACACGCTCAACCGGGAAACTTCTTCTTAAATGCAAAAGGCACTTATGTCCAATCAGGAGTGTGAACAAACTGAAGGTGAATATGCCATAGCTCTCAAGTTGGAAGGCCTAAATTCAGGATTCGGAGTTCTCTTTGGGTGTTCATCCCTTCATTACTATGTAGTATTCAGTAAAGATGTCCTTAAAATGTCTTTGCACACTAAAGCCTTGTCTCAATTATGAGATATGGTGTTTGCTTTGGGGACAAAGTGTTAAAAGGGACCAACACACATTCTCCCAAAAGATAAACCCGGTGGTAGCAGTTGTAATTAACAGAAAGCCCAGAAGAAATGGAGTCCCTAGGACTGACTCTAAGCCATGAAAACCAAACTGGAAGGCCTGAGTTTAATTTTTATCATGAAAGAAGCGTTTCCTTGCAAATAGTGAATGAGTGGACTGGACATAGCTCCTGAAGGAACATACTTATAGACGTTCAAAAGAGTTTACCTCTGGAGAAAGAGAAAAATGCCTCAACAGAGAACATGCAGAAGAATCTGAACATCATGAAGGACCTAAGAAAAATTAGACACTCGACCTAGATGACTCTTCGAACACAGAACAAGATTTTTTTTTTTTTTTTTTGAGAAAAAGAAAGGGTATACATGCAAGGGGTGGGGGCGGGGAGAAGGGAGGTCAGCTGTGGCAAAGGGAGAGGGAGAGACAGAATCCAAAGCAGCCTCCATGCCCAACACAGAGTCAGCCCAACACAGAGCTTGATCTCACGACCTCGAGATCTTGACCTAAGCCAAAATCAAGAGTTAATACTTAACTGACTGAGCCACCCAGGCACCACCACTCCCCTCAACAAAGTACTTTTAAAAGGTGAGGATGTTTTAAAATTGTTACAGAGGTCTGTCATGAAGCTATATAAAGCTAAATCATGTTCTTACAAAACCTTAACCCTAACACTTTAAAAAGGAAAAACTTTCTACCCAAAGTGTTAAGAAATTCCTGATACCCAAAATAATACTCTGCATAGTACTAAAAGTATCACCACAAAAAACACAATACATTTCTAAGAGGTACAATGGAAAACCAAATGTTCCACATCTTCAAGTATCAGTAACCTTACATGATAAAATGTTATTATCAAAATTTGACTGGATGCTAATGCATAAAAGGAGTGTTATTCCTACCACAGAGTATTTTTGGAAGTTATCAATATAATTTTAAAATAAGTAGCTCTATTATTTCCTATTGTTACCAATTCAATATGTCAGGAGAAATATTTTCCCATTGGTTATTTAATATTACTGGCTAGTGAAAATATGTAACATTTTTTCCATCACTTCCTTCATATAGGGACAGAGATATCCATGCAAAAAGGGAAGACAGAGCACATGTATTTTGATATAAATTCTACTGGAGAATTTTACAGGAGTATCACTACTAAGTAACAGCTGGATTAGTTCTAAGGTGCTAAAATAATAGGTATGAAAAACTATAAAACCAAACACATATTTGCTTCAAAGAAAATTTTGTTAAAATTCAGAATTACAGAATATTGTAATACCTTACTAATATCCATAGTGTGACCTTTATTTCACCTTATAAACAATATATAGAATAAATGTTTGATAGTGATCAAGAATTATGAAGAAAAAGTAAAGCAGGGCAGAGGGATAAAGAGACCTACAGGGACAGTTTTTAGGTGGTCAGGGAAGCAAGGCAAAGCAGCCCATAACCAGGTAGAACAACATTCCAGGCAGAGAGATCAACAAGTGAAAAAGATCTCAGGCTAAAAGCATAATGATACTACTCTTGAGAAGTTTTTAGTTTTTTAGAGGAAGATTTTAAGTTTGTTTTTATTTTTTAAGATTTTATTTATTTATTTGACAGAGAGACACAGTGAGAGAGGAAATATAAGCATGGGGAGTGGGAGAGGGAGAAGCAGGCCTCCTGCCGAGCAGGGAGCTGGATGCAGGGCTCGATGCCAGGACCCTGGGATTATGACTAGAGCCGAAGGCAGAGGCTTAATGACTGAGCCACCCAAGCACCCCAGGTTTTAAGTTTTTAAACAAGAATGGAAAAAGCCACTGGAAAACAGTGTGGAGATACCTCAAGAAATTAAAAAATAGAGCTTCCCTTGGGGCGCCTGGGTGACTCAGTGGGTTAAAGCCTCTGCCTTCGGCTCAGGTCATGATCCCAGTGTTCTGGGATCGAGCCCCCGCATCAGGCTCTCTGGTCAGATCTCTGTCTGTCAAACGAATAAATAAAATCTTTAAAAAAAAATAGAGCTTCCCTATGACCCTGCAATTGCACTACTGGGTATTTACCCCAAAGATACAGATGTAGCGAAAAGAAGGGCCATCTGTACCCCAATGTTTATAGCAGCAATGGCCACGGTCGCCAAACTGTGGAAAGAACCAAGATGCCCTTCAACCGACGAATGGATAAGGAAGATGTGGTCCATATACACTATGCAGTATTATGCCTCCATCAGAAAGGATGAATACCCAACTTTTGTAGCAACTTGGACGGGACTGGAAGAGATTATGCTGAGTGAAATAAGTCAAGCAGAGAGAGTCAATTATCATATGGTTTCACTTATTTGTGGAGCATAACAAAGAACATGGAGGACATGGGGAGATGGAGAGAAGAGGGAGTTGAGGGAAATTGGTAGGGGAGGTGAACCATGAGAGACTATGGACTCTGAAAAACAACCCGAGGGTTTTGAAGGGGCAGGGGTGGGGTGAGAGGTTGCGGGAACCAGGTGGTGGGTATTAGGGAGGGCACGTATTGCATGGAACACTGGGTGTGGTGCAAAAACAATGAATACTGTTACGCTGAAAAAAATAAATAAATTTTAAAAAAAAAGAATGGAAAAAGTCCATTCATTATTCTCCACTAATCAAAAATCAAAAAAATACATTCTTATGTTCATAGTTTAAAATTGTCTTCGAGGGGCACCTGGGTGGCTCAGTGGGTTAAAGACTCTGCCTTCAGTTCAGGTCATGATCCCAGGGTCCTGGGATCGAGCCCCACATCAGGCTCTCTGCTCAGCAGGGAGCCTGCTTCCTCCTCTCTCTCTGCCTGCCTCTCTGCCTATTTGTGATCTCTGTCAAATAAATAAATAAAATCTTTTTTAAAAATTGTCTTCAAAAATAAATTAAGATTTTCTTATCCAACATATACATGAAATAAAAATGTCAGGCTAACCACATTTTTTTAATAAAGTGTTATGCCATATTGGGATCAATAAGCATTCACAGCATTATTTCCAAGTAATTAAAGTTTTAATACATTCCACGTATTACATTATATTCCAGTCATACTACAAGGTAAGTATTATTTTCCTTCATTGATGAGGAAAACTGAAGCTTAGAGAAAATCTGTAACTTGTCTAAAATCACATGGATGGAAATGGTAGAATGCAGGCCTAAACATGGATGTCCTGACCCAAAATCCAGGGTCTTTCCTTTTGACACACTTAATACTGAAAAGGTGTGAAAAATTGTTGGTAGTCTATCTATAATGTATCAGGTGTCCCTAAAAAGATCATAACCATCTACATACTTGTGAATTGCACACCTTGTTGAGACTGTGGTGTGGTTTTCTGCATCATGAAGAAGGCAGTTGGGAATATGCCATGGACTGGTAAGATTTTTTCATCCATTTACTCAATAAATATTTTCTGATCTGACTACCTGCTATACATTGCAGATATCATATAGATTAAATACATGTGCATATGTGTACATTTATCCACATATGTGTGCATCTACCCTTATAAAAGTGTCTATTCATTTATACAGGTGGGCTTATCCACATGTGTATGTGTAAGTAAAGCAGATAAACTATCTGCTACATTTGAATGTTGGGGTTCAAGGTCTGAGAAGGAGAACTATAGCTTGTAATAGTATGTCCCAAAGTGGTTATGGAACACAAGGTCACAGCAAGTGCTTAGGATGTTCATAAGTATTATGTGAAACAAGAATTCCTGTCATCAAGGATTTTGGGGAAACACTAGATGAGACAATGTTAAATTGATTTATTTGTTCACTCTAGATTTTCTCAGATCTTTCAGTATGTTAATGTAAATTGTGACACTTCTAAAAGCACATAGCATGCAGTCTTTCCCATATTTTTTTTTAAATTTTTTTAAGATTTTATTTATTTGACAGACAGAGATCACGAGTAGGCAGAGAGGCAGGCAGAGAGCGAGAGAGAGGAGGAAGCAGGCTCCCCACTGAGCAGAGAGACTGATGTAGGGCTCGATCCCAGGACCGTGGGATCATGACCTGAGCCGAGGCAGAGGCTTTAACCCACTGAGCCACCCAGGCGCCCCTGTTTCCCATATTTATTGAAACACGGAATCCTTTTTGAGAAACCATCTCCGAGAGAAATTAGTATTCTTCACACAATTCTTCAGGATATATGGCTATTGAAAATAAGCACTATTCCAGTTAACTCTTTTGGAACCTGCTGTTGACTACAAAACACTAAAAAGTATAAAAATATTAAAAGACAAAGTTTAAGAAATACATATTTTACTTTTAAATGCTAAACTTTAAGTAACAGTAATGTTAATGTTAGTTATTTAATACTGAATATTAAAATATTAAAATTTTCTTTTATGAATAGCTCTAAAAGAAGTTTCATATCAGATATGCACAGTGATAATTGTGCATTAATTCTATCTAATTATTTAAGACCTAAGCTAAGTTTGTATTAAACACAAAAAATGGAATCTATTTAAAAACTTTAGTTCTATAAAGCACAATGTGTATAACAAATGATCATAGTTGCTTTTTGAAATATGAACTGTTCTATTATCTTATATTTTGAAATATAAAAATCTACTGTGGCTCCTAAGATTAACTTATTTAAGTTGTTCCACTGAGGAGTTTAAAAAATGTCCCTCTAAAACATAAAAAAAAGGGCCGTGTGTACTGCTGTCCTCTGGACAAGACCATTTGTCCAAGAAGGACTAGTCTAGTTATTTATTCAAATGATACTGGCACTTAATAGGCTCTATGCATCAAAGATGTTTGACAATCATTAACCTTTTAGGGCTACAGTAATTTGTGCAATTAACTTGGGGGAAATTATTTTTCTAGGTCACATAATTAATTGTCAGTGCCTTTTTTTAAAGAATTCTTGAACCTGAATTAAAAGTTACATGAAAATACCAAGACTATACAGTTTAGGAATAGTTCTTCAACAGAGTGTATAATTAGCCTAACACTTTTCAAGTGTTTCAAATATGCATGCAATCTGACTACATGGAGGCCAAAAAAAGTTGACCATATATCCTCCCCAAGCTTTGTAAATAACCAAACACTATCATAGGCATAACTTGTATCCTCTTAATAAAGACTTTAATGTGGAAAAAAAAAATTGCAGTTTCTTAGTTCAGATTTTACATGGAGAGGATGTGGAGAAAGGGGAACCCTCCTCCACTGTTGGTGGGAATGCAAGCTGGTCCAACCACTCTGGAAAACAGCATGGAGGTTCCTCAAAATGTTGAAAATAGAACTACCCTATGACCCAGCAATTGCACTACTGGGTATTTACCCTAAAGATACAAACATAGTGATCCGAAGGGGCACGTGTACCCGAATGTTTATAGCAGCAATGTCTACAATAGCCAGACTATGGAAAGAACCTAGATGTCCATCAACAGATGAATGGATCAAGAAGATGTGGTATATATACACAATGGAATACTATGCAGCCATCAAAAGAAATGAAATCTTGCCATTTGCGACGACGTGGATGGAACTAGAGCGTATCATGCTTAGTGAAATAAGTCAATCGGAGAAAGACAACTCTCATATGATCTCCCTGATATGAGGACATGGAGAAGCAACATGGGGGGGTAGGGGGATAGGAGAAGAATAAATGAAACAAGATGGGATTGGGAGGGAGACAAACCATAAATGACTCTTAATCTCACAAAACAAACTGGGGGTTGCTATGGACATTACATGGGAGTTTTTAACTGAAGTATGCGACTATAACTTAAGAACTAATATTTTATTAGTGAAGTCAGAGAGTGTGTGATTTACTTTTAATTAAGACCGCTGACTGATACCTGTGGGTGTTCACAAGTCAGAGATGAAATGAAAAGAAATTCCTGCCCTTCACCCAAAATAAGCTGAGGAAATAGAAGAGGATCTGGTTGATTATGAGTCAACAAGTACACAGTAAGTCAGAAACCTACTGAATTAAAAATGAATCCACATTTCTCTAGTGACTACCATTCACTGAATCAGATATTGTGAAGAATACAAATATATGTGTATATTTGATTTTATATATACTTGATTTTCAACCTTTCTATGACTATGGATTGTTTTATAATCAGAAAAAAAGTGTTTTTAAAAGAAGTTGTTTACCTTATGGTTTGGCTTACAATGATGAGACAGGCATAGGTAATAAAAAGAAGATTAAACAAGCAGTCTAACAACTATCATAGTTTAGTTCATTTTTATGTTTTATTCATGTTGTGAGAAAGTAGATTTGTAATGTCTGTTTTTTTCTTTATTTTTGCCAATATTCCCAGCAGCTCCCCACCTCCATTCTGATTTGTCAGTATAGTCAGGCAAAGTTAACATCACTATCAAAATATACTCAAATTTAAGGGAAACTAAGTATGTTATTCAAAAATTAGCATTCATGTGATATATTGTGATAATTTAAAAAATCAGAATAATTGAGACTGTAAATATTTTTAAATGCTACAACAGATTATGGCAATTAAAATACCTAGAGTAAGTCCTGGCACAAAGCAGTCCACTGACCTTGGCAAATATTTTGTTAAGTATGTTAGGATGAACCATACATTGTCACTACCTTATCACAGGCAATTTCAAATGATTCAGTCTACAAAAGAGTATTTAAGACCACTTTGGAGTCAAGAGATGCAGTTCAAATATGATCTAGAGCAGGCTACTTAAAATTATTTGAACCTAGGTTCTGCCATCTTTAAAAATGGAGACCAAACAATAATTCCTGCCTCATAGGTCTTTCTCGTAAAGACTGCAAAACTAACACACAGAATATGCTTAGCTTTTTGTCTGTGTCAGAGCAGGTCCTTAACAAATGTTAGTCATTATTATACTTTGTTTTAGAGACAAAACTATTAAAAACATGTCTTAACTTCTTCTTATATAAATTTATGGTTCAATACTTCTAAAATGTTCTTAAATACCACTCAAAAATGTCAACCAAAATTTTTTAAATCCTTTCCATGTAAAGATAATGAATGGCCCTGAGCAGACTGGTAGGACTGAACTCCATTCAAGGCAGGTTCTCGAACCCTGGACCAGGCTCTTGATGCAACCCAACTCCCCACCTTTCACTCTCCCAAACTCTTTACAATGTTATCAAAGATCTTGTCCATCCTCTCCAGACGACAGGCCTGCCAGCTTTCTCCTAACACAGAGGATGATGCCCTTCTCATTTCCCAGGGAAGACAGAAGACAAAGGTCACCCCTCCTATTCACTGTTGCCAAGCTACAAAAGTCCCTCTGTAATCCACACATCAATCCTTCCTCCAGCCTTATCTTTCTGCCTGGGCTCTGGATCTCCACACCTTCCACCTCCCTTGGGAAATGCAATCTTTCTACAATCTCCTTTCTCAAATGCCTTCAAAGTTCAACCATGCTCTAGTATCACCTTTCCCACACTCACATCTCCCGGCCCCAATCACTCCTCTCCTCTCCCTGTCCCTCAGGTTAGAATCGGTTTGCCTCTGAGAGTCATTTGCTGTTACTGTCACTGCTCTATCCCTCTTTCAATCCATAGCTCATGGCCACCATTGAAAATCACTTTTCTCCAGGACCACCAATGGCTTCCTTTTGCTAAATCTCAAGTTCACACCTTGGTGTCTGGCATACTTGACTCAGCAGCACGTAGGGCAATGTAAATTCTGCCTTCTTCCATCTCCCGGGGCTTGTGTAACACTCTGTTCTCCAGGTAATTGCCCTCTCACCATCTGCTCATGGTCATTCCTTAGTGCCCTTTGAGAATACATATTCCTCTGTTCCTTTAAAACTAAAGTTCCTCAGGGTTCTTTCACTGATTTTATTCTGTATACTCCTCTGAACAATCTTAATTACACTCTTGACTTCCATTACCATCTCTAAGCAAGTAACTCTTGTGATTGACACAGGAAGTTGCCCAACCAATGCACACCCTGTCCCTTATTCACAGAATGCTGCTTCTGCTTGAAAGAGCAATGAGCTCTCTTTTAAAAACAAAAGCTTCATTTCTCAGTTTCCTTGTAGTTGAAGATGGTTCTGTGACACATTTATGGCCAATGATACGTAAAGAAAAGTCTAATGGGTACGGTTTCTGTGAATGGTATTTCTTCTGATAAAAAGGGACAAACTCAACTGGAATATCCTTCCTCCTTCTGCCTGTCTGGACCACAATATTAATTTCTAGAGTTGCAACAGCCACCTCGTTATCATGAAGTCAGAAGCCATAAGAGGATGGTTAGTCAGGAAGACAAAGACTGGGTCCTTTATGGCACATTAAAAAACTACCATCCATGTCCAAAGCTTTGAAAAGTTAAAATTAAAGGTAAACATTGCTTTCTCTAAATTATTTAAGCAATTGTTTGTCTGGGTTTAGGTTACTTGCTGAATACAATTCCACCTGATAAAATACCAAAGTTGGCTAAATTAAATTGCTGGCTTCTCAAACACACAAGCTATTCTGCAGACACTTCAATGTCAAGGTCTCCAAAACTCAGTTTTTCTGTGACTCTTAAAACACTATTTGTAGGATACAAAGATTTAAAATCTTTCCCGATTATGAACTACTTAACAGTTTTAAAACAACTCTATCATGAGACACTGAAGAAATCTTAAGTATTTTTCTTCTACTGCATTTGTTGGTTTTGCTACTAGTGGTATGTCATTTCCATCAAGTATACATTAACATCTTTATAAAATCGTAATGTATACTCCTCTTCACCTATTAACACACTCTGCATTTTTTTACATATAAGCCAAACCACAAAATAAAGTTTAAGAACTTTTTTTGATTATAAAAGCAATGCACACTCATAAAAAACTGAAAATATACAAGTATTAAAAAAGGCCATATCCATCTCCCAATGATAGTGTTTTTGGTATTAGTGTATTTATTGCTTTCCAATTTATGATATGTAAGTTTGATCCTTTTTTGTTTTTTGTATGTTTCCCAGATTATTCCTGGAGGCTTCTTAGCTCAAGACAGTTTATCTAACTTTTTCTCCTTTCAAAACTCTAAAAAATGAGAGAAGAAATATACAATAAGAATAAATCCAAATAGCAGTAGTAAATATTCAAGAATAACAGCAGTGGACTACATTCCCCTTCATCTATAAGATCTTTTCACATCCTGTGCCTTCATCTACTACTTCTTCTCTTCCTCCATGTCTCAGGCCAACTGTCACTTAGTCCAAGTAGAATTCCAGGGCAATCCCTCTCCCAGTAACTCAGCCCTTTTGTATGTCCCCACAGTGTAAACCAGTTTTTCCACAGACATGTACTGGTGAGTCCCTCTCTCCTCCATGAGACTATAAATTCCAACATGATAGGTTCTGTTTCTCCTTTTGTTTACTCTTCTTTCCTAATACCCATCACACTAACATCTGTGAAAGAGATGAATGAATTTCTGGAAAAAATATAAAACGACAGGACACAATGATGGCAAATCTAAAGAAATACACGGAACCTGTAACAGTTGAAAAGTTTCCCCAGCAGAACCTCAGAATAATCCCATTATCAGTGTAGTGCAGGCTAGAAGAGGGAACTGACCACCGATAATTAGCCAAGTAATTAACTAGAGACTAGAAGAACTGAGTTAGTCCTCCTACTTCAAGTGCCTGACTCAGGTGTTTGCTCCAGGAAAGGGGTGGGTGGCCGTGGGCACAGAAATCTGACAGAGGAGGTCCTAACGGAGAAGACAGTTGAGTCCACAACGAGACAAAGTAAGTGGAGCAATTTGATTCACCCAGCAGGCCAGCCAAGGGAATGCCTGCCCTACAACATGCCTCCTGCCTTCCTCAGAAAAGTGATCTGAAGTCAAGCTCCCGTATTTGAACCTCCATTTGCCTACAAGTAAGGAGAAATTCTCTCTTGAGCTTATGAAATACACTCAATCATAGTTTCTTACCAAGAGATGTGAAAAGAAATGCTAGGAATACAAAACTTTGAGGTAAACAAATAGCATAAAAGAGAGGCACCAAACTAATAACGAGAAAAGATAGTGATGGGGTTAGGGGTTACAAGGATGGATTTTTGGAGTCTGGATCTGAATCCTAACTATGATTTCAGCATTTCCTCAAGTGTAAAACAAGGATATGTGCACATTCCTAACCCCTGCGTAAACAGTTAAGACAGCAAGCAGAAGAAAACTTAAAATCTCAGAAAAATTCATGGAAATAACACAAAAAATAAGAACGGGTCATCTGAGCACATGTGTCTACTTCTTCTCCCACCAAAGGCCTTGTGAACTGAGATAAAAGACTTTTGTATTGAAGTAAAATCGAAGAATCCTGGAACACAAAAAATGGTGCCATCAGCAGATCAAATATTTTATGGTTGCCTAGAAATCATAAAAAATGAGGGATCAAAAATATGAGGGACTCCTAGAAGTCAGAGCAATAATAATTGTGGCCCCAAACAGAAGAATGAGAGCAATTCTCAAGGTATCCAAGAGAGGCTTCCAGCTCAGAGTCAACAAACACAGACAAGCAAGACTGGCTCAGTAGGTTGATTAAAAAATACAGTCTGAGGGGCGCCTGGGTGGCTCAGTGGGTTAAAACCTCTGCCTTCGGCTCAGGTCATGATCCTGGGGTCCTGGGATCGAGCCCCACATCGGGCTCTCTGCTCCGCGGGGAGCCTGCTTCCTCCTCTCTCTCTGCCTGCCTCTCTGCCTAGTTGTGATTTCTCTCTGTCAAATAAATAAAATATAAAAAATAAAAAAATTTAAAAAATAAAAAATACAGTCTGAAACAGCCCGACCAGTAAGTATCCCACATATGACACAAAGTGGATGATTTATCTGGGGAAAGCTCCCAGATGTTACAGCTTGAGAGAAGCAGACAGCTCCAAAGTTCTGCAAAAGATAGGGATGAGGGTGAGGGGGAAGGGAGAGAAAGTAGCAACTGTGCCTGGGAATACAAGACTATTGAAGCACTTCAGAACAAAATAAAGTCCTTCCTAACCCAACCCGCCTGCCCACTCCCCACCCAGGCAGAACCTAACAGGGAAAGCTGTCACGCAATGTGCTCCACACTCTACATGGAAGGTGTAGAAAACCCTCCCTTTCAAGGGAAGAGAAACCTGGGAAAACAGACCTGTATACCTTAAGATTAAACTTGCTAATTAATCGAGTCCTCATTGATAACCATGAACAGCTAGCCAAGGATCATCTGGTCTTGGAGACCATCTACCAACATGAGAGAGGAAAGAAGATTAAAAAAAAAATAATACCAACAATTATCCCTGAAAGAAAACCAATCAAGGAATCTGAAGTTTAAAAAAAAAGAAAGAAATTCTTTGTAGTAAAGCTTGAAATCGGGTAACGTGATGCCGCCAGTTTTGCTTTTGTTTTTCAACATTTCCTTAGCAATTCGGGGTCTCTTCTGATTCCATACAAATTTTAGCATTATTTGCTCCAGCTCTTTGAAAAATATCGGTGGAATTTTGATCAGAATGGCATTAAAAGTATAGATTGCTCTAGGCAGTATAGACATTTTAACAATGTTTATTCTTCCAATCCAAGAGCATGGAACAGTCTTCCATCTTTTTGTGTCTTCTTCAATTTCTTTCATGAGTGTTCTGTAGTTCCTCGAGTACAGATCCTTTACCTCTTTGGTTAGGTTTATTCCCAGGTATCTTATGGTTCTTGGTGCTATAGTAAATGGAATCGATTCTCTAATTTCCCTTTCTGTATTTTCATTGTTAGTGTATAAGAAAGCCCCTGATTTCTGTACATTGACTTTGTATCCTGCCACGTTACTTAATTGCTGTATGAGTTCTAGTAGTTTGGGGGTGGAGTCTTGGGGGTTTTCCATATAAAGAATCATGTCATCTGCGAAGAGAGAGAGTTTGACTTCTTCCTTGCCAATTTGGATACCTTTTATTTCTCTTTGTTGTCTGATTGCCGTTGCTAGAACTTCTAATACTATGTTGAACAAGAGTGGTGAGAGTGGGCATCCTTGTCGTGTCCCTGATCTCAGCGGGAAGGATGCAAGCTTTTTCCCATTGAGGATGATATTTGCTGTGGGTCTTTCATAGATAGATTTTATGAAGTTCAGGAATGTTCCCTCTATCCCTATACTTTGAAGCGTTTTCATCAGGAACGGATGCTGGATTTTGTCAAATGCTTTTTCTGCATCAATTGAGAGGACCATGTGGTTCTTCTCTCTTCTCTTACTGATTTGTTCTATCACATTGATTGATTTGCAAATGTTGAACCAACCTTGCAACCCAGGGATGAATCCCACCTGGTCATGGTGGATAATCTTTTTAATGTGCTGCTGGATCCTGTTTGCTAGGATCTTGTTGAGAATCTTTGCATCCATATTCATCAGTGATATTGGTCTGAAATTCTCCTTTGCTGTGATCACCAAGACAGCGTGGTACTGGCATAAAAACAGACACATAGACCAGTAGAACAGAGTGGAGAGCCCAGATATGGACCCTCAACTCTATGTTGAAATAATCTTTGACAAAACAGGAAAAAATATTCAATGGAAAAAAGACAGTCTCTTCAATAAATGGTGCTGGGAAAACTGGACAACGATATGTAGAAGAATGAAACTCGACCATTCTCTTACACCATACACAAAGATAAACTCAAAATGGATAAAAGACCTTAACGTGAGACAGGAATCTATCAGAATCCTAGAGGAGAACATAGGCAGTAACCTCTTCCATATCAGCCACAGCAACTTCTTTCAAGATATGTCTCCAAGGAAACAAAAGCAAAAATGAACTTTTGGGACTTCATCAAGATCAAAAGCTTCTGCACAGCAAAGGAAACAGTCAACAAAACAAAAAGGCAACCTACGGAATGGGAGAAGATATTTGCAAATGACAGTATAGACAAAAG
The DNA here is from genome assembly GCF_922984935.1 of Meles meles. Classification (NCBI taxonomy): domain Eukaryota; kingdom Metazoa; phylum Chordata; class Mammalia; order Carnivora; family Mustelidae; genus Meles; species Meles meles. Next base: position 14,375,451 of record NC_060086.1, read on the forward strand.
GTTGATATCCAGGATCTATAAAGAACTTCTCAAACTCAACACACACAAAACAGATAATCATATCAAAAAATGGGCCGAAGATATGAACAGACACTTCTCCAATGAAGACATACAAATGGCTATCAGACACATGAAAAAATGTTCATCATCACTAGCTATCAGGGAGATTCAAATTAAAACCACATTGAGATACCACCTGACACCAGTCAGAATGGCCAAAATTAGCAAGACAGGAAACAACGTGTGCTGGAGAGGATGTGGAGAAAGGGGAACCCTCTTACACTGTTGGTGGGAATGCAAGTTAGTGCAGCCACTTTGGAGAACAGTGTGGAGATTCCTGAAGAAATTAAGAAGAGAGCTTCCCTATGACTCTGCAATTGCACTGCTGGGTATTTACCCCAAAGATACAGATGTAGTGAAAAGAAGAGCCATCTGTACCCCAATGTTTATTGCAGCAATGGCTACGGTCGCCAAACTGTGGAAAGAACCAAGATGCCCTTCAACGGACAAATGTATAAGGAAGATGTGGTACATATACACAATGGAGTATTATGCCTCCATCAGAAAGGATGAATACCCAACTTTTGTAGCAACTTGGACGGGACTGGAAGAGATTATGCTGAGCGAAATAAGTCAAGCAGAGAGCGCCAAGTATCATATGGTCTCACTTATTTGTGGAGCATAACAAAGAACATGGAGGACATGGGGAGATGGAGAGAAGAGGGAGTTGAGGGAAACTGGAAGGGGAGATGAACCATGAGAGACTATGGACTCTGAAAAACAACCAGAGGGTTTTGATGGGGTGGGGGGGTGGGAGGTTGAGGAACCAGGTGGTGGGTAATAGGGAGGGCACGTACTGCATGGCGCACTGGGTGTGATGCCAAAACAATGAACACTGTTATGCTGTAAATAAACAAATAAAAAAAAAAAGATTCTTTAGTTCGGGGCCCAATGATCTCAAAACCTTTGGTTTTTGCCCTCTGCTCTGTCCTCTCAAGGTCATAGATTTGTCATCAGATTAGCTTTCCTTCTACTTTCACAAAATGGTAGTAAGAGGCAACTGGGTGTGTTCTGAAGCACAGAAATATCAATTTTGATAAAGTTCAATTTATCAAATTTTTCTTTTATCTCTTCTGGTTTTCATGTCACATCTAAGGAAGTATTTGCCTGGGCCTGTGTCTTCTAAGAGTTTTGTGTTTCCAACTCTTATATTTAGGTCTGTGATACATACTGAGTTGATCTTATTGTATGTGTGAGTCAGAGCCCCAGATTCCTGTTTTTGCATGTGGGTATACAACTGTCCCACTTGTTAAAAAGTGGGACTTTTCTTTTCCATTTTCCATTGAATAGTCTGTTCAACAGATGGCACTGGGACCATTTCCTTCTCATTAATTGGCTCTTAGACTAATCACAGCCCACCCCACAGAGCTAAGGATGGAATGGATTCCTGACAAAATGAGGAATCTTTTTAGGAAAAATGGATAACTGAAAGACAACCAACAAGGTGGTAAAAAGTTAAAAAAAAAAAAAAAGTTTCTCATCTCCCTACATTCAGGAAGAATAAGTACCACAGTTATGATCTGTTTGGAATAATTTAGCAACAGAAGTAAGTAATGTATGCTGAGGGGCATTGCTAGCACCCTAGCCTTCACTTTCTGCTATTAATATTGCAGATCTTCATGGGTTTTCTCTATTCAAGTCAATTTGAGTAACTTAATATTTTCCTGGAAAAGTATCCATTTGAGTTTCATACTTATGACTATATGTTGATGCCTGAACAACTCAGGTTTGAACTGGGCAGATCTACTTATATCAGGACTTTTTTCCCATAAATACAGTATATGTATTTTCTCTTATGATTTTAACATTTCCTTTTCTCTATCTTTTTATAAAAATACAATGTAACATACAGAATGGGTTATAAATAAGGCTTCTGGTAAACCACAGGCTATTGAGGTTTTAGGGAGTCAAAAGTTAAATATGATTGGCAAAAGTTAAATATGACCTCATCCCACATTAAGGGTCAACTGTATAGTCACATGAAATATATTTTTTCTAAGTAGCTTTTTAATTCCTAATTTTTCATGTTTCGTTTTGTCTCAGTTAGGCTATCTAAAGTCTAACCTATTATACTAGAGTTTTTTCTCCAAAGAAATAACACTTAAATTTATCAAGTGTACTAGTATTCTATTTTCAAGAAATTTTTTTTTAAAGATTTATCTATTTGAGAGAGAGAGCGTGCAAGTACAAGTAGGGGGAACAGCAGGCATTGGGAGAGGGAGAATGCTGTTGTTTCACACCAGGCTCTCTGCCGCAGGCGCTAGAACCAAGGACCCTGGGATCATGACCCGAGCCAAAAGCAGACTTTCAACAGTCATCCAGGCACCCTCTTGTATTTTTATGTTTCTTAACTTCTTTTATAACATCTGAATTGAAGTGCTTTTTATATACTTTTGCAAAGAAATCTGAATGCATTACTCTCCTCCATGTCCTGCTTTGATCACAACTCTGTGTTAATATGCACTTCCCATAATTTTTTCTAGGAAATTCTAGCTATTTTGCTAGTTTTGCTTTCCTCTTTGATCCAATCAAAAGTTACTTAGAAGATGAGGGGGCACTCAAGAATCTGGGTATTTTGTTTTTTTAATATTCATATACAGGGCGCCTTGGTGGCTAAGTTGTTAAGCGTCTGCCTTCAGCTCACGTCATGATCCCAGGGTCCTGGGATAGAGCTCTGCATCCAGCTCGCTGCTCGGCAGGAGGCCTACTTCTCGCTCTCCCTCTCCTCTGGCTTATATCCCTCTCTCACTGTCTGTCAAGTGAATAAATAAAATCTTTAAAAAATTCTTTTCATGTATATTCTTGAGATTTCATTGTGGTTAATGTATTTTGTACTATTCTCAGTTTGTTGGAAGTTTAGACTTATAATCTAGAAAAAAATTTCCCGGGGTGCCTGGGTGGCTCAGTGGGTTAAAGCCTCTGCCTTCGGCTCAGGTCATGATCCCAGGGTCCTGGGATTGAGCCCTCATCGGCTCTCTGCTCAGCAGGGAGCCTGCTTCCCTTCCTCTCTCTCTGCCTGCCTCTCTGCCTACCTGTGATCTCTGTCAAATAAATAAATAAAATCTTTAAAAAAAAATTTCCCTGGGGCCCTAAGAAGACATTGTTTCTTTTTGCATGGCAAAGCTCTATATGTGTATCTCTTAGAGCAGCATTAATGATCAGAGTATTCATAACCTCTACCACTCTTATCTAACTTAATCTCTCCAAAAGAAACACAGCAGTATGTCTCATTACTCTGCTTTTCTTTGTGTCTTCCAGTAATGTTTACTATGATGTAACCTATTCCACAAAAATTATTTTACCGTGGCTTATACCTTTCCTCTTCATGATTACTTCTGTCCCATTTTAATGCCTTGTCTTGTAATAATAGAACTTCTATGTTCTCATTGTTTGCATTTACCAATTTAAGCTTTTCTGAGTTATTTTATTTGAAATGTAGCTTCTATAAAAGAAATATAGTCAGGTTATTTTTAGCTTTACGTTTGGTTGGTGGGTTTTTAATGCTCTAACTATAGGTTGGGATCCATTTTCCTTTGGATAACCCAACTTCCTGATCAGCAGAGCTGGACTAGCCTGAGAGCCTGTATTGCTAACCACCAATCATCAGACATTGTATAAATGCATCCTCACCTGCCAAAAGGTCAGGAGGCTATGTGGCTTCACACTCTTCCTTAAAGTCGAGAAATAAGCTAAAATCCAAGAGTGGCCTCCTCCATGGATAAACATTTATCTAAGTAGCTTTTTAAGGGATGAAATATGAATGCTGTTGTTTCACACCTGAAACAGCCATTTTATTCTGCATGAACAACTTATCTGAATACGGTTACCAGGCCACACAGACTTCTGACATTTAATAGACAAGATACTGAGACAAACCTAATTTGTGTTCCTTTGTAGGTAACCTGCTTTATCTCCTGGGCTTGTTTTATCCTTACAACTCAAATATTTTTCCAGGATAGATCTAAGTAGAAACCTTTTCTCATTACTTCTGACTGGTTCTCAGGGGACCCTTCTGATATTTACTAACACTCTTCCCTGGCACAGGAAAGTTCAATCACAATTTCCCTGATTACTTCTCTGGTTTCCCTGCTCTGGAACACCTGTTGAACTGAAGACCTGTTATCAGTCATCCACATCCACTTTTCACACATATCTTTGTCACTTTTTCCCCCTGCATTCTGGACGTATTCTCAAGTTTGTTATCCAGATTACTCTTTGATTTTTTCAAGTATCAAGTCTTCTTTTGATTGTCTTAAATTTTAAATTTTATTACAAGTTTGGTTTCCTTGAATTCTTTTATTTCAACCAGTTTTAACACTTCTACTGTCATCTCATCCTGTTCCTCAGGGTTCTCTGGTTTCCTTTTTACTCGAAGCCATGATTTTTTTAAGACACAAGATTTACACTAGTTATAAATTCATAGTAAATTTGCTTACACGTAATCCTTTGCAGAGAGATGCACTATGTCTTCAAAGTAATTCTTTATATTTTAGAATCTTTCCAAAAGCCACATGCAAGGCGTCTTCTATGTCTGTTGAGCAAAAGTTCTACTGAGATCTTATGTTCTTGCGTAATACGTCCTTAGTCTCCTCAATGCCCAGTAAACACTGGCAAGTTCTCCCTCTCAGACTGAAACTTTAAAATGAGACATGTCCCACTCTCAGCTTAACTGGTAGTGACATGTATTCCATCTCATGTAAGCATGTGTACAGAGTATCACTCTTCCTGCTCCGACTGGTACTCCTGTCAGCTGTCACACGCACTGTACATAATACGCGAAATACAGGCACCCACAGCCCTTCCTATTTACAAAGCATTTCTTTAAATTGCATGCATTCAGGAATGTAGTGTACCCTCGACGATCTTCCCCTCACTCCTGCTGCTGGGTGACATTTGGGGAGTGACAGTTTTCAAGTGAAAATAAATAGAAAATAACCAGTGGAGACAGAGAAAGGGGCAGGTTAGGAACACTGGTCTAACTGGCTCAAAAGTCTGCAAGAGACAAACTTTTGCCACTCAGTATAATCCCTGTGCTTCCTGAAGATAGGCACGATGAGCCAATCAATTTTTCAACTGTGTCCTACTTTGTGGGGGGCTATTTGCCTTGTTCTAGTTCAGAGGCAGAACATGTGCTATATAGGCCAAAACTAGTCTCAACCAACATTCAGAAGCTTCTACTCTGATCCTGACACATGACGTTTACTTTATAATGAAAATGCCCATGTTTGTCACCTTCATGGATGTTTTTTAACGGGAACTGGGAAGCGGTGTATCAGGCCCAAGTAGTCCGCACCACATTATCTTAGAAATGTCGGACCTAAGAGTTTAAGTAATTACACCATCATTTCAGTGAGAAATGAGAGTGTAGGCTGCACTTGGGCATTTAATGCCTATTTTTCTTAAAAGACAAGATTACTTTCCACATCACTCTGAAGTCAAGCTACAGGCTTATAAAGAACAACTGACAGCAATTGTTTTCTCCTTCCCTCAGGGGTTAACATTCGTGTAGCTGTCTCTTTTGGTTGGCATACCCCATACTGAAGAAAAAGAGCCATCTGCCTAGCTGTCTAAAAAACACCACTTGTCTGATATTCCCCTGCCAGAAAGGAGACTGCTCTGAAGCCACGTATGCATAGAGCAGATTCATTGTTGACACATTACCACACCAGCAAAACCATACTCTCTAAAAGCATACACATAATTCAGTTTAAAGTCAGATCTAAATTCAAATGTTATCTTACGTCTGTGTTCATTCTGTTTATGACAATTCTGAGTCTGAGTGATTCAAATAATATTAATGATACATTTTAAAACAAATATTTGTTTTAGAAGTCCTGTTCACTTGGTAGTAACATGCTGTGTCCCACAGATGAGTTGGTACTGTGAGCCAATGAGGCTATAGGTATTTTTTTTTTAGCATTTTTTTAATTTATTTTTTCAGCGTAACAGTACTCATTGTTTTTGCACAACACCCAGTGCTCCATGCAATATGTGCCCTCCCTATTACCCACCACCTGTTCCCCCAACCTCCCACCCCTGACCCTTCAAAACCCTCAGGTTGTTTTTCAGAGTCCATAGTCTCTTATGGTTCGCCTCCCCCTCCAATTTTTTTTTTTATAAACATATAATGTATTTTTATCCCCAGGGGTACAGGTCTGTGAATCGCCAGGTTTACACACTTCACAGCACTCACGATAGCACATACCCTCCCCAATGTCCATAACCCCCTCCCCCTCTCCCAATCCCACCTCTCGCCAGCAACCCCCAGTTTGTTTTGTGAGATTAAGAGTCATTTATGGTTTGTCTCCCTCCCAATCTCATCTTGTTTCATTTACTCTTCTCCTATCGCCCTAACCCCCCATGTTGCTTCTCAATGTCCTCATATCAGGGAGATCATATGATAGTTGTCTTTCTCCGATTGACTTATTTCACTAAGCATGATACGCTCTAGTTCCATCCACGTCGTCGCAAATGGCAAGATTTCATTTCTTTTGATGGCTGCATAGTATTCCATTGTGTATATATACCACATCTTCTTTATCCATTCATCTGTTGATGGACATCTAGGTTCTTTCCATAGTTTGGCTATTGTAGACATTGCTGCTATAAACATTCGGATGCACGTGCCCCTTCGGATCACTACGTTTGTATCTTTAGGGTAAATACCCAGTAGTGCAATTGCTGGGTCATAGGGTAGTTCTATTTTCAACATTTTGAGGAACTTCCATGCTGTTCTCCAGAGTGGTTGCACCGGCTTGCATTCCCACCAACAGTGGAGGAGGGTTCCCCTTTCTCCGCATCCTCGCCAGCATCTGTCATTTCCTGACTTGTTAATTTTAGCCATTCTGACTGGTGTGAGGTGATATCTCATTGTGGTTTTGATTTGTATTTCCCTGATGCCGAGTGACGTGGAGCACTTTTTCATGTGTCTGTTGGCCATCTGGATGTCTTCTTTGCAGAAATGTCTGTTCATGTCCTCTGCCCATTTCTTGATTGGATTGTTTGTTCTTTGGGTGTTGAGTTTGCTAAGTTCCTTATAGATTTTGGATACTAGCCCTTTATCTGATATGTCGTTTGCAAATATCTTCTCCCATTCTGTCAGTTGTCTTTTGGTTTTGTTAACTGTTTCCTTTGCTGTGCAAAAGCTTTTGATCTTGATGAAATCCCAATAGTTCGTTTTTGCCCTTGCTTCCCTTGTCTTTGCCGTTGTTCCTAGGAAGATGCTGCTACGGCTGAGTTAGAAGAGGTTGCTGCCTGCATTCTCCTCAAGGATTTTGATGGATTCCTTTCTCACATTGAGGTCCTTCATCCATTTGGAGTCTATTTTCATGTGTGGTGTAAGGAAGTGGTCCAATTTCATTTTTCTGCATGTGGCTGTCCAATTTTCCCAGCACCATTTATTGAAGAGGCTGTCTTTTTTCCATTGGACATTCTTTCCTGCTTTGTCGAAGATTAGTTGACCATAGAGTTGAGGGTCGATTTCTGGGCTCTCTATTCTGTTCCACTGGTCTATGTGTCTGTTTTTGTGCCAGTACCATGCTGTCTTGATGATGACAGCTTTGTAATAGAGCTTGACGTCCGGAATTGTGATGCCACCAACTTTGGCTTTGTTTGTCAATATTCCTTTGGCTATTTGAGGTCTTTTCTGGTTCCATATAAATTTTAGGTTTATTTGTTCCATTTCTTTGAAAAAAAATGGATGGTATTTTGATAGGGATTGCATTAAATGTGTAGGTTGCTTTAGGTAGCATAGACATTTTCACAATATTTATTCTTCCAATCCAGGAGCATGGAACATTTTTCCATTTCTTTGTGTCTTCCTCAATTTCTTTCATGAGTACTTTATAATTTTCTGTGTATAGACTCTTAGCCTCTTTGGTTAGGTTTATTCCTAGGTATCTTATAGTTTTGGGTGCAATTGTAAATGGGATTGACTCCTTAATTTCTCTTTCTTCTGTCTTGTTGTTGGTGTACAGAAATGCAACTGATTTCTGTGCATTGATTTTATATCCTGACACTTTACTGAATTCCTGTACAAGTTCTAGCAGTTTTGGGGTGGAGTCTTTTGGGTTTTCCACATATAGTATCATATCATCTGCGAAGAGTGATAGTTTTACTTCTTCTTTGCCAATTTGGATGCCTTTAATTTCTTTTTGTTGTCTGATTGCTGAGGCCAGGACTTCTAGTACTATGGTGAATAGCAGTGGTGATAATGGACATCCCTGCCGTGTTCCTGACCTTAGCGGAAAAGCTTTCAGTTTTTCTCCATTGAGAATGATATTTGCGGTGGGTTTTTCATAGATGGCTTTGATAATATTGAGGTATGTGCCCTCTATCCCTACACTTTGAAGAGTTTTGATCAGGAAGGGATGCTGTACTTTGTCAAATGCTTTGTCAGCATCTATGGAGAGTATCATATGGTTCTTGTTCTTTCTTTTATTAATGTGTTCTATCACATTGATTGATTTGCGGATGTTGAACCAACCCTGCAGCCCTGGAATAAATCCCACTTGGTCGTGGTGAATACTCCTTTTAATGTACTGTTGAATCCTATTGGCTAGTATTTCGGCGAGAAGTTTTGCGTCTGTGTTCATCAAGGATATTGGTCTGTAGTTCTCTTTTTTTGGTGGGATCCTTGTCTGGTTTGGGGATCAAGGTGATGCTGGCCTCATAAAATGAGTTTGGAAGTTTTCCTTCCATTTCTATTTTTTGGAACAGTTTCAGGAGAATAGGAATTAGTTCTTCTTTACATGTTTGGTAGAATTCCCCTGGGAAGCCGTCTGGAACTGGGCTTTTGTTTGTTTGGAGATTTTTGATGACTGTTTCAATCTCCTTACCGGTTATGGGCCTGTTCAGGTTTTCTATTTCTTCCTGGTTCAGTTGTGGTAGTTTATATGTCTCTAGGAATGCATCCATTTCTTCCAGATTGTCCAATTTGTTGGCGTAGAGTTGCTCATAGTATGTTCTTATAATTGTCTGTATTTCCTTGGTGTTAGTTGTGATCTCCCTCTTTCATTCATGATTTGATTTATTTGGGTCCTTTCTCTTTTCTTTTTGATGAGTCTGGCCAGGGGTTTATCAATCTTATTGATTCTTTCAAAGAACCAGCTCCTAGTTTCATTGATTTTTTCTATTGTTTTTTTTTTGGTTTCTATTTCATTGATTTCTGCTCTGATCTTTATGATTTCTCTTCTCCTGCTGGGTTTAGGGTTTCTTTCTTGTTCTTTCTCCAGCTCCTTTACGTGTAGGGTTAGGTTGTATACTTGAGACCTTTCTTGTTTCTTGAGAAAGGCTTGTACCACTATATATTTTCCTCTCAGGACTGCCTTTGCTGTGTCCCACAGATTTTGAACCGTTGTGTTTTCATTATCATTTGTTTCCATGAATTTTTTTCAATTCTTCTTTAATTTCCTGGTTGACCCACTCATTCTTTAGAAGGATGCTGTTTAGTCTCCATGTATTTGGGTTCTTTCCAGCTTTCCTCTTGTGATTGAGTTCTAGCTTCAGAGCATTGTGGTCTGAAAATATGCAGGGAATGATCCTAATCTTTTGATACCGGTTGAGACATGATTTGTGACCCAGGATGTCATCTATTCTGGAGAAGGTTCCATGTGCACTAGTGAAGAATGTGTATTCTGTTGCTTTGGGATGAAATGTTCTGAATATATCTGTGATGTCCATCTGGTCCAGTGTGTCATTTAAGGCCTTTATTTCCTTGTTGATCTTTTGCTTGGATGATCTGTCCATTTCAGTGAGGGGAGTGTTAAAGTCCCCTACTATTATTGTATTATTATTGATGTGTTTCTTTGATTTTGTTCTTAATTGGTTGATATAGTTGGCTGCTCCCACGTTGAGGCTATAGGTATTTTTAAGTGAAAAGAAATGTACCACAAATTTTAAGGGTTTAGCTTTTCATTTATTATGAGAGAAGCAACTTCAGATCTCTAGGTTATTCACAGTTTACTGAAATCTGTAATGTTTTATTAATTTACAGTTCTTTACCACCAGTTCTTTGGTAGGAGTATAAATGAAGACCTGAAAAAACATCTGATGCTATATTCTCTTGTATGAAATCATTTGCTTCAGTATGAGGCATAAGAGAGATCAAGACTAAATACTGGTCTCAGAAAGCTGTTCCATAATTGAGAACTTTTTATCTCCTTTTCCTCTAGACCAGAAGACCCTATATACCAAGGGTTAGCAAGCTTTTCCTCTAACACCTAGATAGTAAATATTTTCAGTCTTGCAGATCATAAATCTCCATCACATCTATTCAGCTCTGCCACTGTCAAATGAAAACAGCCATAGACAATCCTTAAACAAATGAGCATCACTGTGTTTCAATAAAGCTTTATTTACATTATTAAATGAGGCAGCAGGAAGCAGCACAGAGCAATGAGGTGTAACAATCTGAGACAACACACAGTTTCTCAGAATTACACAGACTTGACTCTTACATGTAAAACAGGGAGCAGTATTTACATTACTTAATAGCAATCAGATTTTATGTTTAATGGCTTTTACTCAGCTCTTATGTGTCAAGCACTGTCCTAAGTGTTTTATGTTAATTGCTCATTCAGTTCTCATAACAATGCAGAAAAGTTTGAAATAAAGTGTTAAGACATAAACTAGATTCCAGGTCCTATCAGGCTGCTTTTCACTTCCACAAATGAAAACAATGAATAAAATGGAAGGTAAGTATTTAAAGGCCCAAATGGCACACACTTTGGATTCAAAGAACAGACTTTGCAAGTCCTCAAGAGTTCCCAGGGCTGATGTCTGCTACTATCTTTACTGGTCAGAGCTCCAGCTCCACCATCCCATAATCCAAACTTTTCCATGCCAACTTTAAATCTCAAATTATCAATTTCACTCAATGCCCTCTAACCTATACTGTTTTTTAATACCACCAAAACTGGATGGAAATATGGTAGTAGAGATATCAGATGTGAAATCCTGCTGATAAAATTTGGAATGGAAGGGTGCCTGGGTGGCTCAGTGGGTTAAGCCTCTGTCTTCAGCTCAGGTCATGATCTCAGGATCCTGGGATGGAGCCTCGCATCGGGCTCTCTGCTCAGTGGGGAGCTGCTTCCCTCTCTCTCTCTCTGCCTGCCTCTCTGCCTACTTGTGATCTTCGTCAAATAAAAAAATAAAATCTTAAAAAAAAAGTTTGGAATGGAAATGCTTCCTACAAAAGTGAACAGGGCAATGGGTGATTTTTAGATGTTCAGTTAAACAGTAGCCCAACAGGAAGACTGATAACTTTGATGTCAAGAGCACATACACAGAATGCTCTTTCAGGAAAGGAGAAGCTTAGGAACACCTTCTTCTCTTTGTAATGCCTAAAAATGGTCAATCTTACATAAGTGACTCAGGAATATTTAACTAAATTCAACATATTTTATCTGTTTCAGATTTTTTTAACTCACCAATGATCTTATTTTTTTGAACTTTTTTAAAGATTTTAAAGATTTTATTTCCTTCTTTGTCAGACAGAGAGAGAGCACAAGGCTCAGTGGGAGCAGCAGGCTTCCCACTGAGAAGGGAGCCCGATGCAGGACTCAATTCCAGGATGCTGGGATCATGACCTGAGCTGAAGGCAGACACTCAACCAACTGAGCTGCCCAGGCATCCCACAGATACCCTTATTTTTAAGTTGACTTTTAGATGAGGACAATAATATATTTGTAATAATGTGACAGGACTCCTTCTGGCTGCAGATCATTTTCACTTGCAATTTTCACTCAGATAGTGACGAGAGATCTGATGATGTGATAGTATCACTGTTTAAGTCTTTCTGCAACGTTCATCCTCAAAAGGAATATTTCAGCAGCAGTTTCCAATAAATAGGAATTTACCATGTTCTAGTTACTCTAATTTTCTAGGAAAAAAACATTTTCCTATTTTGTGCTGTAATAATAGTGTACATTAAAAGTAAATAAAATCTAATCATCATCATTATCATCCGAACAATATACTGATTTCCCAGGAGGAACATGATTCAATTATCCAAGTTTATACTTAAGGGGAGTGATATTAAATTTACTCAAAAGAACAACAAGGAAGTAGGCAGTTAAACCAGTCAAAGGGGAGTTAAAATATAATGGCCTAGACCAGGGATTGGCAGACTGTGCCCCATGACCTATATCTGCCCACTCTTCTCTCTCTCCCCAATTTGCCCTTTTCTGTAAGTAATAGTTTACTGGAATACAGCCACGTCCATTCATTTACACCATGTCTAAGGCTGTTTTTATGTTCCCACAACAAAGGTAAGTAATTGTGACAAAGATTATATGGCCTGCAGAGTCTAAAATATTTACTTTTGGCCCTTCGCAGAAAAAGAATGAAAACCTCTAGTCTAGCAAGAGACCCAAGGAACACAGATTATGGAAAATTAATTACAAAGAAAAAAGGAGCATGAATGCATTTCTACAAAAATAATTAACATCACCAAGCAACAGTTTTACAAATGACAAGTTTAAGATAGACAAAAAGCCAGTAGTGGCATTCTGTGATTTTTGTGGTATATGGTGAGAAAATTAATCAACATAAGACCCAGAATAACACACTGTTAGCAACAGTTGATTTGAAATACAGCCCCAAAAGGGGAGCAGCTAGAGAATGCAAACATGAAAGTAATTCCTAACTTTTTTACCCTATGTAGAACATCTGCATAATGATCTAGAGCATATGAAACTACAACTATAAAAAAGACCCATTTTAAAAAACTTGTCCACCCAAAAAGCAAATCATTAAGACAAACTGCAAACTGGGATGTAACAATTCATTTCCTGAGGAGATAATGTTCCCTTCCAGACAATAAGTACCAAAAACCTGATAGACAAATAGGCAAAAGACATGAACCAACAGTTGACGGAAGAGAAAGCACTTAGACATTTTTAAGATGTTCAACTATACTCGTAAGAGAAATGTAAATTAAAACCACAGTGAGACACCTCTTCTCACCTATCTGGCAAAAAGCCACTCTCCTGGCAAGGTTGAAAAGAAACTGAAAAATCACAAACACGATCGATAAAAAGTACAATTCCAAAACACCTAATAAAATTACACACACAAAATTACACAGTATTATGCAGCTATAAAAAGGAGGAAGATCTCTCTCTATACTCTTACAGAGTAATCTCCAGGATATATTGCGAAATAAAAAAAAGCAAGATGGAGAACAGAGAATATAGAATACTGCCTTTTGTATAAGAAAAAAAACATTTGCTTATTTTTTTAAGATTTGCTTATTTTTACAAAAAAAAATTAAAAAGGAGGGTTAGGAACGGAGGTGAGGGCTCTCTAAAAACTCTTTACTTAATTTTGACTTTTGAACCTAAAAATGTATATATGCATATACCTATGTATTATATTATATACACACATATATCAGTGTCCATGTATACATAGAGATATATATATATATACATATACACATATAAAGAACTAAAAAAATGAAAAATGCAGATGTAAGGAAATGGAAATAAGTGAAGATTTGCATCAAATAGGTAAAATACCTACATAGAGAATTGTTTGAAGAAACATTTACCCTCAGTACTCTGTACATCCTTAGTAGCATGTATTGAAAGTACTCCTTTAAAAAAAACAAACAAACCAAAAAAAAACCTGCAAAAAAAATCTTAAACTTTAGTAGTTTTAATATTGTGTCATTTTAAAACATGAATGTATATTGTAGGTTAAGCAAACCAGTATTTTCAGTATAGGAAAAAGGGGAAAAAAGGATAAAAATATAAAGTGAAAGAAGGGAGGGAAAAAATCTGCTAACTTCAAAGTATCAATGTGAACTCAATTATTTTAATTTCCTCACTCTGACCATGAAAAAAATTCTAAAGCGATGGCCTCCTCTTGCAATAGCACCCAGATCTTGGTTTCTGAACATCTGTTCCTCTAAAAGAAACCAGGGCTTCTTGGAGAGAATGCTAGCTCCAGGTCTTTAAAAAATACATGATGAAAAGTGACATATCCCAACTGAAAATGAATGACACATTTAAAGCCTTCAAGATCTTTAAAATCAAGAGGCATTTCCATCACCACCATTCTCTAGCAATCTACTCCTACATAAGTTATTCCGTTCATTTTCTGCCTTCAAGTGCACTGGCTTTAGATTTCCAATGCAGCAGTGTGGTCTTCTATCAGCAAGGTCACAGGAAATAAGATAAATATACAAAACTTGAGTCAAGATGGCGGGGAAGTAGGAGGAGGCGCCGTTTCAACCTGTACCCTAAAGTGAGCTGATTACCTACCAAAGAACCCTGATCACCCATGAAATCAGCCTGAGATCAGAATTATACACGTCTGGATCTCTACAGGAGCACAAGACACCAGTGGGCAGGTAAAGTGGAGTGGGAATGGGGGACTGATATCAGAAGATAAACAAAAGGGGGAGGGAGCCACCAGAGGTGACCGATTGGAAAGTAATACCTCAATACAAGAGTGCCCTGCGTCTGGGGACCAGCATTAGCTTGGAGTATGGTTGAAAGCACTCAAAAAAAAAGAGCAAAGGATCACGGGGTGGGGGGGAATTGTGGGAATCGAGGCGGTTAGGGACAGGGGCTTAAGTCCCTGGACCCAGGACAGCCTCCCCTGGCACTGAGCCAGAGAGAGTTCGGCAGAGAAACCAGGTCTTGCTCCCTGAGCCGCCAGCGCACCTGAGCCGCCAGTGCGCACAAGAATGCATGGGGTCCGGCTCCCGTGAGGGGCTGGGAGCCTCACCAGAGGCATTCCTGAAATGCGCGCGCCCCACACCCTCCCTGAGAGAGGTGCGGGCAGGCATTTACCCTGGCGCTCTTAGACCCCCGCAGAGAGATCAGAGCCTGAGGGGTGCACATCCCACACCCTCCCCTGGGAGAGGTGCTCACAGGCGCTAGCCTGGAGCTCTGGCATCCAGAAAAACCAGGCACTCCCAGCCCAGGCCAGCGGGAAAATCTCAGTGTGCGATCTCTGCTTGGAACCTCTCTGGCAGTCTGGAGCTGCCCAGACAGCCGGGGCTGCCGTGGTTTTGGGTACAAGGAGGAGATCCTGCAACCCCAGGGACCATGACTCGGAACCTACTCTGCTGGCAGCGGGGCAGAGCATTCTGAGGCTTCTCTCTGAGAGGGAGGTCTGGGTGCAGTTTGCTCTCCTCTAAACCTCCAAAAACCATCAAAAGCTGTCAAGGCAAGAGAAAACAGATGAACAAACATAAAAACCTCCAGAGAACAAAAGCCAGAAAAAAATGGTTTCCTCAGAGCCCACCCCCTTGAGGGGGGTGGGAGGACCTAACTCAGGGAACATCATTGACTGAAAACCCACGTGGCAGGGCCCTCCTCCAGAAAACCAACCAGGAAGGAAAAAAAAAAAAAAAAGAAGATGACAAGAGAACAAACACCACTACTTCATAAATACAACTTTTTTTTTTTTTAAAGATTTTATTTATTTATTTGACAGAGAGAGATCACAAGTAGAGAGAGAGGCAGGCAGAGAGAGAGGGAAGCAGGCTCGCTGCTGAGCAGAGAGCCCGATGTGGGACTCGATCCCAGGACCCTGAGATCATGACCTGAGCCGAAGGCAGCGGCTTAACCCACTGAGCCACCCAGGCGCCCCCATAAATACAACTTTTATTTTTAACTCTTTACCACTATTCTGGTTCATTTTTTTATACATATAGATAATTTTTTAACCTATTTACCATCACAGTGAGGTGTCCAGTACATCAAATTCCTTAATAACCTTCTAACCTGAACTTTTTGATACATACACCCGTGTTTTTCTTTTGTTTTTCTATTTTTTTATTTTTTTAATTTTAATTTAGTCTAGTTTATTCTTTTTTAATTTTTATTCTCTAATATACATATAGAGTTAAACTTCAAGGTAATCCCCTTTCCCCAATCAATGCTACCCCTATAGGCAAACCAATTTTTAATCCCCCTTTATCTTAGGAAAGTTGAGTCCCTTACCAAAGACATCAAGATACATCCACGAAGAATCAAAATAACCTTCCTCCCCCACACTGAGAATTTATAACCACTCTCCCATCTTTTCCTTCTGCCAGTGTTTCCGTGTATTTGTGTTTGTCCTGATAGTATATAAATCTTATACTTGGGGTTCTTTTTGACGAGGTTCTTCCTTTTTATGCATATATATATATATTCTCTTCTCATATACTTTTATCAGTCTTTTTGTTTGTCTGGTTTTGTTTGTATACTTCATAAATCTTACCTTGGGGCCCATTTGGGCTGAGCCTTCTCTATTATCTTCCCTGTTTTTCCTGTCTCTCTCTCTCTTTCTCTCTTTTTTCTTTCTTCTTCTCAATTTCTTTTTCTTTTCTTTTTTCTCTCATTTGGGTGGGGAACCCTGATTGCACAGAAGCATTCCAGGGTGCACCTTGACTGCACCACAGTCGATGCATCCAGCTGCATCCGTTCAGTCATCTCTTACCAAAATGAATAGGAGGAGGAATGCCCAACAGAAGAAAAATACAGAGGATGGACCTTCTGCAATAGAGCTAATGGTTATCGACATAGACAATATGTCGGAAAAGAAATTCAGGCTAACAATTATCCAGGCAATAGCTAGGTTGGAGAAAGCCATGGATGACCAAACAGAATTGATTAGGGCAGAACTGAAAGCCACCAGGGATGATGTTCACAATGTTAGGGAAGAACTGAAAGCCACCAGGGATGATGTTCAAAATGCTCTCAATGAATTCCAATCTAATCTAAATTCTCTAAAAGCTAGGGTAACTGAGACAGAAGATAGAATTAGTGATCTGGAGGACAAACAGATAGAAAGGATCAGGAGGAAGCCTGGAACAAACAGCTCAGAAGCCACGAAACTGAATCAGGGAAATAAATGATGCCATGAAACGTTCCAACGTCAGAATTTTTGGAATCCCTAGAGGGGAGGAAAAAGAAAGAAGTCTAGAAGATATAGTGGAACAAGTTGTCTATGAAAATTTTCCCAATCTCACGAATGGAAACAACATTCATGTACTAGAGGCAGAACGGTTTCCCCCCAAGATTTTAGATTCTCGAAAGTCCTCGCGACACCTGATAGAATGAAGATTTACAATTCTAGACAGACCCTCTTGAAAGCAGTTAGGACAAAGAAGCTCCTTACATACAGAGGAAAGCCAATTAGAATAACGTCAGACCTGTCCACAGAGACCTGGCAAGCCAGGAAGGGCTGGCAAAATATATTCAGAGTACTAAATGAGAAGAACATGCGGCCAAGAATACTTTATCTGGAAAGACTGACATTCAAAACGGATGGAGAGATAAAGAGTTTCCAAGACCAGCAATGCTTAAAAGACTATGCAACCACCAAGCCGACACTGCAGGAAATATCAAGGGGGGGGGTCCTATAAAAGAGAAAAAATCCTAAGAATATCACTGAACAGATATATAGAAACAATCTACAGACAGAAAGACTTCAAAGGTAACACAATATCAATAAAAATGTATCTCTCAATAATCACTCTCAATGTGAATGGCCTAAATGCGCCCATAAAACGACACAGGGTTGCAGATTGGATAAAACGACAGGACCCATCCATATGCTGTCTACAAGAGACTCATTTTGAACCTAAAGATACACCCAGACTGAAAGTGAAGGGATGGAGAAGCATCTTTCATGCCAATGGGCGTCAAAAGAAGGCCAGGGTAGCAATTCTCATATCAGATAAATTAGATTTTAAACTAAAGACTGTAGTCAGAGATACAGAAGGACACTACATAATTCTTAAAGGGACTACCCACCAAGATGATCTAACAATTGTAAATATCTACACCCCCAATATGGGAAAAGGCAATTACATAAGAAAACTATTAATCAAGAGAAAGAGTCATAGTGATATGAATACATTAATAGTAGGAGATCTTAATATGCCTCTCTCAGTAATAGACAGATCATCGAAGCAGAAAATCCATAAAGAAATAAGAGCATTGAATGAAACATTGGACCAGATGGACCTCATAGACATATACAGAACATTCCACCCTGAAACAACAGAATACTCATTCTTCTCAAGTGCACATGGAACCTTCTCCAGAATAGACCACGTACTGGGTCACAAAGCAGGACTCAACTGATACCAAAAGACTGACATTATTCCCTGCATATTCTCAGATCACAATGCTTTGAATGTGGAGCTAAAACACAATGAAAAGTTCGGAAGGAACTGAAACACATGGAAGCTAAAGACCACCTTGCTTAAGAATGCTTGGATCAACCAGGAGATTAAACAACTTAAACAATTCATGGAAACCAATGAGAATGAAGACACTTCAGTCCAAAACCTATGGTATACAGCAAAGGCGGTTCTAAGGGGGAAATACATAGCCATCCAAGCCTCCCTCAAAAAAAACTGAAAAATCCGGAATACACCAGCTGTCTCTACACCTTAAAGAACTGGAGAATCAACAATAAATCAAACCAACTCCACATGCAAGAAGGGAAATAATCAAGATTAGAGCAGAGATCAATGAGGTAGAAACGAGAGATACAGTAGAACGTATCAATGAAACTAGAAGCTGGTTTTTTGAAAGAATCAATAAGATTGATGAACCATTGGCCACACTAAAAGAAAAGAGAGAAAGCCCAAGTTAATAAAATTATAAATGAAAAGGGAGAGATCACAACTAACACCAAGGAAATACAAACAATCATCAGATATTATTACCAACAGTTATATGCCAATAAGCTAACCAACCTAGATGAAATGGATGCATTCCTGGAAAACTATAAACTCCCAAAATTGAACGAGGAAGAAACTGACAACCTGAATAGACCGATATCTAGTAACGAGATTGAAGCAGTGATCAAAAAACTCCCAAAAAACAAGAGCCCAGGACCTGAAGGATTCCCTGGGGAATTCTAACAAACTTTCAAAGAAGAAATAACACCAACTCTCCTGAAGCTGTTTCAAAAAATTGAAGCAGAAGGAAAACTTCAAGACTCTTTTTATGAAGCCAGCATTACCCTGATCCCCAAATCAGGCAAAGACCCTACCAAAAAGGAGAATTTCAGACCAATATCACTGATGAATATGGATACTAAGATTCTCAACAAGATCCTAGCAAACAAGATCTAGCAGCACATTAAAAAGATTATCCACCATGACCAGGTGGGATTCATCCCTGGGTTACAAGGATGGTTCAACATTCGCAAATCAATCAATGTGATAGAACAAATCAATAAGAGAAGAAAGAAGAACCACATGGTCCTCTCAATTGATGCAGAAAAAGCATTTGACAAAATCCAGCATCCGTTCCTGATTAAAACACTTCAATCTTATAGGGATAGAGGTAAGATTCCTGAACTTCATAAAATCTATTTTTTTTAATTTTTTTATTAATTTTTTTTTCAGCGTAACAGTATTCATTGTTTTTGCACAACACCCAGTGCTCCATGCAATACATGCCCTCCCTATTACCAGCCACCTGATTCCCCCAACCTCCCACCGAGCCCCTTCAAAACCCTCAGGATGTTTTTCAGAATCCATAGTCTCTTATGGTTTGCCTCCCCTTCCAACTTATTTTTTTATAAACATATAATGTATTTTTATCCCCAGGGGTACAGGTCTGTGAATCGCCAGGTTTACACACTTCACAGCACTCATGATAGCACATACCCTCCCCAATGTCCATAACCCCCTCCCCCTCTCCCAACCCCACCTCCCCCCAGCAACCCCCAGTTTGTTTTGTGAGATTAAGAGTCATTTATGGTTTGTCTCCCTCCCAATCCCATCTTGTTTCATTTATTCTTCTCCTATCCCCCTAACACCCCATGCTGCATCTCCACGTCCTCATATCAGGGAGATCATATGACAGTTGTCTTTCTCCGATTGACTTATTTCACTAAGCATGATACCCTCTAGGTCCATGCACGTCATCGCAAATGGCAAGATTTCATTTCTTTTGATGGCTGCATAGTATTCCATTGTGTATATATACCACATCTTCTTTATCCATTCATCTGTTGATGGACATCTAGGTTCTTTCCATAGTTTGGCTATTGTAGACATTGCTGCTATAAACATTCGGGTACATGTGCCCCTTCGGATCACTGCGTTTGTATCCTTAGGGTAAATACCCAGTAGTGCAATTGCTGAGTTGTAAGGTAGCTCTACTTTCAACTTTTTGAGGAACCTCCATGCTGTTTTCCAGAGTGGTTGCACCAGCTTGCATTCCCACCAACAGTGGAGGAGGGTTCCCCTTTCTCTGCATCCTCGCCAGCATCTCTCATTTCCTGACTTGTTAATTTTAGCCATTCTGACTGGTGTGAGGTGATATCTCATTGTGGTTTTGATTTGTATTTCCCTGATGCCGAGTGACGTGGAGCACTTTTTCATGTGTCTGTTGGCCATCTGGATGTCTTCTTTGCAGAAATGTCTGTTCATGTCCTCTGCCCATTTCTTGATTGGATTGTTTGTTCTTTGGGTGTTGAGTTTGCTAAGTTCCTTATAGATTTTGGATACTAGCCCTTTATCTGATATGTCGTTTGCAAATATCTTCTCCCATTCTGTCAGTTGTCTTTTGGTTTTGTTAACTGTTTCCTTTGCTGTGCAAAAGCTTTTGATCTTGATGAAATCCCAATAGATCATTTTTGCCCTTGCTTCCCTTGCCTTTGGAGATGTTCCTAGGAAGATGCTGCTGCGGCTGAGTTAGAAGAGGTTGCTGCCTGTATTCTCCTCAAGGATTTTGATGGATTCCTGTCTCACATTGAGGGCCTTCATCCATTTGGAGTCTATTTTCGTGTGTGGTGTAAGGAAGTGGTCCAATTTCATTTTTCTGCATGTGGCTGTCCAATTTTCCCAGCACCATTTATTGAAGAGGCTGTCTTTTTTCCATTGGACATTCTTTCCTGCTTTGTCAAATTCAGTTGACCATAGAGTTGAGGGTCTATTTCTGGGCTCTCTATTCTGTTCCATTAATCTATGTGTCTGTTTTTGTGCCAGTACCATGCTGTCTTGATGATGACAGCTTTGTAATAGAGCTTGAAGTCCGGAATTGTGATGCCACCAACTTTGGCTTTCTTTTTCAATATTCCGTTGGCTATTCGAGGTCTTTTCTGGTTCCATATAAATTTGAGGATTATTTGTTCCATTTCTTTGAAAAAATGGATGGTATTTTGATAGGGATTGCATTAAATGTGTAGATTGCTTTAGGTAGCATAGACATTTTCACAATATTTATTCTTCCAATCCAGGAGCATGGAATATTTTTCCATTTCTTTGTGTCTTCCTCAATTTCTTTCATGAGTACTTTATAATTTTCTGTGTATAGACTCTTAGCCTCTTTGGTTAGGTTTATTCCTAGGTATCTTATAGTTTTGGGTGCAATTGTAAATGGGATTGACTCCTTAATTTCTCTTTCTTCTGTCTTATTGTTGGTGTACAGAAATACAACTGATTTCTGTGCATTGATTTTATATCCTGACACTTTACTGAATTCCTGTACAAGTTCTAGCAGTTTTGGAGTAGAGTCTTTTGGGTCTTCCACATATAGTATCATATCATCTGCGAAGAGTGGTAGTTTGACTTCTTCTTTGCCGATTTGGATGTCTTTAATATCGTTTTGTTGTCTGATTGCTGAGGCTAGGACTTCTAGTACTATGTTGAATAGCAGTGGTGATAATGGACATCCCTGCCCTGTTCCTGACCTTAACGGAAAAGCTTTCAGTTTTTCTCCATTGAGAATGATATTTGTGGTGGGTTTTTCATAGATGGCTTTGATAATATTGAGGTATGTGCCCTCTATCCCTACACTTTGAAAAGTTTTGATCAGGAAGAGATGCTGTACTTTGTCAAATGCTTTGTCAGCATCTATGGAGAGTATCATATGGTTCTTGTTCTTTCTTTTATTAATGTGTTCTATCACATTGATTGATTTGCAGATGTTGAACCAACCCTGCAGCCCTGGAATAAATCCCACTTGGTCGTGGTGAATACTCCTTTTAATGTACTGTTGAATCCTATTGGCTAGTATTTCGGTGAGAATTTCTGCATCTGTGTTCATCAAGGATATTGGTCTGTAGTTCTCTTTTTTGGTGGGATCCTTGTCTGGTTTTGGGATCAAGGTGATGCTGGCCTCATAAAATGAGTTTGGAAGTTTTCCTTCCATTTCTATTTTTTGGAACAGTTTCAGGAGAATAGGAATTAGTTCTTCTTTACATGTTTGGTAGAATTCCCCTGGGAAGCCGTCTGGAACTGGGCTTTTGTTTGTTTGGAGATTTTTGATGACTGTTTCAAGCTCCTTACCGGTTATGGGCCTGTTCAGGTTTTCTATTTCTTCCTGGTTCAGTTGTGGTAGTTTATATGTCTCTAGGAATGCATCCATTTCTTCCAGATTGTCCAATTTGTTGGCGTAGAGTTGCTCATAGTATGTTCTTATAATTGTCTGTATTTCCTTGGTGTTAGTTGTGATCTCCCTCTTTCATTCATGATTTGATTTATTTGGGTCCTTTCTCTTTTCTTTTTGATGAGTCTGGCCAGGGGTTTATCAATCTTATTGATTCTTTCAAAGAACCAGCTCCTAGTTTCATTGATTTTTTCTATTGTTTTTTTTGGTTTCTATTTCATTGATTTCTGCTCTGATCTTTATGATTTCTCTTCTCCTGCTGGGTTTAGGGTTTCTTTCTTGTTCTTTCTCCAGCTCCTTTACGTGTAGGGTTAGGTTGTATACTTGAGACCTTTCTTGTTTCTTGAGAAAGGCTTGTACCACTATATATTTTCCTCTCAGGACTGCCTTTGCTGTGTCCCACAGATTTTGAACCGTTGTGTTTTCATTATCATTTGTTTCCATGAATTTTTTTCAATTCTTCTTTAATTTCCTGGTTGACCCATTCATTCTTTAGAAGGATGCTGTTTAGTCTCCATGTATTTGGGTTCTTTCCAGCTTTCCTCTTGTGATTGAGTTCTAGCTTCAGAGCATTGTGGTCTGAAAATATGCAGGGAATGATCCTAATCTTTTGATACCGGTTGAGACATGATTTGTGACCCAGGATGTGATCTATTCTGGAGAAGGTTCCATGTGCACTAGTGAAGAATGTGTATTCTGTTGCTTTGGGATGAAATGTTCTGAATATATCTGTGATGTCCATCTGGTCCAGTGTGTCATTTAAGGCCTTTATTTCCTTGTTGATCTTTTGCTTGGATGATCTGTCCATTTCAGTGAGGGGAGTGTTAAAGTCCCCTACTATTATTGTATTATTATTGATGTGTTTCTTTGATTTTGTTCTTAATTGGTTGATATAGTTGGCTGCTCCCACGTTAGGGGCATAGATATTTAAAATTGTTAGATCTTCTTGTTGGACAGACCCTTTGAGTAGGATATAGTGTCCTTCCTCATCTCTTATGATAGTCTTTGGCTTCAAATCTAATTGATCTGATATAAGGATTGCCACCCCAGCTTTCTTCTGATGCCCATTAGCATGGTAAATTGTTTTCCACCCCCTCACTTTAGCCCCTCACTTTCAATCTGGAGGTGTCTTCGCGTCTAAAATGAGTTTCTTGTAGGCAACATACTGATGGGTTTTGTTTTTTTATCCATTCTGATACCCTGTGTCTTTTGATTGGGGCATTTAGCCCATTAACATTCAGGGTAACTAGTGAGAGATATGAATTTAGTGCCATTATTAGCCTGTAAGATGACTGTTACTGTATATTGTCTCTGTACCTTTCTGATCTACTACTTTTAGCTCTCTCTTTGCTTATAGGGCCCCTTTCAATATTTCCTGTAGAGCTGGTTTGGTGTTTGCAAATTCTTTCAGTTTTTGTTTGTCCTGGAAGCTTTTTATCTCTCTTTCTATTTTCAATGATAGCCTAGCTGGATAGAGTATTCTTGGCGCATGTTTTTCTCGTTGAGTGCTCTGAATATATCATGCCAGCTCTTTCTGGCCTGCCAGGTCTCTGTGGATAACTCTGCTGCCAATCTAATATTTTTACCATCGTATGTTATAGACTTCTTTTCCCGGACTGCTTTCAGGATTTTCTCTTTGTCACTAAGACTTGTAAATTTTACTATTAGGTGACGGGGTGTGGACCTATTCTTGTTGACTTTGAGGGGGGTTCTCTGCATCTCCTGGATTTTGATGCTTGTTCCCTTTGCCATATTAGGGAAATTCTCTCCAATAATTCTCTCCAATAGACCTTCTGCTCCCCTCTCTCTTTCTTCTTCTTCTGGAATCCCAATTATTCTAATGTTGTTTCGCCTTATGGTGTCACTTATCTCTCAAATTCTCCCCTCATGGTCTAGTAGCTGTTTGTCCCTCTTTTGCTCGGCTTCTTTATTCTCTGTCATTTGGTCTTCTATATCACTAACTCTTTCTTCTGCCTCATTTATCCTAGCAGTGAGAGCCTCCATTTTTTATTACACCTCATTAATAGCTTTTTTTATTTCAACTTGGTTAGATTTTAGTTCTTTAATTTCTCCAGAAAGGGCTTTTATATCTCCAGAGAGGATTTCTCTAATATCTTCCATGCCTTTTTCGAGCCCGGCTAGAATGTATAGAATTGTCATTCTGACTCTTGATCTGACATATTACCAATGTCTGTGTTGATTAGGTCCCTAGCCTTCGGTACTGCCTCTTGTTCTTTTGTTTGTGGTGATTTTTTTCCGCCTTGTCATTTTGTCCAGATTAGAGGATATGAAGGATCAAATAAAATACTAAAAGGATGGCAAAGACCCCATAAAAATGCGCTGTAACCAAATCAGGAGAGACCCCAAATTGTGGGGGGGGGAGAAAGGGGATAAAAAGAGGTTCAGAGAAAAAAAGAAAAAAATTTAAAAAATAAAACAAAGAAAAAATATAAAAAAGAAAGAAAATATATATATTTGGATAAACTAGTCAAAAAACGTTAAAAAAGAAAAGGGTAAAAGTTTTAAAAAATTTAGGAGAAGAAGAAAAAGGAAAGAAAAAAAACTGAAAAAAGAAAAAAAAAACTGAATTA
This sequence comes from Meles meles, assembly GCF_922984935.1. NCBI lineage: Eukaryota > Metazoa > Chordata > Mammalia > Carnivora > Mustelidae > Meles > Meles meles. The sequence continues at coordinate 14,400,463 of NC_060086.1, forward strand.
ACCACAAGACTAAAGAATCATGGGGAGAAAGCCATGAGTTCCGTGCTTTGCTTTCTCCTCCTCTGGAATTCTGCTGCTCTCTTAGGAATTGAACCTGCTTTCCTTGATAGATGAACTTCGTCCTGGCTGGATATTTTGTTGATCTTCTGGTGGAGGGGCCTGTTGTAGTGACTCTCAAGTGTCTTTGCCCGAGGCGGAATTGCACCGCCCTTACCGGGGGCTGGACTATGTAATCCGCTCGGGTTCGCTTTTGGGAGCTTCTGTTTCCTGAACGCTTTCCGTAGAGTTCCAGAGGACAGAAATGAAAATGGCGGCCTCCTAGTCTCCGGCCTGGAGGAGCCGAGAGGCCGGGGCCCCACTCCTCAGTGAGCCCCCAGAGGACAGCGCCCAATCACTCCCGTATCCCCAGCCTCTAGCCCCGCTCCGAGCTCACCCAGCCCGCAACCAGTTCAAGGTAACCCCGAGCTGAGAGTTCAGTCCTCGGCTCTGTCTCTGTAGCCGGCTTCTCTGTTCTAATACCTGCGAGCTCTGCGACACTCCAACACCCCCGATCCGTCTGTGACCCTGTGGGACCTGGGGCCATGCGGACCCCGTGTGGGCTTCACCCCGGTTTAGCCTCTGGAGCAATGTCCCTCAGTGGAACAGACTTTTAAAAGTCCTGATTTTGTGCTCCATTGCTCCGCCACTTGCCGGGAGCCGGACCCTCCCCTGCGGTCTATCTTCCCGTCATTTTAGATTCACTTCTCCGCCAGTCCTACCTTTCAGAAAGTGGTTGATTTTCTGTTTCTAGAATTGCTGTTTTTCTTCTCTTCAATCTCCCGTTGGATTTGTAGGTGTTTGCAATTTTTAGATAAGCTATTGAGCTGATCTCCTGCTACCTGATGTAGTCTCAGCCTGCTACTTCTCCGCCATCTTATTTTTTTTTTATTTTTATTTATTTTTATTTTTTTTTTTATTTATTTGACAGAGAGAGATCACAAGTAGATAGAGAGGCAGGCAGAGAGAGAGAGAGGGAAGCAGGCTCCCTGCTGAGCAGAGAGCCCGATGTGGGACTCGATCCCAGGACCCCGAGATCATAACCTGAGCCGAAGGCAGCGGCTTAACCCACTGAGCCACCCAGGCGCCCCCTTCTCCGCCATCTTGATTCCTCCCTCTGAACTTCATAAAATCTATCTATGAAAGACCCACAGCAAATCTCATCCTCAATGGGAAAAAGCTTGCAGCCTTCCCGTTGAGATCAGGAACACAACAAGGATGCCCACTCTCACCACTCTTGTTCAACATAGTATTAGAAGTCCTAGCAATGGCAATCAGACAACAAAGAGAAATAAAAGGTATCCAAATTGGCAATGAAGAAGTCAAACTCTCTCTCTTCACAGATGACATGATTCTTTATATGGAAAACCCCAAAGACTCCACTCCCAAACTATTAGAACTCATACAGCAATTCAGTAACGTGGCAGGATACAAAGTCAATGTACAGAAATCAGGGGCTTTCTTATACACTAACAATGAAAATACAGAAAGGGAAATTAGAGAATCGATTCCATTTACTATAGCACCAAGAACCATAAGATACCTGGGAATAAACCTAACCAAAGAGGTAAAGGATCTGTACTCGAGGAACTACGGAATACTCATGAAAGAAACTGAAGAAGACACAAAAAGATGGAAGACCATTCCATGCTCTTGGATTGGAAGAAAAAACATTGTTAAAATGTCTATACTGCCTAGAGCAATCTATACTTCTAATGCCATTCTGATCAAAATTCCACCGGTATTTTTCAAAGAGCTGGAGCAAATAATGCTAAAATTTGTATGGAATCAGAAGAGACCCCGAATTGCTAAGGAAATGTTGAAAAACAAAAACAAAACTGGCGGCATCACGTTACCTGATTTCAAGCTTTACTACAAAGCTGTGATCACCAAGACAGCGTGGTACTGGCATAAAAACAGATACATAGACCAGTGGAACAGAGTAGAGAGCCCAGATATGGACCCTCAACTCTATGGTCAAATAATCTTCGACAAAACAGGAAAAAATATCCAGTGGAAAAAAGACAGTCTCTTCAATAAATGGTGCTAGGAAAATTGGACAGCTATATGCAGAAGAATGAAACTCGACCATTCTCTTACACCATACACAAAGATAAACTCGAAATGGATAAAAGACCTCAACGTGAGATAGGAATCCATTAGAATACTAGAGGAGAACATAGGCAGTAACCTCTTCGATATCAGGCACAGCTACTTGTTTCAAGATATGTCTCCAAAGGCAAAGGAAACAAAAGTGAAAATGAACTTTTGGGATTCATCAAGACCAAAAGCTTCTGCACAGCAAAGAAAACAGTCAACAAAACAAAAAGGCCACCCACAGAATGGGAGAAGTTATTTGCAAATGACAGTACAGACAAAAGGTTGATATCCAGGATCCATAAAGAACTCCTCAAACTCAACACACACAAAACAGATAATCATATCAAAAAATGGACAGAAGATATGAACAGACACTTCTCCAATGAAGACGTAGAAATGGCTATCAGACACATGAAAAAATGCTCATCATCACTAGCCATCAGGGAGATTCAAATTAAAACCACATTGAGATACCACCTTACACCAGTTAGAATGGCCAAATTAGCAAGACAGGAAACAACGTGTGCTGGAGAGGATGTGGAGAAAGGGGAACCCTCTTACACTGTTGGTGGGAATGGAAGTTGGTGCAGCCACTTTGGAGAACAGTTTGGAGATTCCTCAAGAAATTAAGAATAGAGCTTCCCTATGACCCTGCAATTGCACTAGTGGGTATTTACCCCAAAGATACAGATGTAGTGAAAAGAAGAGCCATCTGTACCCCAATGTTTATAGCAGCAATGGCCACGGTCGCCAAACTGTGGAAAGAACCAAGATGCCCTTCAACCGACGAATGGATAAGGAAGATGTGGTACATATACACAATGAAGTATTATGCCTCCATCAGAAAGGATGAATACCCAACTTTTGTAGCAACATGGACGGGACTGGAAGAGATTATGCTGCGTGAAATAAGTCAGAGAGAGCCAAGTATCATATGGTCTCACTTATTTGTGGAGCATAACAGAGAACATGGAGGACATGGGGAGATGGAGAGGAGAAGGGAGCTGAGGGAAATTGGAAGTAGAGATGAACCATGAGAGACTATGGACTCTGAAAAACAACTTGAGGGTTTTGAAGGGGCGGGGGGGGTGGGAGGTTGGGGAACCAGGAGGTGGGTAATAGGGAGGGCACGTATTGCATGGAGCACTGGGTGTGGTGCATAAATAATGAATACTGTTACGCTGAAAATTTAAAAAAAAAAAAAAACCTGTAAGAAATAAAAAGAGGGGCGACTGGGTGGCTCAGTGAGTTAAAGCCTCTGCCTTCGGCTCAGGTCATGATCCCAGGGTTCCGGGATCGAGCCCCGCATCGGGCTCTCCGCTCAGCAGGGAGCCTGCTTCCTCCTCTCTCTCTGCCTGCCTCTCTGCCTACTTGTCATCTCTCTGTCAAAATAAATAAATAAAATCTTTAAAAAAATAAATAAATAAAAAGAAATTTTCACCAAAAAAAAAGATAAATATACAAAACTTTTATATGCCAGCAATGAACACATGGACACAAAAATTAAAAATACTATTTGTAACTGTCCCAAGAAAAATTAAATACTTTAAAAAAATTAAATACTTAATTTACAGGCCTTTGTACAGGCCTTATATGACAACAGAAACTTCCTTCAGAAGTCAGAGAAGAACAAAAGTAAATTATACTTTTAAAAAAACACTTTTAAACTTTAATATCTCAAAGGAACTTATAAAGATATCATATTTTTCTGTCAAATAAATAAAATCTTTTAAAAAGGGGGGAGGGATCTCTCTGTATTATTTCTTACAGCAATAGATGAATCTACAATTATCTCAAAATTAAAATAATTTATATGATTAAAAATTTTTAAATGAGGAGTTACAAATATTTATTTCCTAAAATTATCCAAGTTTTTCTTAGGAGTCTACTAAAATAAGCCTGGAAAATTATGAAAGAAAAGTATTACAAATAGTCCCCAGAACACCTTTTATTATTTTTTTTTAATATTTAATTTATTTGACAGAGAGAAATCACAACTAGGCAGAGGCAGGCAGAGAGAGAGCAGGAAGCAGGCTCTCTGCGGAGCAGAGAGCCCGATGTAGGGCTCGATCCCAGGACCCTGGGATCATGACCTGAGCTGAAGGCAGAGGCTTTAACCCACTGAGCCACCCAGGCGCCCCCCCAGAACACCTTTTAGATGATAAATGGAAATGTCTTCCAGGAAGAAAGCTGGGTTTATAGTCATACAATTCTCAATAAATATTATTTTCCTTAATTATATGTTTCAATACTATTTCCTATTGCACAGTGTTAGCTTACAAAATAAATGCCAACTTTCTATTTTCTTAAAATTAATGGATTTTAAGTCTTAGGTATTCCTTCAGAAGTTGGAGAAGAACAAAAGTAAATTATACTTTTTAAAAAACACTTTTAAACTTTAATATCTCAAAGGAACTTATAAAGATATCAGAAAAATATGAAAAAAGGCATTTTTAGATACAGTAAACCCAAGAATAATTATAAATTTAGTATTGTATAAATTCCCTGCTGCCGTATATTTATATTCAAACACCATCACCAAAATCCTACTCAAATAAGAGAAGATTCAGGTGGGTCTTAGATAAATCTTCTCCAAAAGGAGTCTTCAAAAAGACAGTCAAGACAAGGTAAAGAAAGGTTGCAATTATACCCAGCTCACACAAACATTTGTGTACTACACTGTGTAAAAACAGATTACACAAAGTCATAATCAGCCACCTAGCGCCTCAGGGATATATAAGGTTCTCCCAGGGTTAATTTTATCCAAATTCTACAGTAAGAGTTATTTATCACAGTACAGTCCTCAGATCAAAATGCTATTAAAAGAACTAGGTCCCTTCACTCAGGAAAATTATTTTTCTTTCCTTTCCTTCCTGCTCTAAAATTTCAATAATAAACCTTAAATCCTTTAGGTCTGAGAGGTCTGCAGTAAAGTGTGGTACCAAGACATAACTCAATGTAGAAAAAATGAGGACTGCTACTGAAAAATTCACCTGTTCCAATGTATAGATCTGAAATACTTAAGACAGGTTTTTTAAAAATGCCAAGTTGTGCATACAGCTCACTTTCGTTAGCTGTCACCAAGACAGCATGTTAAATAATCACCCTGTAAAGTTCACTGGTTATTTTGAAATTGATTGAGATTATAAACCTGCCCACCTATATGGGTCAAGAAACAATTATAATGCTCTAATTGTTTTTTCTCTAATAAATATAAAATAAAGACCATATATACTTTGCATGATTGAAGGAGAATTCTAGACAACAGTTCTAAAGAGGAGGCAACCACGGGGTAGTTTGTCAAGAAGCACAGTTTGCTCTTATCCTATTTATAACTGCTTATAGACATTTACAAATAATTAAATAAGAGATCATCAATTTGTAGATTTAAATAGAGTGAATCAAAATCAGGCTAAGGGTAAACAGAGAAGGTGCAGGACAGGAAGAAAAGATAAGAAAGTAACCCAAAGAAGGAAGACAGAAGACTAGGAAATTAAAATACAAACAAGAACACCCACCAGTAGGTGGAACATAAAGTAAAATCAAAGAAGTAACACAGAGGTATTACAAGACAAATAAGTATTCTTACCACAAATGTTTACAAAATTAGTACTAATTCAATTGAGGTTTTTAAATTAAATCATTTTAACATAGAAACTGCAGTGTCAGAGAGATCCGATCATATTTTTTTTCTGGACTTGAAGATTATCTTTTGATTGGGCACCTGGATGGCTCAGTCAGTTAAATGTCCAACTCTTGATTTCAGCTCAGGTCACGATCTCAGCGTGGGGGGATGGAGCCCCACATCGGGCTCTGCGCTCACTGTGGAGTCTGCTTGAGATTCTCTCTCCATCTGCCTCTGCCCCTCCCCCTGCTTGTGCATGCTCTTTCTCCCTCAAGAAAATCTTTAAAAACAAACAAAAAAGGATTGTCTCCTGATCATCTTAAACTTCTTAAAACATCACTTTAAAATTCGACCAAAGTGGAAAGATGGCAGATTTGACTGTCAACTCGACATTTTGATTCTTCAGCACGTTATACAAACCAACTGGAGTCCTTGCTATTTGAATGCACTGAGTTGCTCCTCCGTGTTAAATACACCATATAACACATAGGCAGAACCATTTCCAGTATGGAAATTTCCCAAATCAACACCTCTCCCCATCCCCAGTGAGCTCACAATTTGCTAAGAATACAGTCTTCCCTTCTTCTGCCAATGCAGGGGACTGACAGCATAAGAGCTTCTCTCCCACTGCTCCAGAATGAGGCAGGCCAGGTGGTTGGGAATGCAGTCACAGCACTGGGCCAAAGTTACAAAACTTGAAACAATCAACCCAGCACAAGCTTGTCACATGTTCTTGACATGTTTTAAAACATGCAGGAAAGAAAATCTTCCACATGCACCCTCTAATTTGCTCCAACATGCATGCGTGTGTACACACACACACACACACACATAATTCGCTAACATTACAGGTCTAGAATTTGAATAGGTTACCCCAGAGCTATATATTTGCTTAATAGTGTTCCTGTGAAGTCTACTTGCTTTAAAATATCTGTCGTCTTCTACATTGGTCTAATAAGAATCAACCCCAGATGTCACTGCAATTTAGATAACCCAGGAGCTTTGTTCACTCATTCGACACATTGTACACGGAGCACCTCCTTAAGGCAGATAACCCACAGGGACAAGAGAAAAATACAACAGTGAACACAACTAACTTGACCACCCCATCCTCCTGAAGTTTACATCCTAACACTAAAGAAATAAACTAACAGAAGTGGCTGAATTTTAAAGAAAGAGCACTCCCTCCCGTCCAGGAATGCTGAAGGCCATGAAAGAGGAAAGAACACATTTCCTCCTGCCCCTGATGTCATGTGGCTTGCAAAGACAACAAACAGCAGAAGGGCAGAACCAGACATAAAATGGAGAAAATGTTATACTTTGCTTATAAAATTTCTTCATGAAAGTGTCTATTGCTATAAATGAGGACAAAACCCCCAGGGGCAAGGCGAAAGCCTCAAAATTCATTCAACCAACCAAAGAGCCTTCCTCAATTTGTCCTAAGACCCTCAGGGTCATGGCTATAGCATGAATTCCTCCCTCCAAGGCTTAATTACTGAGTATTATTCCTTTTTAGAGTGATCTCCAGAATGCCCTGAATAGTAGCATCCCCCAAAGAGTTCCACAAAGCCAAAAGATACTGTCTCGATTTCAAGATACAACCTCTTGAAAGTAAGATTGTAAACTCAAAAGCGAGGGCAGGCCCCGCTCTGGAACTGGTGCATCTGCTTTGGCGTTCTCAAAGTATTCCCAAGAGCAATCATCCCAATCCCCTGGACTATACTGTCAGCAGCACTGAGAGACCACATAGTAATCCTGTTCTGAGAACAGATATTTTAGAGAAAGTATTCAAAATGTCTTATTTGAATGTTTTCTTGGCCAGATGCAAAATGAAAGCACAGGCAAGCAAAGAAAAAAAAAAAAAAAACCACGAATTTTTAAATCACAAACTAAAAGCCTAGACTCTGATTTAACCACAGTGGCCTAACAGGGTAGTTCCTAATGTGTTACCTTCCTTAAGGCATTGTTCATACTCACTAATTCTGCATGGAAAACCACCACATAACAGGCAATTAAGCATGTCCTCACAGCGCAGTGAGTAACCCGGGGGTGGAAGGCCTCTACCTTTGTGAGAACCAGATTCCTAGAGTGGCCGCCCGGCTCCTGCCCCCTGGCTGTGCTTCTTCTATGGACTGCATTCTTCCCAGGAGCTCTGCCCCAGGGCCAGGAAGAAGGCCACTTGGTAGCCCAGAGACAAGTAGCAATCCAAGAAAAAAAGGCAGTCTTCTCCGTACTCCTGTGTAAGAGTACCAAATGGGACACCAAATGACCCGGTCGTACACATGCCCACCCTTGAGCTAAGGGTGTCCCCACCATGAGCTCCATGCTGGGGGAAACAGGACAGGCACAACAACCGTCAGCTTCCACCAAACTGCTGCACTCAGGCACGGGCACACTGTGCGATGAAGATAGGGTTTGCAAGAAGAACCAGAAGATAGAAGAAAAACCATTCTAGACAGAAAGCTAGAGGTGCCACCGCTCACTCTTAAAATCTTACACTGTTATAAGAGGCAAATAAGAGAAGAGCAGAGCTGGAAAGTTGAGAGGAACAAAGTCTACCCTTGACACACATACCCACATCTGTATTCCTTACCCCTGAAGTGATACCTCAGGAAACCCTTTTGTAACTCTGGACCTCTGAGGATTGGTCTGAAAACCAGGCTTTAATTTAGAGGTTTCTGGGGGAAAGCTGCACTAACCTTCTAAACCAGGCCTTAGAAATGAGTGTTCCATATGTTTATTTATAACCATCATTATTTAATCCTTATTTGCAACTGAAAAGAAAAACTTAAGTTAAAATATTTAAAGCTTTTATTAAATCCCTAAAATCCATTACATTCTGGCACCATATAGAATGAATTTTTATTTACTGTAGTGCAAGTACATATCAAGGTCTCAGAAACCAAGTCCTCCAGGGGATGACTGCCAATTGGTTTAATTTTCAAAATCAATATCAATGCTCAGAGATGCTACCATCTTCAATTCTACAGAAAATTCTAGGTGCATAGTAATTCCAGACAGCACTTAATTCTATTTTGAGATGGCTTTTACAGAAAAGCTTTTTTTATGAGTCATACCTTAACTTATGCTGTAAGCTTGAAAGAACATTTTAATGACTAGATTAACTAATTGTTCCAGCTATCCTCCCTCATTAAAGTAACTGACTATGAAACAAACTGTCAAAAATCATCACTTCTACTTCATCCAGAGATGAATGGGAACAGCTTACACACCAATCTATGAATATCATTAATAGTTTAAAGTTTTATTACATTACACTGTTTTTGTTACTATACAGTTTTTAAAGCAAATATATGGGGCGCCTGGGTGGCTCAGTGGGTTAAGCCTCTGCCTTTGGCTCAGGTCATGAACTCATGGTCCTGGGATTGAGCCCGGCATCGGGCTCTCTGCTCAGCAGGGAGCCTGATTCTCCCTCTCTCTCTCTGCCTGCTTGTGAACTCTGTCAAATAAATAAATAAAATATATTTTTTAATTTTTATTTTTAAATTTTTAAATAAACATATGTGTTTTTATCCCCAGGGGTAGAGGTCTGTGACTCACCAGGTTTACACATTTCACAGTACTCATCACAGCACATACCCTCCCCAACATCTATATCCTCACCACCCTATCCCATCCCCACTCCCCCCAGCAACCCTCAGTCTGTTTTTTGAGATTGAGTCTTTTACGGTTTGTCTCCCTCCCGATTCCATCTTCTTTCATTTTTTCTTTTCCTACCCCCCCAAACCCCCCATGTTGCATCTCCACTTCCTCATATCAGGGAGATCATATGATAGTTGTCTTTCTCCAACTGACTCACTGTGCTAAGCATAATACCCTCTAGTTTCATCCACGTCGTCACAAATGGCAAGATTTCATTTCTTCTGATGGCTGCATAGTATTCCATTGTATATATATACCACATCTTCTTTATCCATTCTTCTGTTGATGGACATCTAGGTTCTTTCCATAGTTTAGCTATTGTGGACATTGCTGCCATAAACATTCGGGTGCACGTGCCCCTTCGGAGCACCACGTTTGTATCTTTAGGATATATACCCAGCAGTGCCTCTGCCTTTGGCTCAGGTCATGATCTCAGGGTCCTGGGATCGAGCCCAGCATCGGGCTCTCTGCTCAGCAGGGAGCCTGCTTCTCCCTCTCTCTCTCTGCCTGCTTGTGAACTCTGTCAAATAAATAAATATTTTTTAAATAAATAAATAAAACAAATATAATTGAGAAATACACCTGAACATAACTCAAGACACCATGAATGGGGAAGAAAAGATATGCTTAATCCCAAATCATAAATCCAATTGCAGGAAAAACTCATGGTTAATCTTTGTTTAAGAAGATACGGCCACTGCAGAAGATATGCTCAGTGGTCACAGAATAGTATGTGCAGCTATTGGGACATCCTAAAACATGTTCCTAGCTCTTTACTCATTGGGATCTATTTGCCTTTCTCTTCCATCCCTCAGGTCACAGCTGTATGATATCTAGAGAATCTGAGCACTTGTACCATTAGTTTAAAAACTTGGTTCTAGGGGCACCTGGGTGGCTTTAGTGGGTTAAGCCTCTGCCTTCGGCTCAGGTCATGATCTCAGGATCCTGGGATCGAGCCCCACATCGGGCTCTCCGCTCAGCTGGGAGCCTGCTTCCTCCTCTTTCTCTGCCTGCCTCTCTACCTACTTGTGATCTCTGTCTGTCAAATAAATAAATAAAATCTTAAAGAAAAAAAAAAAACTTGGTTCTATGGGTTTGTTTGTTTCTGTATCATGGTCAACTTAGAGTAAGAAAAAGAATGGAAGGGGCAACAGAAAGATGGATGGAGACAGAGGCCAGAAAAACAGAAGAGGAAAAAGTCTGATAAACAGGCAAAGCAAGAGAAAAATACACAAAAACAAAATGTCACACTTTCTACATCCATGAGTATGAATGTGTACATCAACAGGAGTGTCCAGAGTCTCTCAATGATTACATTTGGATATAAAGACATGATTTCAAGGAGAAATAAATTAGAGAGATACTTAAAAAGATTAATGTGGCCAAAGCAGGTATTTTTCTGATGAGCTCAGATTTTCAAAGGAAATGCTGAAAGACATCATGTGTATAAAAGTATGGCAAATTACTGACATTAAAATTAGCATCAGGAAACTGAATCTCAGAACAATGTGAGGTTTTCAAAAAATGAAACCAGTTTCATTTAGTTATATTACATTTTAACAATTTCAGCAAACATGTAACTCTACATCTACTTGTTTGGCCAAAGAAAACAATCTTCAGAATCCATACAGAAAACTAAACATGAAAAACAAGAAACTAAAATCCAAAGACAGGTGAAAACAATGAAGGAGTAAATCTCAGATATTCTAAATAAACCTCAGCCTCCTAACTTGTTAAATCAAAACATAGGAATTTGAGGTTAAGTTCATGGAATACCTCCTTTAATCTTTACAGTAACAGTAACACACTCCAGGGCCTCTGGGAGCCAGCAGTATCCCACATCTTGATCTATGCGATGCTCACACAGGTGTTTATTTTACAGTTGGTTGAAATGTACATCTGCTTTATGCACTTTATTTGTGCTGTATTTCACCAAAAAGAAGACTAAACAATTTCAGAGGTACGGATGACTGGGGGAAGGCAATGTTGTCTCCATTTCCAACTTTTACACTGACCTACTGTGAACCCCTGGAAGATCCTCACAGACCACAAACATTTGTACAACCTAATGAAACTGACATGGGGAGCCTTATTCTACAAGGTCATGAATCCCCTCTTTCAGCAGTGTTCTTCATCAGGAGCCACAGTCAGTAAGAGCTATGTTGTGTCCCACTCCCATGGTGCAGGCCTCATGGTAAGAGGACAGGAGGTCAGGGTGGAGGAATGTCATAAATGCTGGGGCAATTGTGTGATTTCTTAACTCTGCAGAACCAGCCATAAGGAGAATTAATTACTAGTTAAATACCCTCTAGAGGACGAGTCTGGGGATATGCTGCAAAGGTCTATGCCCTGACCTCTCAACCTGGGAAGGTAAGAATATGGAAAGCATAAAATAGATGTAATGGATAATTAATCTGGGCATGATAGATCAATTTAATTCCTGGGATAGTTTCTGAAATTTCATTAAAATATAGATAGTAAGGATGGTTGCCTAAATGAGTAAACTTGTGGACAGGTGGGTAGGAAATTGAGGGTGTTCCCATTACAGCTTCCACTTACCTTGAAAGTCACCTGGGGAGAGAGAAGAATGGGGAAGAATGGATACAGAGAACAGAAGAGAAGACTGACTGGAAACAGTGGGCGTTTTGGGAGTTTACAAAGGGCAAATAGTATATTTGCAACGACAGAGGTCTGTATTTTAATAGTAATTCCATTATCTATGTGAATGACAACTCGTTTATATTTTAGCAGACTTTTAGTCCTAATTTCAGAGAATATTCATGATCAAGTTTTAGATAGGAGTTACTTTGAAATCTTCAGCTACTTTAAAAAAAATAAAATCTTGCTGCACCATCAAAAAAAAAAAAAGAAGGGGCACCTGGGTGGCTCAGTGGGTTAAGCCACTGCCTTCGGCTCGGGTCATGATCTCAGGGTCCTGGGATCGAGTCCCGCATCGGGCTCTCTGCTCAGCAGGGAGCCTGCTTCCCTCTCTCTCTCTGTCTCTGCCTGCCTCTCTATCTACTTGTGATCTCTCTCTGTCAAATAAATAAATAAAATTTAAAAAAAAAAAGAAGAAGAAATCTTGCCATTTGCAACGATGTGGATGGAACTAGAGAGTATTATGCTGAGCAAAATAAGTCAATCAGAGAAAGACAATTACCGTATGATCTCACAGATAGCAGGAATTTAAGAAACAAGACAGAGGATCATAGGGGAAGGGAGGGATGAAGCAAGATGAAACCAGAAAGGGAGATAAACCATAAGAGACTCTTAATCTCGGGAAACAAATTGAGGGTTGCTGGAGTGAACAGGGGTGGGAGGGATGGGGTGGCTAGGTGATGGACACTAGGGAGGGTATGTGCTATGGTGAGCACAGTAAATTGTCTAAGACGGATGATATACAGATCTGTACCCCTGAAACAAATAATACATTATGTGTTTAAAAAAATGTTGCTGCATATTAATATATTAATGAAATTATAACCCAATATGACTGTAAAAGAAACAGACGTGCCCGGATAGGTGCATCCTAGTTTAATCAAAGAAAATGAGAAAATAAATGAATACCTGTTTATAATAATACAGTTAGAAAGTAGACCACTTTCAAACACAGCTGGTTCCTGACCTAATAATGGCTCAACTTAGGATTTTTCAACTTTCACATGCAAAAGCCATACTCGTTCAGTAGAAACCATACTTCAGATGTTCTACTTTGCTCTTTTCCTGACTAACAACAGCAGTATTATACTCTCATGACAGTTGGGCAGCAGTGAGCCTGGCACCCAGTCAGCAATGCCATGATGAGCGTAACCAACGTATTTAAAACCATCCTGCACCCACACAGCCATTTTTCACTTTCAGCATAGTATCCAGTTAATGACATGATATTCAGCCCTTTATGATAAAACTGGCTTTGTGTTAGATGATTTTGCCCCACTATGGGCTGACTCAAGTGTTCTGAGTACAACTGAGGTAGGCAAGGCTGAGCTGGGATGTTTGGTAGGTGTATTTAATACATTTTTGACTTAATGATATTTTCAACCTACATGGCCTTATTGGGAATTAACCCTGCCATAACTCAAGGAAGATCTGTACAGTAAGTGTTGTCTGGTGGATTATTTTTAAGCACAGCAGCGAGAATTCTTTAACATAGTTTAGCCCAGCAGTGTTCTTGTTTAACTTTGCTTCATTTTATTTCATTTTGAGATATTTAAGCACAGCATAGTCAATCATATTTTGCTCTTATCCTTCGGGATATGTTTTTAATAAGGGCAAGGGTTAAGGCCTTAGCTAGCAAGGCAATTTAAACAGTCTACTCTAGACTTATAAAGTCAATATGAATTCCCAATGAAATGTAATTAACTGTATGTGGTTTAATAAATGTGTGACTTTGATATACATGAAAAAATATAGACTGATCATCTGACTTAATTTTTTTCAGAAGCTGTTAAAGCATTAAATGACTAAAAATGTGCTTGCAAATGAAATATGAAGACTGTTAAATTAACTTTTATGATGCTTCTTTTATCAACATTTTTCACAGAAAATTAATTTCTAGAATGATCTTAAATACCAATGAAAAACAGCATTTCAAAAACAACCCTTTCCTTTATGTTTAACTTTCCAGACATAAACATAAAGCCTAAAATAAAGTCATTATCCTGATTTGTCCACAGCCCTGGTTTTTTGCCTGCCTTAAAAAAATAATCTGAATCTTGGTGAAATGGTCAGTGGTCTAAAATGTTGCTTTAGAATCCAGTTCAACCATGAAATGTGTTACCTGGGAAAGTTGGCCAACCTCACTTAGGTTTGGTTTCCCAGTTCCAGCCTCAAGGAATCATGGCAAGGACCACATGAAGTGCCCCATGGAAAGTGGACTGCAAGGCGGCTGAGACAATGGACGTGCCCAAGTACGTCAGACTGCTTCTGTTCACCATTTGTATGGAATCCTCTCTGAAGGTCCTTTGCCCAACAATGACAAACACGACCCCCTACAGCTATGATTCTCATGGTCTGTGTACATTAATCTAATTATTGTGGTTTCTGTTCATGAGAGAGTGGAAGCGTCATCATCTGTAAGTCTAGGAGTGGTAGGCAGCCCCGCTGGGCATTCAGAAAGACACATCTCTGGGATGAACCTTCAAGGAAACTACACATAGGGCCCAACTAGTAAAAGCAACACATTTTTAAAATTTTTACAGAGAAGAAACATGTAATATGGGTTAATAACAAGAAGTATGAAAATAACTTTTATCACAGTTATTTTGTGTTTTAATTTTTTGTAAGTTATGGTTATTTAAAAAGACAGGAGTCCTTGTCCACCTATTTTATAAATCCAAATATGGATTAAGTTTATACAAACTTTTATCCTAAATGCTATCAAGTTTCAAAAATAATGCCAAAATTAAAGGTATTCATTAAAACTTCTAAGTAGTGAACCAGGATTAAGTAAGGCACAGTAAGAGGAGTAAAAAAGGATATAATCTACTTAATAGTTGAGTTTTTCCATGCCATCATATACATCACTTACATATCCAGCCTCTACTCAAGAAACAAACTATAAATTGGGATAGCGTGGAAATTAAAAACAAAAACTAATCAGCCAGTGAGATTTGATCACCAGAAGCACACATTTACCTGACATTTAATATGCCTTTCTATGCTTTGTCTTTCCTCAAGACAGAGCCTTTCTACTCCAGCAAACTCTTCCCATACACAGCGTGTTCCTGCATCCATGACATGACAAATTATTTCTTCAACCTGGTATCTGTTCTGCTTTAGATTCTCACTCTTTCAAACAGTAGGCCTGAACTCATTTCCTTATGAAGCTGGTAATGCCTGAATCTTTTTGAAAAGGAAAGAAAAAGGGAACAGGGAGGGCAGGGGAGTAAATTTCTCTAGATCGCCAACAATCAGTAGTAATGGACAAAGTCTCCTTTCTTTTCCTCAGAAATAGAAATGAGAAAGGGTGGTTAAATCCCAAACCTGTACATGTGTGAGAGCCTAAAGGTGCCTCTGTTACCATTATTTAAATAGAGAAGTAAAAATAATCTACTTCAACCTATCGGGGCCTCAAATTCCCTTAAGTGACCAAGGTCACTACAGGCTCAGCTGGTATTCCGGCTCTAGGTAAATAAAGAGGGGCCACAGACCGTTAACTAAAACCAGCATATAAATATTCTATTTCTAATAAATCAATGGACTTCCTGGTCATAACACACCACATTCCAAGCAGGAATGAGTTTTTAGCTCAGAGACTTACCTTCCTAATCCAACTTAGATGATCACTAGCCTCCAGGGAAAAGAAAATTTTCAAAAATACTAGAGCTCTCTGGAATATAGAAGTATCAAATACTTGAACATTAAGAAAAATACAATATAATGATAACACTCTTTGGTTACTATGTTAAGCAGCACAGTGACTTTTTTTGGTGGTTTTTTTAAAAAATATTTTATTTACTTGACAGAGAGAAATCACAACTAGGCAGAGAGGCATGCAGAGAGAGAGGAGGAAGCAGAATCCCTGCGGAGCAAAGAGCCTGATGTGGGGCTTATTCCCAGGACCCTGGGATCATGACCTGAGCCGAAGGCAGAGGCTTTAACCCACTGAGCCACCCAGGCGCCCCCTTTTTTTGGTTTTTAAATGACAATTTTTCATCCTTCTGGTACTTTCATATAACTATTAATTTATAAGACATTTGCAAGTATATTTCGTAATTTTTAGACATATGGGGATTTTCCTGTTATCTTTTGATTATTGATTCTCTGAATAATTCCACCATAGTTAGGGAACATACACTATGGGATTTCAAACATTTGTTGAGACTTGCTTTTCAGTCCATACATAATCAATGGCAAATGTTCCATATGTGCTTTTAAAAAATGGGTTATATAGGAAGCGTTTAAGTAATATTCTGTATATCTCTGTTAGGTCAAAGTTGTTAGTGCTCTTTAAATCACCTTTAAATCACATCCTTCAGAATTTAATGTCTTTTAGGTCTATCAATTATTCAGAAGGGTGTGTTAAGTTCCCACAGGAGTGTGATTTGGCTATTTCCTTCTGTCTCTGTGGATTTTGCTTATATAATTCACACCTATGTCACCAGGTACCTAGTTTTTATAGCTGTTGAACTAAACATTTTACCATTTTGTAGAGATTTTCTTCATCTCTACTAATGTATTTTACTTTAAAGTCTCTTTTGTCTCTTATCAATATATTTATACCAGGTTTCTTTTGATTAGAATAAACCTGAAAAATAATTTTCCATTTCTTTTCTTTATCCTTATGTTTTAGATATGCTTCTTGTAAACCTAGCATCTCCTTCAATTTGGGTTTTTTCACCCATTCTGAGAAACTTGGTCCTTTTTTTTTTTTAAAGATTTTATTTATTTGGCAGAGAGAGACACAGTGAGAGAGGGAACAGAAGCAGGGAGAGTGGGAGAGGGAGAAGCAGGCTTCCTGCAGAGCAGGGAGCCCTATGCAGGGCTTGATCCCAGGACCCTGGGATCACGACCTGAGCCAAAGGCAGACACTTAACCGACTGAGCCACCCAGGCACCCCGAGAAACTTGGTCTTTTAACTGAATCATCTACTCTCCTTAGACTTACTGTAATTACTAACCCACTTGAATTTATAATTATGTTACTTTGCACTGTTTTTCCTACCTCTTCTCCATTTTTTCTCTTTGTAGAAGACAATGGTGCTAAGGTCTATTTTTTCGTAATTTTCCCCCTTGCATTCCTTTTGAGTAATGACAGTATATTATTAGGTAAATAAAATGATTCATCAATTTTTATTCTTACTTATATACTTGTTTTCTCATTGAGATAGGGTAATGTTTAACTTTCCTAGTTAATAAATTCTTATGCTTTTTGCTGATAGCAAACACAGGACATAAAATCTTTATGAAATTTTGCTACAACTACCATCTGGTTTTTAAGATTAACCAATCCATGAAAGTACAAGGCTAACCCATTAAAAAAATGACGGCAGCAGACATTTAGAATAACTGCCATTTAGGCAGTAACCAAGCTGCTTTCAAATTTGTTTTTATTCTTCTAGTTTTATCCAGTGAAACTTAGGTATATTAGCACAAAATAGATATCTATGCATCAGACATTATTGATCCTTGCAGCAACCAGATGTCACTAATTGTGTTTACTCTATCATCATTCTCTTTTAACATCAAGCCCACAGTAAAAACCATCTGAAGCCAAATTTCTCAAATTCTGTTTTTTCACTTTTAATGGGGGAAAACTGATTATTATAATTGTCTAATTTTTTAAAGTTTCAAGCCAACTTTCAGATGCATGATTAATTACAAAAGCAAATAAACAGGTATAAAGTTTAGCATTATAAAATGGAGCAAAATCAACATGACATATTTGGCAACTATAGAAGTAAAAGCTGAGGGACACCTGGGTGACTCAGCCGGTTAAGCGTCTGCCTTCGGCTCAGGTCATGAGAGTTCCATATTGGGCCATATTGCTTAGCAGGGAGCCTTCTTCTCCCCTTGCTTGAGCTTTCTCTATCTCTCCCCACTCTGAAAAATAAATAAATCTTAAAAAGGAGAAGAAAGAAGGAAGAAGGAAGAAGAAGAAGGAGGAGAGAAGAAGAAGAAGGAGGAGAGAAGAAGAAGAAGGAGGAGAGAAGAAGAAGGAGGAGGAGAGAAGAAGAAGAAGAAGAAGAAGAAGAAGAAGAAGAAGAAGAAGAAGAAGAAGAAGAAGAAGTAGTAGTAGTAGTAGTAGTAGTAGTAGTAGTAGTAGTGGTAGTAGTAGTGGTAGTGGTAGTAGTAGTGGTAGTAGTAGTGGTAGTAGTAGTAGTGGTAGTAGTAAAAGCTGCAACCTCACTAGGAAAAGGCTAGCTGGCCAGAGCCATATGCCATACACAGCAGCAGTCCAGGATAAGATCCTCAGTATTATGGTCCAGAGACCTCTCATGATTCTAGAGTTGATCAGACTCAGAAAAAGCACCTCAAACAAACAGGTCAAACAAACTTAAAGGCAATCAATTATATAATGCAGAAGGATATTTTATCAATATTACTAGTCATTTACAAGAAAATGAAAAACTGCCAAAAAGACTGAACACTGAGTATTTTTAAGATTGTATTTGAGGGGCACCTAGGTGGCTCAGTGGATTAAGCCGCTGCCTTCGGCTCGGGTCATGATCTCAGGGTCCTGAGATCGAGCCCTGCGTCAGGCTCTCTGCTCCGCAGGGAGCCTGCTTCCTCCTCTCTCTCTGCCTGCCTCTCTGCCTACTTGTGATCTCTCTCTCTCTGTCAAATAAATAAAATAAAATCTTTAAAAAAAAAAAAAAAGATTGTATTTGAGAGAGAGAGCATGCGCAGGGGAGAGAGACAGAGGGAGAAAGACAAGCAGACTCCCTGCTGAGCACGGAGCCTGACATGGGGCTTGATCTCAGGACCCCAGTCATGACCTGAGCCAAAGTCAGACACAACTGACTGAGCAACCCAGGTACCCCTGAACACTGAATACTTCTGATCACTGTGATCTGTCTTCATAGGTGAATTACACTGGAGAACAAGTAATATCAAAAAAGCACTCAGGAGATTGGAATCCCGACAGAGGAAGTTATTTATTGGTTTCAGACATTTGTGGTATCATATTGTATCCACTCCACTATGAAAATATGCCTGCCCTAGGATACCATCTCCAATACATCACCCTCTTCAATAGATAATGTTCAGACAGACACAGACAAAAAAATTTTTTGAGCTAACTGCCAAGTGATTTTTTTCCTTTGTGGCATATTCACCCCTTTATTGCTTTTAGATTATGTCCTTTGCTGGTCTGAGGGGTCTCTTACTCTTTCCCTCTGATCCATTAACTAAGTTACCGCTTCCAAACCAAACTTGCTGTTATTAGGGCCCCTCACCCACACTCCACCAACAGCATGACATTCATTATTGTACTTCATAAAAAATTGCATAAAGATGGGATATATGAAGGCCCCAAACAGAACTTCATCCTCCTGTTACTACTTCATTAATAGTCCAACAATGCCCAAGGAGTAAACCTCTCAGATCTGCCAACCCAGAATGCTATCTCCATGTACATGTGGTTCTGGCCCCAAAAGGCAGGTGTAACCCACCACCTACTTGCCCATACTCCTCACTCTTAGTCCTCCATGTGCCTCCACATAGCTGGTCCCTACTAGAGAAACAGAAGGGCAGCTCCTTTCTGGACATCCTAGTCACTCACCCTCGGTCCAAGAGCCAAAGGGAATTCCATCTTATAAACCAGAGTTCTTCCTACCACTATCTCCCCAGCCTATTCCACTCTCCAGCCTGAAGAGCTGACCTCTTTTTCAGATGAAGGATTCCCAAGAATGACTTTCCCATTAGGTAATAAGGAGCCATAGTATAAGGGTAAGACCCTGCTCTTATCACAAAACCACAGTCCTAATAATGCCAAAGTCATACATTTACATACATGATTTTTTGTGGTTTTTTGTATTTTTTTGTTTGTTTGTTTTTACTGCAACCATAGGGCAGTTGAAGGCAATGGAAGACAGAGGAAGAAGGCAGGAAAAGTAGGAAGAAAAGATGCTATAGAAGGGAAATAAGCAAAATGCCAGAACTAAAGTTCACTTCCAAGATACTACTGCCTAGGTGGTAAAAAGGAGCAGGAAGAGCAAGCCAGCCACATCAACTCTCTGCTGACAGGTATAAAACTGTGAGGGTACCTTCCAGAGATAGGACAGAGACTAACATAAGAAATGAGGTAAAGAGTGTCATAATATTTTTTTAAAGATTTTTATTTTTTTATTTATTTGACAGACAGAGGTCACAAGTAGGCAGAGAGGCAGGCAGAGAGAGAGGAGGAAGCAGGCTCCCTGCTGAGCAGAGAGCCCAATGTGGGACTCATCCCAGGACCCTGGGATCATGACCTGAGCCGAAGGCAGAGGCTTTAACCCACTGAGCTACCCAGATGCCCGTGTCACAATATTTTATAAGTGGCTTATTACATCTGCAACTTAAAACTGGAACTCTACAGATAAACCTTCCGTAATGAGTAATAAAGCAAAAGCTATCCTCTATTCAGTGTTTGCTACTATGTCCTAGACACAGCACTTGTTACTTTTTATCCCCTACTTCATTTGATCTGCTCCAAAAGATGTTACGGGTGAATAATAAAAAAATGTTTCACTACTGAGTTCTTACAAATCAGAGTTTAATTAAGCATAAGGTCACATAGCTATCAAGTAGTGAAACCAGGAATTGACCCAATTTTAGGGCATAACCCAGGTGCACTAAGTGCTTAACCCACTGCTCCATGCTGTCTCTGATGTCAGCATTATCCCCACTTCAGAGATAAGAAAAATACAGAGAGGGTTAATCTACCAAGGTCTCATAAAAGTGCAGGGCTGAACTGGGATTTGAACTGGCTTCATTTTCACTATTATAACAATACCCCTTCTCACACCTAAATGTTTCATGTTTATGTTTTTTTTACAAAAGAGGATTTTTAAAATTTAAGCTCCAGCCTCATTTGTTTTTCAAAGGTTCAAGTCTACTTTCCAAAAGGGAAAAAAATTCCATAATGTATAAGTGACTAGATACTAAGCTACATTCAAATGCATAAATTATTCCCTGGGAATTATTAAGATATTTAAGAAGCTTGTATTAACTCTTTCAAGCCACAGGGGTATCATTCAGTGTGCTGAATTCTTAATTTACTAAAATGGTACCCAAGAGGTTCAAAAGCACATAACTTCCTCTGAGGGCATGGGGAGAAAAAAACTTGTAAGACCATTTAGGAATATAAACTAAATTCAGAACACAATTAAAAACCAAGCTACAGGGTAATACTGTTCTAGTGAATTAGCCCCTGGCCTTAAGAATTTGGCAGAAATGAAACTAAAGTGAAGTTGGAAATATCTAGGTCTTCTGGATAGGAAACTACCTTGGTGAGAGTATTTGGACCCAATGGTTAGGGTGTAGACTTGAATGATTTATCACAAAGCAGAGAAAACGTTATTTTGCTCCTGCTTCATCAAGTACTTTTGGCAGAGACAGTAGGAGCAGTAGCTTTAGGAAGAGTCTCCAGGTTTCCAACCAGTACCACTACCTTCCCATTCTCTCTTTGCTGATAGTTCTAACCTCTCAGTCTATCTTCCAAGAATACTCCTCCATTAAGTCAAAAAGAGATCTGTACCTCATGCTCACAGCAGCATTATTTATAATAGCCAAGACACAGAAACAGTCTAAGTGTCCATCAGTGGATGATGAAGAAAGAAAATGTGGTATATACATAATCAAATATTATTCAGACACAAAGAATAAAATCTTGCCATTTGTGACAACACAGATGGAACTTGAGGGCATTATGTTAAGTAAGTCAGAAAAAGACAAATACCATATAATCTCATGTATTTGAGGAATCTAAAAAGTAAACCCAACTTATCTCTGAGAACAGATTGGTGGTTGCCAAGGGTAGGGGGTGAATGAAATGGGTGGAGATGGTCAAAAGAGACAAACTTCCAGTGATAAATATATAAGCCCTGAGGGTATGCTGTATAACATGGTGATTACAGCTAATAATAATATATTGTATATTTGAAAGTTCCTAATAGAACAGATCTGAAAAGTTCCCATCGTAAGAAACTACGTGTAGCAGTAACTAGGCTTAAAGTGCTGATCATTTCTCAATGTATACATGTCATTTTGTACACCTACAACCAATATAATGTTACATGTCAATTATATTTCAAAATATAAAAGAGAGAAAGAAAGAAAGAAAGAAAGAAAGAAAGAAAGAAAGAAAGAAGGAAGGAAACTGAGTCCAATCATCATAGCCTGGGTTCAAATCCTGACTCTGCCACTTTACAGCTATGTTATCCTGGATGAATTACTGAACACTTCCTCAGGTGTGTTTAATGAGGGCAATAAGAGACCTACTCTCATTTAGTACGGACTACGTAAGATAATGTGATGAAGTGTTTGGCATTAGTGTTTAACAAATGTTGGCTCCAATTATTATTATAAGAAAGGCACCATAGAATAGAGAATATCTGGAGAACCTCAAGTAGTTTCAGATAACAGGACAATAGACACATCTCTATGGTATTGAAAGAAAGAAGAAAGCATAGTTAAAAAGAAAGCAGAAGCCAGATGAACAGCATTACATAAAGTCTCTGCTAGCCCATATGATGCCTTTAAGTGAACTGGAGACACACCCACCACCAGCAGCAGCACCAGAGCTTGGACAAACTGTTGAAACTCAACTCCTTAAGCTGACACCACCAACTTTATTGTGAGCAGCAGTCCTACAAGCTTAAAAGTTTGAATTTTATCCTGAAGATAATAAAGATCCCATGAAAGATTTTAAGAAGAGGATGAGATAATCAAAGTAGCAGTTTAGAAAAAAATCAGTGTAAATCTTAAAAATTATACCCAAACTAAATACAGATTATCCAGGAATACAAACATCAGAAACACTGAACATGGGGCACCTGGGTGGCTCAGTGGGTTAAAGCCTCTGCCTTCAGCTCGGGTCATGATCCTGGGGTCCTGGGATCGAGCCCTGCTTCGGGCTCTCTGCTCAGCAGGGAGCCTGCTTCCCCCTCTCTCTCTGCCTGCCTCTCTGCCTACTTGTGATCTCTCTCTCTGTGTCAAATAAATAAATAAAATCTAAAAAAAAAAAAAAAGAAAGAAAGAAACACTGAACACTACGACTGTTCTAAAAGAATCTTTTAAAAGGAGAGAAAACAAGAATTCAAAATTATAGCCTGTGATGAGTGCAATTCTAGCAGATTGATAATGGCTGGACGCTGATAGCACAGCAGTCCAAACTAGATACAACAAAGATATCCAATAATACTGTCAAAAGCTAATTAATATGAAAAAAAATCTCAAATTTCACAGTACAAGGTCATTTATGACTGAAGAGGAGATACTCCAGGGAAACACTAAAAAGAAAGGCACAACCAGAGTAAACAGTTCAAGCTGAAAGATCTTTTTAAGAACCCATTCTGGAATTCAAGTTTCTGTGAACATATTACAGGTCCTGTTAAGTGACCTGTGAGTTTACCATACTCCTCTATCTTCAGATTAAGAAAAATTTTTGGAAAAATGACAGCACATGTTATTGAATGGTGTTAATTCTTTGCAACTTAAAAAAATATGCAAATCATATCTCTTGTTGTAGGAGTAAGTAAAATATACTTAATGTGTTTATATCACTAAATAGGATTTTACAAAATTATTTTTAGGAAACCTGATCTCATTAAAAAAAAAGACAGCTACTTTAATTTTTTTTCATATTATATTTATGTTGAATTAAAAGGTTTGCTCAGTCTTTAATCACATTTGTTTTTTTAACATATGTTATATCACAAAACTTTTTCCTATCAATATTCTCTTTTGAAATTAAGATATTTAAGCTGTGGAAATATGGTCCATCTAGAACAAGCCAGATCCTAAAGAAACCAGAAAATAACTTTTATCAGCATAAACTTTTTTACTATACAACCAATAAAACCTGGAAAATAAAATCCTCCAAACCCAGAATGCTGTTTCTAATGATATTTTGTCCACATACCACAGTGTAATGTTATCAAATCATGTTCAACAAAGTGCAGCAATGAAACTTCAAGGCTCCCATAGTTTTTTGTAATATATTTATTTTAAAATCTGTAATGAGGGGCACCTGGGTGGCTCAGTTACTTAAGCATCTGCCTTGGTCTCAGGTCGTGATCCCAGGGTCCTGGAATAGCCAGCTCCCTGCCCAGCAGGGAGTCTGCTTCTCCCTCTCCCTGTGTTCTACCACAGTACCTGCCCCACCCCCCCAACCCCCGATTGTGCACTCTTGCACACTGTCAAATAAATAAAATCTTTAAGAAATAATAAAATAGGGGCACCTCAGTGGCTCAGTCAGTTAAGTGTCTGCCTTCAGTTCAGGTCATGATCCCGGAGTCCCAGGATCAAGTCCCGCGTCAGTATCCCTGCTCAGCGGGAAGTTGGCTTCTCCCTCTGACCCTTCCCACTTCTCATACTCTCTCACTTTCTCTCTGCAATAAATAAAATCTTTAAAAGTAATAAAATAAAGTAAAATAAAATCTGTTAATGAAGCACAAGTCGTAATCACAGGGGTACAAACCTCAATGTTTTATATATAGAAGTCCCTGAAACTACTACCCTTCATAATCAAGTTAGTTTCTACTTGTATAAACCCTGAAATAAAGTTTCTCTTGATACTGTTATACAAGGATATGTATGACTTGCAGTGATGTCAGTGATCCTTGTCTTCTGAGAGACTGTTGCATTTTTTATGTTCACTCTCACAGAACTACAGTACCAAGCATGCTTCTGCAACACATATGTGCTGAATTAAATTATAAACCAGAGCGGGCTCAGGGACATCTGACTGCAACATGCTTTCAGCGTTTATATTCAGTCCAGCAACAACAACAACAAAAAAATGAAGATATAATATCCATCTATCCTGAGCTCCTCATGCAGTTTTACTGTTTCTTACAAATTTGCGGACTTTTTCTACTTATGATAATAATGAGCAGCTGTCACATTTTTATTCAGCTTGGA
Organism: Meles meles; assembly: GCF_922984935.1. Classification (NCBI taxonomy): domain Eukaryota; kingdom Metazoa; phylum Chordata; class Mammalia; order Carnivora; family Mustelidae; genus Meles; species Meles meles. The sequence goes on from NC_060086.1 coordinate 14,425,453, forward strand.
AATAAACTTCCTATAATTCTTTTTTTTTTTTTTAAAGATTTATTTATTTGACAGATAGAGATCACAAGTAGGCAGAGAGGCAGGCAGAGAGAGAGAGAGGAGGAAGCAGGCTCCCAGCCAAGCAGAGAGCCCGATGCGGGGCTCGATCCCAGGACCCTGGGATCATGACCTGAGCTGAAGGCAGAGGCTTTAACCCGCTGAGCCACCCAGGCGCCCCAACTTCCTATAATTCTTTTTAAGCTTCTATGTCAATATAACTAAAACACATCTTGAAGTTGCAAGAGAAGCTATTTTTAAAAGCTATTAACTACTACCACTACTAAAGTAAATCAAGTTTCTCAGATACCATACAAATAAAACAAAACGTAGAAAAAAACTGGATCCTAAGGCCAGTATGATTGCATACATTACCCATAAATCTTCAATTCTCTTTTTTGTTTGCAACCGTCTAGTTCCCGTTGATGAACATGACTGTAAGTAAACGTTATAAATATGAGTTTATAAGATACCCTTGGGTATAATGGCATAATGACAAACATGTAAAACACAATATGGAAAACTGTCAGAGTCACAAAAACAATGCCAGAAAAGCACAGGGGCCTGAATAACCTCACAGGTGAGCTGAAGAAAGCATCACAAAGAGAAGTTTCGAACATGAACTGGGGAGCATCTGACAGTGTCCTGACAGACTTTGTGTTTGGTCACAGAAGAGAGCTGCATGAACAAAGAAGCTAAGCCTGTCCATTCAAGAGTGTGGTTACCTTCAGGGAACAACTATGATCTAAAACAGGGTGTGTACAAGAAAAGCACTGTGTGGGTCTGTTTTCAAGTTCACTTTTTGGAAGTTATTATACATGTATACTATGTAAACAACTTACATATAACACATAGGAACTCTATACATTGTCTAAAAATGAGTAAGTATGATGATATTACACAGACCACTGGGTGAGGTTTTAGTTGTCTCTCCTTTTCCTTCCTTCGGTCCCTTCCCTTAATACATATCCCTCTATATTTTTCTCCATCATACAATCATATAAATAAAAATATAGAAGTTTTATTATTGTTTGCTTAACAACAGAATCAGAATATATACACCTTTCTGCAATTTGATCTTCATACTCAACATCTCTTGAAATTTCCCCCTAGACACCTGACATGGCTCTATTGCTTCTATTTCATAGCTTCAGATGGTCTGCACTTATCATAACTTTTTCAAGCATACCTTAATTAGTGGTCATTACCTTTGTTTTCTATTTTCTCTCCAAGCAATGGCACAATAAAATATTCTCTGACCATTGCTTCACATTTTGGAAGTTTATTTCAAGATAGAGTCACAAGAGTGAAATTGAAGTCAAAGAGCATTATGTGTGCACATGATACATATTAGTATGTATGCACACTGTATGGAAAATTTTTGTAATTGATGTTGTTAGATTGCTTTCCCAAAGAGCAGTGCCAAATTATGTTGCTACCTTTTCTCCCTATCTCCACCAAAACCAACAGAGTAGCTTTTTATAATTTGCTTGGCCTCATTATCACTTTATTTTATATTTTACTTCTGACCAGTGACTACTAGTAAATTTTAGCAACTTTCCATGTTGGTGACCATATATATTTGCTTCTTTATTATTTGATTAATCAGATTTACCCACTTTTCTTTAATCAGTTTTCTTAATGTCAATTTGTAAATATGTATTATTCCTTTATCACCTGAATTGCAAAAAACTATGCAAATATATTTATTTTTATATTTTATAGTGAAAATGTTAAGATTTCATATCACCAAATGTCCTGTCATTTATTTCATAACTTTTGAGTTTCCAATCTTGGTTTAAAAAGATCTCCCTGATGCACAGGGGGAAAAAGAATCCCCAGAGCAATTGGCTTGGAGAGTGGAGGGGCCAAATTTTGTGACTTCTGATAACAAGGTGGGCTTAGCGCATTGAGTTCTAAAGGTCAGTGGACTTGGCTTGGATAGAGCCATGACACGCTGAACTGCTCTTAGACAGAAGACAGGCAAATAGTCCACTGACATACAAACTGAAAACAGCAATCTGAAGAGTACCTGGGGCACACAGTTGGGAGGTTATTTGCTCATCTTGGAGCATATCCCAGAGAGATAGCATTCAGAGAGAGACTTCCAGGAGCAAAGGAACTAGCAGGCATCTCTTCCCTCCCCAACCCTCAGCATAAGCACAGGGTCACCTACAGGAACCAACACAACTCCTATACTTGCTATCTAACTTGCCTACACAAGCCCCTGCCTCCATGCACTTATAAACCACCCTTCCTAGACATGCTTGCCTCAGTCCCAGCATGGCAGGCCCCTTCTCCCAGAAGAACAGCCCAAACCTCTGCTCACAACACATCTCCTGACCTGGGAGTTCTGCAAAACCTTAGTTTCATTGGCAGTGACAACAGATCTTTTTACACAAGCAGATCAGGGCATACCTAGTTAAAACTTGCCACATTCAGGCCAGGGACAAAACACTAACCACAACAGGTAAAGGAAGCCTCTATAGCCAACTGGCCTAAAGAAGGCAGACAGGACAAAATAGCTAAGGACACATAGCACATATTGGAGATACTCTTGGGAACCCCAGGCCATGGGGAACAGGAAACACTACATGGCAAGACACTACACAACCTCTTTTTCATAAAGCCATTATCCTAAAGGACCAGGAGCCATAGGTGACTTATCTAACAGAGAAACAGACACCATGACTCAAACAAAATGAGAAGACAGAGAAATTTATTCCAAATGAAGGAAAAGGAAGGCTGTGGCCAGAGATCTAAGCAAAACATATATAAGTAACATGTCTAATGGAGTATTTAAAGCAATGACCATAAGGATATTCACTGGACTTGAGAAAAGAGTCAAAGACATCAGTGAGACTCTTAACACAGAAATAAAAAAAAAAAAAGAACCCATCAGAGATTTAAAAAAAAATCAGAGATGAAGATTAGAAACACACTTGATGCCATGAACAGCAGGCTAGAAAAAGCAGAGCAATGAATTAATGACCTAGAAGACAGAGTAATGGAAGGTAATCAAACTGAACAAGAACAAAGAAATAAATATGCAAAATGAAGACTTAAGGAACTCTCTGACTGCACCAACCTCATAACATTTATATTATAGGAATTCCAGGAGAAGAGAAAAGGGCAAAAAAATTATTTGAAGAAATAATAGCTGAAAACTTCCCTAATCTGGGGAGGAAACAGAAATACAAATCCAGGAGGCACAGAGATCCCCAGCAAAATCAACAAAAGCAGATCCACACTAAGACATATTGTAATTAAACTGGCAAAATATAGCAATACAGAAAAAAATGTTAAAGTAGCAAGACAAAAGAAGACAGTAACATACAAGAGAAACCTCATAAGGCTATCAGGGAATTCTTCAGTGGAAACTTTCTAAGCCAGAGAGAATGGCACAGTACATTCAGAGTGCTAAATGGGAAACTGCAGCCAAGGATATTCTGTGCAGCAAGGCAATCATTTAGAATAGAAGGAGAAATAAAAAGTCTCCCCCAGAAAAACTAACAGCATTCATGACCACTAAACCAGCCCTCCAAGAACTATTAAAGGGGACTCTCTGAGTGGCAAGGAGAGACCAGAAATAACAGTACATGAGTAGGAAACACAAAAGCAGTAAAAATGAATATTTATGTAAAAAAAATCAAAGGACTCACAAAATAAAAAAGATATAAAACATAACAACATATACCTCAAACAGGAGGAGAGAAATAAAGAATGGGTTCAAATTTAAACAAACAACTTAATATGGACTGCTATATGAAGAAGATCCTATAAACAAACATAATGGTAACCATCCATCAAAAATCACTAATAAATATGCTAAGAATAAAGAGAAAGAAACTCAAATATAACGCTAAAGAAAATCAGCAAACCATGAAAGGGAGACAAGAAATGATCAGAAAAGGTCTGCAGAAATAATCACAAAATAAAATGACAATACTTATCAGTAATTACTTTGAATGTAAATGGAGTAAATGTTCTAATCAAAAAACATAGGATGACAGAATAGATTAAAAAAAAAGAGATCCATCTATAGGCTGCCTACAAAAGACTTATTTTAGACGTAAAGACAACTACAGATTAAAAGTGAGAGGATGGAGGGCACCTGGGTGGCTCAGTGGGTTAAGCCTCTGCCTTTGGCTCTGGTCATGATCTCAGGGTCCTGGGATCTAGCCCCACATCGGACTCTCTACTCAGTAGGGAGCCTGCTTCCCCCTCTCTACCTGCCTCTCTGCCTACTTGTGATCTCTCTTTCTCTCTCTGTCAAATAAATAAATAAATATATCTTTTAAAAAAAAAGTGAGAAGATGGAGAAATATTTATCATACAAATGGATGTCAAAATAAAGCCAGAATAGCAATACTCACAGTGGACAAAATAGACTTTAAAGCAAAAGCTGTAATAAAAGACAAAAGATATATATAAAAATATAAATTTAATAAATCCCACAAGAAGATCTAACAATCTGCACTCAAATACACAGAACAGTTAATAACAAATATTAAGGAACTAACTGATAATAATACAGTAGTAGGGGATTTTAATACCCCACTTAGATCAATGGACAGGTCATCTGAACAGAAAATCAACAAGAAAACAATGGTTTTGAATAACACAGTGGAAGAGATGGATTTAACAGATACGTTCAGAATATTCCCTCCTTAAACAGTAGAATACACATTCATTTCAAGTGCATGTGAAACATTTCAAAGACAGATCACATATTAGGCCACAAAACAAGCCTGAACAAATTCAAGAAGATTGAAGTCATACCATGCATCTTTTCTGACCACAATGCTATGAAACCACAAGTCAACCATGGCACAAAATCTGGAAAGATCACAAATACATGAAGGCTAAATATTATGTTAGTAAACAATGAAATCAGCTATCAAGAAATAGAAGGAAAAAGTACATGGAAACAAATGAAAATGAAAACACAATAGTCCAAAATCTTTGGGATGCAGCCAAAGTGTTCTAAGAGAGAAGTTTATAGCAGTACAGGCCACCCAGGGGTGTCTGGTGGCTCAGTCATTAAGCATCTGCCTTCAGTTCAGGTCACGATCCCAGGGTCCTGGCTGTGGGTATCAGGCTCCCTGTTCAGTGGAGAATCTGCTTCTCCTATTCCCCTCTCCCTTCCCTCCCCACCTCCATTCATGCTTTCTCACTCTCTCCTCAGATAAAATTTTTTTAAAAAAATTCTGAAATATGGGGCTTTTAGAGCCTGGCGGATTCTCAGGAAGGGTAATATTTATTTAAAGATCCCCCAATTCACCAGAAGACGTCTGACCTCAAGTAATGGTAATTTACTTGGAAGGTGAAATTTGATTAAGAATCACAAGTAAGGGATGCCTGGGTGGCTGAGTGGGTTAAGCCTCTGCCTTCGGCTCGGGTCATGATCTCAGGGTCCTGGGATCAAGCCCCACATCAGACTCTCTGCTCAGCAGGAAGCTTACTTCCCCCTCTCTGCCTACCTCTCTGCCTGCCTCTCTGCCTTCTTGTGATCTCTCTCTGTCAAATAAATAAAATCTTTAAAAAAAAAATCTGAAATATGATACACTGATGAAACCTGAGAACATTATAGTAAATGAAATAAGGCAGATATAATAAGGTGATCGCACTTAAATGGAGTATTCAAATTCATAGACAGAAAAGTAAATGGTGGTTGCCAGGGGAAAAGGAAGATAAAAGGAGTTCTAGAAATTGATTGTGCAATGTGAATTAACACTACTAAACAGTATACTAAACAATGGTCAAGATGGTAAAATTTATGGTATGTGTATCTTAATTTCTAAAAAAAAAAATTCAATTGCTAAAAAAACTTTTCAATCGGATATGCAGGTTTGGAGAAATTTTTTGTTACTTTCATATTGAAGACATTTAGTTCTATAGATTTTTCCCTCACATATGGTTTTCATTGTGCTCTATATAGGCTTTGGTAGGTGATGATCTTTTGATTGTTTTGACCTAAATTTATTACAATTTACATGCGTTTCTAGTTCTTTTATGTGTTTAGAGAGTGATCTGGTGTCTACCCATCCTCACTGCCATATCCTCTTCATAAATGCAAGCTTTTACCAATTCATAAGGTTCCCTGTAATAATGTTGAGTGTTTTCAGCCTAAGTTTCAGCTACTCTGGTATCAATACTGTCTTTCCCCTTTTAATCCTTGTGTGGAATCTTCTTGCTCATATCTAGTTTCATCTTTAACAACTGAATTTGAAGTGTTGCTTATAATCTATTGTATTAAATCAATTTCTAATCCTGTCTTCTGATAGAATCTGGTCCATTCACATTTTTAAAATTTATTATAATTGTAGATTCACATGCAATTGTAAGAAATACAAAGAGCTGGGGCACCTGGGTGGCTCAGTGGGTTAAAGCCTCTGCCTTCAGCTCAGGTCATGATCCCAGGGTCCTGGGATCGAGTCCCGCATCGGACTCTCTGCTCAGCAGGGAGCCTGCTTCCCTTCCTCTCTCTCTGCCTGCCTCTCTGCCTACTTGTGATCTCAGTCTGTCAAATAAATAAATAAAATCTTTTAAAAAAAAAGCTATATATTAAAAAAAAGAAAGAAAGAAAGAAATACAAAGAGGTACCCATTCACTCATGATCAAAATTTCTACAATGGCAACATCTTGAGTAATCAGGTACAATACCATGGCCAGGATATTACACAGTCGAGACACAGAACATTTCCATCACAAGAATCCTTTCATGTTGCCTTTTGTAGCCACATCCTTCACACCTTCATCCCCCTCTTAAAACAGTAACAAGTTCTCCATTTCTAAAGTTCATCATTTATGAATATATAAATAGACTCACACAATATGCAACCTTTCAGTATAATTTTATTTTTTTATTTTGTTATGTTAGTCACCATAGAATACACTGGTTTTTGATGTAGTGTTCCATGTGTAATTTTTTAAATTCAATGTAGAGATTTATCTACATCATGGGTATCAATATTTTGCTCCTTTTTGAGTAGCCACAAGGATATAGGTGCACTTGTCTCCAGTGTGGGGGGTCGCCATCCTCGTTAGTATAGCAGTGAGTATCCCTGCCTGTCAAGTGTGGGGGTAAACAGATAAAGCCTCTATAAACACAAGTTTTTGTGTGACAATTTTCTTTTGTCTGTGATAAATATATAGAAATGCCAACTCCCGGATCCTACGGCAATTGCACATTAGTTTTATAGGAAACTGCCAAACCATTTTCTACACTGATGGTTCCTACCAGCAGCATAGATGTAATGCTGTTTCTCTGCATGCTTCCCAGTGTTTGGTGATGTCAATTTTTTTTTAATTTTACCTTCAGCAGTGGTTTCTTCTGGTAGTTTTAATTTCCCTAATGGCTAATAATGTTGAATGTCTTTTTCTGTGATTATTTGCCATTTATATGTCCTCTCTAGTGAAATGTCTGTTGATGTCTTTTGCCCATTTTCTAACTGATTCTTGTTACTACTGAATATTGGTAGATACATAGGTGATAGATAGATAGATAAAGACAGAGATAAAGATATATACAGTCCTGACAGATATAGATAGATAGATATAGATATAGATATATACAGTCTTTTGGCAGATGTGTTGGTCACAAATGTTCTCTACCAGTCTGTAACTTCTCTTTTCATGGTTTTTACATGGTCTTACCAAGAGCACAAGTTTTTAAGTGGGTTCCAAGTGATCAATTTTTCCTTTTATGGACTGTGCTTTTGGTCTCAATACTAAGAACTCACTGTCTCATCCTGTGTCCTGATGACTTTTTTTTTCCTTTCACTTTCATAATTTTGCACTTAAGTATTATTTTTAGTTAATTTTATGTAAGGTATAAATTTCAGATCAAGTTTTACCATTTTGTCTATGGATGTCAAATTGCTCTATCATCTGCTGACAAGGTATCCTTCCTTCATTGAACTGCCTCTGCACCTTTATCAGAAACTAGGTGAACATATTTCTGTGAGTTCATAGGTTCTCTCATTCCGTTCATCTATGTGACTATCCCTCTGTCAATACCACACTATGTTGGTTACTAAATATAGGGAAAATTTTAATATCAGAATGTTTCCAACCACTTTGTTCTTTTTTCAAAACTATTATTCTGAGGCCTATGCCTACAAAATTTTGAAAACCTTGCCATGTCTACAAAAAAAAAAAAGATTTTTACAGAAATTGCATAAAATCTCTGTCAGTTTAGGAAGAATATATTTACTACATTTAATCTAATATATGAACACAGTATGTGTCAACTTTTATCCAGCTCATTGATTTCATCAGCATTTTATAATTTTTCAGTACAAAAATCCTATACTACTTTATACCTAAAAAATTCATATTTTTGGAACACTTATCAATAGTACTGGTTCATTTCAGTTTTCACATGTTCTTTGTTAGTAACGAAAAATGTAGTTGATTTTTGTATATTTATCTTGTATGCAACTATGTTGAGCTCATTGTTCAAGTTTTTTCCTAAAATTCCTCAGGATTTTCAACTTAAATAATAATGTAATCTCCTAGTAAAAGATATCTTGTTTAATTCTTTTTCTTGCTTTATTGCAGTGGCTAGAACTTCCAGTACTATTTGAATAGCAATCATTAAGAGTATACATCCTGGCCTTCTTCCCAACCTTAAAAGGAAAGCATTCCACCTTTCACTATTATGGTCTTAGCTGGAGCATCTGGTAGATGCTATCTAGTTGAGGAAGTTCTCTTTTCCTAGGTTTTGGAGGGTTTTTTTTGTTTGTTTGTTTGTTTGTTTGTTTGTTTGTTTTTAAAGACAACATTGCTCTTTAATATTTTATTTTTATTTATTTATTTGACAGACAGAGATCACAAGCAGGCAGAGAGGCAGGCAGAGAGAGAGGGAGGAAGCAGGCTTCCTGCTGAGCAGAGAGCCCGATGTGGGGCTCGATCCCAGAACCCTGGGATCATGACCTGAGCCGAAGGCAGAGGCTTTAACCCACTGAGCCACCCAGGCGCCCCGGTTTTGGAGTTTTTAAATCATTATGAATGTTGGATTTTGTCAAATGCTTTTTCTGGGTCAAATGATAAGTCACATGATTCTTCTTCTTTAGCCTGAAGATATGATAGACTATAAACTGATTTTTAAGTGTTGAACCAGATCTGGATACCTGAAATAAATTCTGCTTGGCCATGTTAAAATTTGTATATGTATACCTATGTATACATATATACATATGTATATATATATATATATACATATATAAAATTTGTATATGTATACCTATACATATGTATATATGTATACATAGGTATACATATACAAATTTTATACATGTACATATATAATATATATGTACATATGTATTTAATACATATATCTGAATTTTCATTACAAATGGATTCAATTTGCTAACATTTTGTTGAAGATTATGGCCTCTAAGTTCATGAAAGATACTGACCTGCAGAATCTTTTACCTGATTTTGCTATTAAGGTAATACTAGCCTCATAAAATGAATTTGTGAGTTTTCCTTCCTCTTCTATTTTCTGGAAATAAAATAGTACGAAGTCTTCTCTTGATTCTTCCAGTGAAACCATATGGGCCTGAAGATTTCTCAGGATCCTTTTAATGAAGAATTCAATTTATTTAATGGCTACACCACTAATTCAGGTTATTTCATCTTAATGCAGTTTTGGTGGATGTTAGTTTTTAAGAATTGATTCTCTTCCTCTAAGTGGTCAAATTTATGAGGGTAAAGCTGTATCATTCCCTTATTATTCTTTTAATATCAGAAAGATCTGTAGTTTTATTTACTATTATGTGTTTTCTCCCTTTTTATCTCTGCCAGTCTTGCTGGAAGTTACCAATTTTACTTTTCAAAGAACAATTTATCTCATTGATTTTTTTTTTTTTCTCATTTTATTTATTTTTTCAGCGTAACAGTATTCATTCTTTTTGCACAACACCCAGTGCTCCATGCAAAACGTGCCCTCCCCATTACCCACCACCTGTTCCCCCAACCTCCCACCCCTGACCCTTCAAAACCCTCAGGTTGCCCCAACCTCCCACCCCTGACCCTTCAAAACCCTCAGGTTGTTTTTCAGAGTCCATAGTCTCTTATGGTTCGCTTCCCCTCCCCAATGTCCATAGCCCGCTCCCCCTCCCCCAATCCCACCTCCCCGCAGCAACCCCCAGTTTGTTTTGTGAGATTAAGAGTCATTTATGGTTTGTCTCCCTCCCAATCCCATCTTGTTTCATTTATTCTTCTCCTATCTCCTACCCCCCCCATGTTGCTTCTCCATGTCCTCATATCAGGGAGATCATATGATAGTTGTCTTTCTCCGATTGACTTATTTCACTAAGCATGATACGCTCTAGTTCCATCCACGTCGTCGCAAATGGCAAGATTTCATTTCTTTTGATGGCTGCATAGTATTCCATTGTGTATATATACCACATCTTCTTTATCCATTCATCTGTTGATGGACATCTAGGTTCTTTCCATAGTCTGGCTATTGTAGACATTGCTGCTATAAACATTCGGGTGCACGTGCCCCTTCGGATCACTATGTTTGTATCTTTAGGGTAAATACCCAGTAGTGCAATTGCTGGGTCATAGGGTAGTTCTATTTTCAACATTTTGAGGAACCTCCATGCTGTTTTCCAGAGTGGTTGCACCAGCTTGCATTCCCACCAACAGTGGAGGAGGGTTCCCCTTTCTCCACATCCTCTCCAGCATCTGTCATTTCCTGACTTGTTCATTTTAGCCATTCTGACTGGTGTGAGGTGATATCTCATTGTGGTTTTGATTTGTATTTCCCTGATGGCGAGTGACGTGGAGCATTTTTTCATGTGTCTGTTGGCCATCTGGATGTCTTCTTTGCAGAAATGTCTGTTCATGTCCTCTGCCCATTTCTTGATTGGATTGTTTGTTCTTTGGGTGTTGAGTTTGCTAAGTTCCTTATAGATTTTGGATACTAGCCCTTTATCTGATATGTCGTTTGCAAATATCTTCTCCCATTCTGTCAGCTGTCTTTTGGTTTTGTTAACTGTTTCCTTTGCTGTGCAAAAGCTTTTGATCTTGATGAAATCCCAACAGTTCATTTTTGCCCTTGCTTCCCTTGCCTTTGCCGTTGTTCCTAGGAAGATGTTGCTACGGCTGAGGTCAAAGAGGTTGCTGCCTGCATTCTCCTCAAGGATTTTGATGGATTCCTTTCTCACATTGAGGTCCTTCATCCATTTGGAGTCTATTTTTGTGTGTGGTGTAAGGAAGTGGTCCAATTTCATTTTTCTGCATGTGGCTGTCCAATTTTCCCAGCACCATTTATTGAAGAGGCTGTCTTTTTTCCATTGGACATTCTTTCCTGCTTTGTCGAAGATTAGTTGACCATAGAGTTGAGGGTCGATTTCTGGGCTCTCTATTCTGTTCCACTGATCTATGTGTCTGTTTTTGTGCCAGTACCATGCTGTCTTGATGATGACAGCTTTGTAATAGAGCTTGAAGTCCGGAATTGTAATGCCACCAACTTTGGCTTTGTTCTTCAATATTCCTTTGGCTATTCGAGGTCTTTTCTGGTTCCATATAAATTTGAGGATTATTTGTTCCATTTCTTTGAAAAAAATGGATGGTATTTTGATAGGGATTGCATTAAATGTGTAGATTGCTTTAGGTAGCATAGACATTTTCACAATATTTATTCTTCCAATCCAGGAGCATGGAACATTTTTCCATTTTTTTGTGTCTTCCTCAATTTCTTTCATGAGTACTTTATAATTTTCTGTGTATAGATTCTTAGTCTCTTTGGTTAGGTTTATTCCTAGGTATCTTATAGTTTTGGGTACAATTGTAAATGGGATTGACTCCTTAATTTCTCTTTCTTCAGTCTTGTTGTTGGTGTACAGAAATGCAACTGATTTCTGTGCATTGATTTTATATCCTGACACTTTACTGAATTCCTGAACAAGTTCTAGCAGTTTTGGAGTGGAGTCTTTTGGGTTTTCCACATATAGTATCATATCATCTGCGAAGAGTGATAGTTTGACTTCTTCTTTACCAATTTGGATGCCTTTAATTTCTTTTTGTTGTCTGATTGCTGAGGCTAGGACTTCTAGTACTATGTTGAATAGCAGTGGTGATAATGGACATCCCTGCCGTGTTCCTGACCTTAACGGAAAAGCTTTCAGATTTTCTCCATTGAGAATGATATTTGCGGTGGGTTTTTCATAGATGGCTTTGATAATATTGAGGTATGTGCCCTCTATCCCCACACTTTGAAGAGTTTTGATCAGGAAGGGATGCTGTACTTTGTCAAATGCTTTTTCAGCATCTATTGAGAGTATCATATGGTTCTTGTTCTTTCTTTTATTAATGTGTTCTATCACATTGATTGATTTGCGGATGTTGAACCAACCCTGCAGCCCTGGAATAAATCCCACTTGATCGTGGTGAATAATCCTTTTAATGTACTGTTGAATCCTATTGGCTAGTATTTTGGCGAGAATTTTTGCGTCTGTGTTCATCAAGGATATTGGTCTGTAGTTCTCTTTTTTGGTGGGATCCTTGTCTGGTTTTGGGATCAAGGTGATGCTGGCCTCATAAAATGAGTTTGGAAGTTTTCCTTCCGTTTCTATTTTTTGGAACAGTTTCAGGAGAATAGGAATGAGTTCTTCTTGAAATGTTTGGTAGAATTCCCCTGGGAAGCCGTCTGGCCCTGGGCTTTTGTTTGTTTGGAGATTTTTGATGACTGTTTCAATCTCCTTACTGGTTATGGGCCTGTTCAGGTTTTCTATTTCTTCCTGGTTCAGTTGTGGTAGTTTATATGTCTCTAGGAATGCATCCATTTCTTCCAGATTGTCCAATTTGTTGGCGTAAAGTTGCTCATAGTATGTTCTTATAATTGTCTGTATTTCTTTGGTGTTAGTTGTGATCTCTCCTCTTTCATTCATGATTTTATTGATTTGGGTCCTTTCTCTTTTCTTTTTGATGAGTCTGGCCAGGGGTTTATCAATCTTATTGATTCTTTCAAAGAACCAGCTCCTAGTTTCATTGATTTTTTCTATTGTTTTTTTGGTTTCTATTTCGTTGATTTCTGCTCTGATCTTTATGATTTCTCTTCTCCTGCTGGGTTTAGGGTTTCTTTCTTGTTCTTTCTCCAGCTCCTTTACGTGTAGGGTTAGGTTGTGTACTTGAGACCTTTCTTGTTTCTTGAGAAAGGCTTGTACCGCTATATATTTTCCTCTCAGGACTGCCTTTGCTGTGTCCCACAGATTTTGAACTGTTGTGTTTTCATTATCATTTGTTTCCATGAATTTTTTCAATTCTTCTTTAATTTCCTGGTTAACCCATTCATTCTTTAGAAGGATGCTGTTTAGTCTCCATGTATTTGGGTTCTTTCCAGCTTTCCTCTTGTGATTGAGTTCTAGCTTCAGAGCATTGTGGTCTGAAAATATGCAGGGAATGATCCTAATCTTTTGATACCGGTTGAGACCTGATTTGTGACCCAGGATGTGATCTATTCTGGAGAAGGTTCCATGTGCACTAGAGAAGAATGTGTATTCTGTTGCTTTGGGATGAAATGTTCTGAATATATCTGTGATGTCCATCTGGTCCAGTGTGTCATTTAAGGCCTTTATTTCCTTGTTGATCTTTTGCTTGGATGATCTGTCCATTTCAGTGAGGGGAGTGTTCAAGTCCCCTACTATTATTGTATTATTATTGATGTGTTTCTTTGATTTTGTTATTAATTGGTTGATATAGTTGGCTGCTCCCACGTTAGGGGCATAGATATTTAAAATGGTTAGATCTTCTTGTTGGACAGACCCTTTGAGTAGGATATAGTGTCCTTCCTCATCTCTTATTATAGTCTTTGGCTTAAAATCTAATTGATCTGATATAAGGATTGCCACCCCAGCTTTCTTCTGATGCCCATTAGCATGGTAAATTGTTTTCCACCCCCTCACTTTAAATCTGGAGGTGTCTTCGCGTCTAAAATGAGTTTCTTGTAGGCAACATACTGATGGGTTTTGTTTTTTTATCCATTCTGATACCCTGTGTCTTTTGATTGGGGCATTTAGCCCATTAACATTCAGGGTAACTATTGAGAGATATGAATTTAGTGCCATTATTAGCCTGTAAGGTGACTGTTACTGTATATTGTCTCTGTACCTTTCTGATCTACTACTTTTAGCTCTCTCTTTGCTTAGAGGACCCCTTTCAATATTTCCTGTAGAGCTGGTTTGGTGTTTGCAAATTCTTTCAGTTTTTGTTTGTCTTGGAAGCTTTTTATCTCTCCTTCTATTTTCAATGATAGCCTAGCTGGATAGAGTATTCTTGGCTGCATGTTTTTCTCGTTGAGTGCTCTGAATATATCATGCCAGCTCTTTCTGGCCTGCCAGGTCTCTGTGGATAAGTCTGCCGCCAATCTAATATTTTTACCATTGTATGTTACAGACTTCTTTTCTCGGGCTGCTTTCAGGATTTTCTCTTTGTCACTAAGACTTGTAAATTTTACTATTAGGTGACGGGGTGTGGATCTATTCTTGTTGACTTTGAGGGGGGTTCTCTGCATCTCCTGGATTTTGATGCTTGTTCCCTTTGCCATATTAGGGAAATTCTCTCCAATGATTCTCTCCAATAGACCTTCTGCTCCTCTCTCTGTTTCTTCTTCTTCTGGAATCCCAATTATTCTAATGTTGTTTCGTCTTATGGTGTCACTTATTTCTCGAATTCTCCCCTCATGGTCCAGTAGCTGTTTGTCCCTCTTTTGCTCGGCTTCCTTATTCTCTGTCATTTGGTCTTCTATATCACTAATTCTTTCTTCTGCCTCATTGATCCTAGCAGTGAGAGCCTCCATTTTTGATTGCACCTCATTAATAGCTTTTTTGATTTCAACTTGGTTAGATTTTAGTTCTTTAATTTCTCCAGAAAGGGCTTTAATATCTCCAGAGAGGGTTTCTCTAATATCTTCCATGCCTTTTTCGAGCCCGGCTAGAATGTTCAGAATCGTCATTCTGAACTCTTGATCTGACATATTACCCATGTCTGTGTTGATTAGGTCCCTAGCCTTCGGTACTGTCTCTTGTTCTTTTGTTTGTGGTGATTTTTTCCGCCTTGTCATTTTGTCCAGATAAGAGGATATGAAGGAGCAAATAAACTACTAAAAGGGTGGCAAAGACCCCGGAAAAATGCGCTGTAACCAAATGAGAAGAGACCCCAAATTGTGGGGGGGAGAAAGGGGATAAAACAGCTTCTGAAAAAAAAAGAAAAAAAAAAAAGAAAGAAAAGAATTTAAAAAATAAAACAAATAAAAAAATACAAAAAAGAAAGAAAAAGTATATATATTTAGATGAACTAGTCAAAAAATGTTAAAAAAGAAAAGGGTAAAAGTTTTAAAAAATTTAGCAGAAGAAGAAAAAAGAAAAAAGAAAAAAAAATTGAAAAAAGAAAAAAAAATTGAAAAAAGAAAAAAAAATTGAAGTAGCCGCAAGACTAAAGAATCATGGGGAGAAAGCCATGAGTTCCGTGCTTTGCTTTCTCCTCCTCTGGAATTGCTCTGCTGTCTTAGGAATTGAATCTGCTTTCTTCTTGATAGATGAACTTCGTCCTGGCTGGATATTTTGTTGATCTTCTGGGGGAGGGGCCTGTTGTAGTGACTCTCAAGTGTCTTTGCCCGAGGCGGGATTGCACCGCCCTTACCGGCGGCCGGACTAAGTAATCGGCTCGGGTTCGCTTTTGGGAGCTTCTGTTCCCTGAACGCTTTCCGTAGAGTTCCGGAGGACGGGAATGAAAATGGCGGCCTCCCAGTCTCCGGCCCGGAGGAGCCGAGAGCCTGGGGCCCCACTCCTCAGTGCGCCCCCAGAGGACAGCACCCAATCACTCCCGTATCCCCAGCCTCTAGCCGCGCTCGGAGCTCACCCAGCCCGCGACCAGTTCAAGGTAACCCCGAGCTGAGAGTTCAGTCCTCGGCTCTGTCTTGGCAGCCGGCTTCTCCGTTCTAATAGCTGCGAGCTCTCCGACACTCCGACACCCCCGATCCTTCTGTGACCCTGCGGGGCCTGGGGCCACGCTGGCCCCGCGTGGGCTTCACCCCGGTTTAGCCCCTGGAGCAATGTCCCTCAGTGGAACAGACTTTTAAAAGTCCTGATTTTGTGCTCCGTTCCTCCGCCGCTTGCCGGGAGCCGGCCCCTCCCCCCGCGGTCTATCTTCCCGTCGTTTTAGATTCACTTCTCCGCCAGTCCTACCTTTCAGAAAGTGGTTGATTTTCTGTTTCTAGAGTTGCTGTTCTTCTTCTCTTCGCTCTCCTGTTGGATTTGTAGGTGTTTGCAATGTTTAGATAAGCTATCAAGCTGATCTCCTGCTACCTGATGTAGTCTCAGGCTGCTACTTCTCCGCCATCTTGACTCCAGCCTATCTCATTGATTTTTTTTTCATTGTTTTCTTAGTTTCAATTTCCTTCCTTCTCCTTGCTTTGGCTTTTCTATTTCTTGAAAAGAAAGTGGGTTACTGATTTTAAACCTTTCCTCTTTTCATATAATTATTTAGGGCCATTTGTTAGTGCAAATGTCCTATACTCTCCACTTCTGCTGGACAGTGACCAACCAAAAGGCATGTGTGTCACTGGAGGTTGCAGAGTCAACTCCCAGCTCAACCCTACTAAAACTGTGTGCTAGAGGGAGAGGTTCTCTTAATCTTTAGCTTGAGCAGGGTGAGTACTGACACAAAATTTTCTTAGACCATCCATCCCTCCAAGAAGAGTTTTTTCTTCTGTTGGTTGTTCAGGCTTGGAGACTTCTGCAGTATGCTGGCCAGGATGCATGGGAGACAATATGGAAAACTAAAGAACCCACCCTCTTGTCATTTCTAAAATTCCCAGGTTCCTAGACTGTCCACCACCTTCTTTCCACCTTTTAGGGTCTTCCTATACTTGTTTGTTGGGTTACCTCCTGGAATTTTGAGCAGAAGAGGGTAGACCTGGGAGGGATGAACTGCTTCACCTTGGCAGAAAGGGAAGTCTCTGGCCCACTCACTTTTATTTCTTGTATCTTACTTTGCTCTTTTAGACTGTTTCCACCTTCCCTTTCCTAACTCCTACTGCTTTGTTCAAGTTGCTATTGATTCCAAAGTTCCATATTTGTATCATTCTTTAATGCTTACTTTCTCTTACTGTAATCAATCACATATTTTACTATTTTGTGCAAACTGCCCCTCCCCAAAAGACACTTTAATCTTCAATCTTCCACTAAGACCTTTAAAAAATTTCACTGCCCCACCTTCCAATGAGCAAACATATGAGCACCCACGTGCCAAAGGAAGCATAAAGCAGGGAGTGAAATTAAGTTCCCGAGAATGAAACATACTCTAGTGGCAATCAGAAAAATAGAAATGTACTATTATGTATCTATCTCAGTAAGTTTGTTGGGGAGACCAATGTTTAAGAAGTTTAGTAAGCCAGACAGAGACAGGAGGTAAGGTCAGAATGATGGCCAGGACTATACACAGAAAACCTCACAGGCTATCATAAGAACCTGAAATTTATATTCTGGGTGCAATGGGATTTACATGCTAAGTGAGCAGGATAGACTCACTCTGGCTATTGGGTACAGAAGAGTAAAGTGAAGGTAACCATTTAAAGTGATGATGGTGGCCTAGGATGGCAACAGTGATTACATATGATTACAAGTGACAGTTTCAGAACTTAGTTGGAAGGCAGAACCAACAGAATCTGTTAATGAAGTGAATGTGAGAAGTGAAAGAGAAGACTGAGGACAGCTCAGGTCCTCGGCCTGAGTTACGGGTAAATCATAATGCATTTTAGTAAGATGGGGTACACTGGGTGAGGGGTAGATGGGGAGGAAGAAAACAAGAGTTTGACTTTATTTAAAAAAATAAATAAATAAAATAAAAGACTTTGGTTTTAAATGTATTAGACACCTACAAGGACATCAATGTAGGCCACTGGAAGCGAAAGTCTAGATTTCTGGGAAAGGCTGAGGCTAGAAATAACTAAGGACAAGACTGCGCACAAAGAGAAAAAAAGAAGGACTGA
Organism: Meles meles; assembly: GCF_922984935.1. Classification (NCBI taxonomy): domain Eukaryota; kingdom Metazoa; phylum Chordata; class Mammalia; order Carnivora; family Mustelidae; genus Meles; species Meles meles. The sequence goes on from NC_060086.1 coordinate 14,443,502, forward strand.
GACCTGAGGCAAGGAGAGGAATCAAGAAAGCAAACAGAGAAAGGCGTCTATCAGTGAGACAAGAGAATAACATTTCCTGGACTCATTGAAGAAAGGTTTTCAAGAAGGAAAGAGTAGGGGCGCCTGGGTGGCTCAGTGGTTTAAGCCTCTGCCTTCCGCTCAGGTCATGATCTCAGGGTCCTGGGATCGAGCCCCGCATCGGGCTCTCTGCTCGGTGGGGAGCCTGTTTCTCCCTCTCTCTCTGCCTGCCTCTCTGCCTACTTGTGATCTGTCAAATAAATAAATAAAATATTAAAAAAAAAGAAGAAGGAAAGAGTAACTACAGGGTGTCAAATGCTCACAAGAGGTTGTTTCTAAATTGCCAGAACATTTTTATTTCTCTCCTCCTACTGTCCTTTGCAGCTCTTAGACCCCAAGTCCAAGAGTCTCTGTGTCCCCAGACACTTTGCTGACACTCACCTCCTCACTCCTACATTCCACACCGTGGTGTTGTAGCTACTTCCCAAGATTTGAAAGTAACAGGAGATAAGGCCAGAAGAATGATTAAGCAGAGTTCACACCCAATTAACATCTTCTCGCCTCTCAAGCTCGGGCTCCAGTCATCAGCTCAAAGGGAGCAGAGTGAAGTGGAATAGGAGGCACATTCGTGAACAGAAGAATCACTCTCACAAGGACAAGTCAAAGTACACTTGGTTTCCCTCTAAAGCTGGTTTTTGAGGGAAATTTCAAAGAACCAAATTAAAGGGAAACCATACATTTGTGGAGAACACCACAGCCTGACTCAAATTACTCCAGCCTTCTACTAGCAAACCACAGAGACGGGTAAGCGAAAAACCACATTTCCCAGAGCTCTCGCTACTGATGTTCTGGACTGTACTCAACCTGTATCAATCAGATCATGATAAATGTGAATCATACAAAAGATAAATTTGTATGATCCAACTGAGTTACGACTGAATCTGGATTAAGTGGGGGAGAGAAACAGTGTGACATATCCATGACACTCATGTGGATGACAGGGAGGACAGCAGGACTGTGGGGTCAGGAGCTAATGAGCAGTATCTACTTCAGCAGGGAGCTTCCTGATCAGGCTGGAACATCAGCTCCCTTGGCAGCCCAGTTCTACTGGGTGGATGTGGGAATTGCTTTTGGCGGTAAGGCTATAGAATGCCTTTAAACCCCTCACTCAACAATTCAGCAAGACATTTAGTTCCCTGTGCTAAATACCTTTCTGTTTAAAGTAAGAAGAGTTAGATCCTGTTTTCTATAGAACTGAACCCTGACAGATACAAATAACAGTCTTCAAAGTTGTTCTAATTCACATAAAAGTACTGAGCAATGTGGCCACAAGAGCAGATAAGGCTTTAGGGATAGGCAGGACAGATTGCATAACAGAAACAAAGGTGTTCATTAACATGACAAAGTTCAGGTTTAAGAGCTAGAGATGACCCTGAAATCCAGGCGCAGTATGGAAGGAAAACAGTCACCACCTAACCAGAAATTAGAGGTAATGAAATACACGAAAACATGTAGGAGCCCAACCAGAGGCAGGTGGAACAAAACTAAGCATTCCATAGTTGCAGTAAAAATGTTTCTTTGACCTTATTAAAGGGTAACGTACAATTATGAACTGTAACAAACATCTTCTCAGAAAGGGAAATGTTCCTTTCATACAACTCTCCAGAGGTCAGTTGACTCCCTAGAAGAAAGAAATTCCAGATATCCTAACAGGTAGGTTTTTGTACATCATAATTTTGCCAATAACTGGTCCCATCAGCTCTGTGTATTTTGGCCTTCAATAGGAATCAGGAACCTCCAGAGCAATAGAACCACAGGAAACATACTAGCTTCCAATTTATTAAAAGATCTAGGGTGCCTGATGGCTCAGTCGGTTAAGTTTCTGCCTTCGGTTCACATCATGATCCCAGGGTCCTAGAATCAAGCCCCACATTGGGCTCCCTACCCAGTGGGGAGCCTGCCTCTCCCTCTCCTCCTTGCTTGTGCGCTCTCTTGCTATCTCACACTATCTCTCTCCCTCTAATAAATAAATAAAATCTTTCTGAAACATAAAAAATAGGAGATCTGAACTCATTCACAATGTACCTGTGAGAATTCCAAAGTCAAAGACACAGCCTGAAGTAAGCAGTCTCCTCCTTTCTTGGCAACACCCTAACAAAAGATCGTAGTATACTAAAAAGGAGAAATCTAAGAGCCTTTTCTAGACAATGAAACCCATTCCCCGGCTCGACTTAGCTTTCAATTCTCATCAGTGGTAATGTCAAAGTAGTAAGCTGAGTAACTATTTAACTTAGAATGTTGATATTACTTAGGTCTTCAGTGATATAATGAGAATCATATAAAAAAAACTTGGCAGATTTACCAAAAATACTTCTTGTATCTACTCTCGCGCGGGGGCAGGGGGGCTATTTAGAAATAGAAACACCTTACTGGCTGCATGTCAGAACCTTTGAAAGTATTACTGTCCCCTACAGCACATTATGACATTCCTAGAAACTGTTCCAACCTCTACTAACATTAATTTAATTACAAAATGCAGAGTCTTTCTGGGGCCTAGAAATATAATAATTCTTTCTAAAATAAACAGCAGCCATTTACATGTATTATAGATGGCAATAAAATTTGTTTTTCTAAATAGATAACAAATTCCATTATCATTCCTTTATAATTACTCTGACTTCACTTATTAGAAATGTGAAGGAGGGCAATTTTTAAGTTCTTGAATCCTACTGAACCATATCCCTTTACACCCACAAAATAAGAATTTATATCTACATAAGATATAACACGAGAATAACAGGAATAATGTGAGAACAATTTACAGCACTGACATTAAAGGATGGAGCCCTGCTAGCATTAATTTGTACAGCTCTAGTCATACTTATCAGTAAGCCATGCCCTGTACATTAATTATCTGGGGAAAAAATTGAGGAGATAAATATTTAAAGAAATATTTAACTGTGTATGACCAAAAATAAATCAGTTTAAATCTCAAAAAAATCTCAGTTGTCAGTCGCAAAAATTTTTGAGATGTTAACTTTTAATATAGTAATAGTTTGGATAAAGCATTTTTTAGCCTGCAATAAATTAATCATCTTCTTAGTGTAAAAAATCAGCATAATGTAACTTCAAAATAAGGCACAAGAAAGCTATATTCTGAAATTCTGAAAGTATATTTTAGTACCTATAACGTGAGCAATAACAAGTGTGTTAAAATAAATATGCAAAAACATGTTGTAAGGTCATATTTTATTATAAAAGCTAGATTTTATGACAATACCTTTAAACATATTTCCAAGTAAAACATCTAAAAGTTTGTTGGTACTGCCTTAAATAAGCTGCACCTGAGATCACATGCAAGGAATAAGTGGTTGAGGTGGTAAACTTGTTGCCTGTAGCCAATCTAATGGATCAGGCAAATTTGTCACCTAAAAGTATGTTCAGACAGGACACCAAAAGTTCATGCAAGAAAAAAAGATAAACTAGGGTTCATCAAAATTAAAAACGTTTGTACTTCTAAGAACAGCAACAAGAAAGTGTAAAACCAACCCACAGAACAAGAGAAAATATCCAGAAATTACATACCTGATAAGACAGTTACATCTAGTATATATAAAAAACTATTACACTTTAAAAATAAAAATGGGAAAGGATCTGAATAAATATTTTCCCAAAGATATGCAAAATGCCAATGCACACATAGAAAGATGCTCAACGTTATTAGCAATTAGCATTTGCAAGTCAAAACTATAATGGGATACTACTTCACAGCTATTAGGATGGCTATAATTTTTAATTTTTTAAAAGAAAACAAGTGTTGGCAAAGATGTGGAGAAATTTGTACTCTCACTATAAACTGTTGGTAGGAATATAAAATGATGCAGCCACTTTGAAAACAGTCAGAGTTCTCATATGACCCAACAATTCCACCTCTATGTATATACCAAAGAGAAATAATAACTAAATTCACATAAAAAGTTGTATACATCTGCATTATTTACAACCACCAAAAAGAATAAACAAACACAAATGTGATATATCCCTACAAAAGAATACTATACAACCATAAAAAAGAATGAAGGACTGATTCATGCTACAAGGTGGATAAACTTAAACACATGATGCTAAGTGAAAGAAGCCATATGCAAAAGGACCACAAATGGTAGAAATCCATTTATATGAAATGCCCAGAATAAGCAAATCTATAGAGACAGAAAGTAGATTAATGGCTAATCTAATAAACCACTAATTAGATTAGATTAGGGGTTAAACTGATGGAGGAACTATAGCTAAGGAGTGTGAGATTTCTTTTGGGGGTAATGAAAATGTTCATTATGTTAATTCATTATGTTAATGGTTGCATAACTCTGAATATACCAAAAGTATTTGAATTTTATGTTTTGAATAAATGAATTATAGTTCAATAAACCTGTTCAATAAGAAAGTATATAAATAAGGGTTTCTTTTCCTCCCAAGGAGATCAAAATGAAAAGGGAAATAATCTGTTCCTCCTCAAAGTCACAAGAAGAGTACCTCATGAAGGGGATGCCAAAAGTATGGGAGCAGAGAACCTGAGCCTATAGAATTACCAACCACTGCCTGCAAAATGAAATATGGCTCATAGAATTATTTTTCAAATTTAAATTTGTCATGACAAAACAAGACTTTAAATGCAAAAAAAATTTAATGTTCATTGTATTTAAAAACATACCTACTTTAATGTCAAGCAGCAGCAAGAAAGGGAATAAACAGCATTCATAAACACAGTCAGTAACAAGATAACACTGGTAAGACCTATTGTGTGGGTAATTCAACACCATCAATACTGGTTAGCTGTGCAAATCCAGCATTACCAGGCTAAAAATCCACCTGTAGGATTTTCATGCAAGAATACGTCAAGCTGGGGTGCCTGGGTGGCTTAGCCTGGGTGGCTGAGCCTTCAGCTCAGTTCATGATCCTAGGGTCCTGGAATTGAGCCCCACATCAGGCTCCCTGCTCAGCAGGAAGCCTGCTTCTCCCTCTCACGCTCCCCTTGCTTCACTGTTAAATAAATAAATAAAATCTTAAAAAAAATGTCAATCTACACATACAAAGATGTTTACTGCATGATCATTTTTGAGGGTATTTTTTAAAGATTTTATTTATTTATTTGACAGAGAGAGAGAGTACAAGTAGGCAGAGGGAGAGGGAGAAGCAGGCTCTCCAATGAGCAGGGAGCCCAATATAGGACTCGATCACAGGACCCTGGGATCATGACTTGAGCCGAAGGCAGTGGCTTATCCAACTGAGTCACCCAGGCGCCCTGCATGATCATTTTTAATAACCAAAAAGAAAAACAGCCTATAAGTCCATCAAGGATTGGTTATGAAAGTTACGGTATATGTGGAATACTACATAGTGACCAAAAAGAAAGCAGAACTCTGTGTAACACTTACAGAAAGACCTCTAAGACACATACAAGAAAAAGCAATAGACGAGAGAGGATATGTGTTCCTATTAGTAAAATTTTTTTAAATGTGCATATTACTGATATGAATAAAATTATTAGAAAGATACACAAAAAATTTAATAGTTATCTTTAGGTAGAATGATTGAGGGAAGGAGACTTCCACATAATACATTTTCCTACTGTTCTTAAACCAAGTTTTTTTCTTTCTATAAATATGTTATTAAACCATACTGCCCTTCTATGTAAAGTTTGGGGCATGGCTTACAACACCAGCAATTTAGATCACTTGAACGAAGATGTCCGCATGATCTAAAATGAAATCATCACCACTGTTTACAAGCAACTTCAATATCTATGCCTAAAAGCAAATTCAAAAAGGTCATAAATGTAGACTTAAAACAGGCCTAATTCTGTTTCATGACATATTACTTCATTTCAAATTACTCAATGTAACACCATAATGCACTAATAAGATTGGATGAAGTGAAAACATTTAAATATATCTTGGCATTTGCCTCTAGAAGGCATCTCTATTCAACAGACATAGTATTTCAAATCTGTATTGCCACATTGTTCTTCCCATTTTCACCTGTATGGAATAATACCATGCTAATAACATGCTATTTGGGGACAGCCCTAATTTGAATATGTTCTACATATTAACCTAATTTCATGGCCTCCAAAAGGACAAACAAGTGTAAACTACTGTCCTCTTTTTACATATGCATAGTCATCAGGTATCAAAATACACAGTGTATCATTCAACATAGAAAAAAACAATTATAGGTACAAAAACCCTTTGGGCTAGAAGCTTTGCAAAATTCAGACCTCTTTGGATTTTAGAAGGGTAATACAACAACATCACATAACATCCCCTGGGGTACGGGAAAGCACACTGTAATCAAACACATTACTATTTCTGCAAAGAATTGTATGAATATTCACACCAAGTGGAATAAATAAAGACATCTGTTCAGGTCAAATTTTGCCTCCAAATGAGTTATGAAAAATATTTCCGAACTTTTTTTTTTATTTTGAAACTATGGGAATGGGATTGTGGGCCTATACTGAGCAGCTTTCTAGCTAGAAAAACTTTTTTTTTAACTGAAGAGTATTTTCTTATACAGCAAAATCAATTTAAATATCAAAGTTAAGTCCTAGTTTGAAGAAATGGATGTGTGGAGCAAAACTCGACACAGATCATCTCAGGGTTTCCCAGAAACCCAAAAGCATCATTTGCACCACATAACAAATCACTTGCTTTCATCAGCAGTATATAAACAAAATCAGGAAAAGTATGAGGAGCCAGAGAGGAAATATAATTTATTGCTACCTAATTAGCAGCTTCTTTTTTATCCCCGGAGCTCCCCCACATGACACATCTTCATATATATAGTTGTCACCCTTCACCACTCTCTTCCCTGTTTTGTTTTCTCCAAACTAAAGATTCCCACCCAGCTCCTTCAACCATTCCCTGTATGACACTATTCCCTAATCTCACCACACTGGTCACTCTTCAGGATATCCTCATTTGTCAACGTCACACCCAGAACCAAATGCTGCAGATGTTGTATGCCCAGCACAAACTCTAATTACTTTCTTGGAACTGAACCTCATCTTTACATCTCTAAAGATTATCAAACCTAAGTGCTAAACCACACAATGTAATTGGTATAAAACCAGAGAAAGAAAACCAACTAATTCACTACTGAATTAAGATGTATAACCACTTCATACCCAATATGTATATAGAAGGATCCTCATTCTCAGTAATAAGTGAAGAGATATAAATAAAATGAGATATTAAATAATTTAACACAGATTAAATGAGAATATGTCTGGAATTTGCTTCACAATAAATGGGAGGAAGGGAAACAGGTACAATGTACATCAAACAAGATTAACCATGAGTTGAAATTACTGAACCTGAGTGACGGATGCACAATCTACCATTGCTTATGTTTTCATTTATCTCAATAAATTAAAGCAATAAAAAATGAATGAAGGAAAGATAAAGTGGGGGGGAAGGCTATCAGTTTGCATATTTCTGATATGCAATAATAATAAAAAAAAAAAACCTGACAACAGTGCTGGGAAGAAGATACAGACTGAGGACCTAGCAAAGGTATAGCTAACACCACCTGTGATATGAAACAAAACAGATGTAGTCTGTGACCAGCAATCCTACTTCAAGGTATTTATGCTAATTGAGGGGACTATCAGACAAACAGGAAAACATGTATCCTTAACCATATTCATCATATCATCATCTAAAATGACTATAAGAGTTAAGAAAAATATGACTAACAGTAGAAGAGTAAATATCCATTGAAAATAGTACAAGTCTATATTTACAGATTTGAAAACTGACAGATGGTTGAGTGAACGATTACAAAACAGCACACAATTTGATCCCACCTTAATCAGTATGTACCCTTCCACATACATAACACAGGCACAGAGAGATTTCTGTAAACTAGTTCATCAAAAGGTTAACAATGGTTACATCTGGGGAGGAAGATCTGTTGATTTATGCTTTTCTATACAATTTTTAATGAAAAAGTACCATTTTTAATAAAACCAAAGCCATTAGGATGGCAAAAACACAAACCACCTTATTTTTTTTAAAATTTTTTTTTTTAGATTTTTTTTAAAATTTATTTATTTGACAGACAGAGATCACAAGCAGACAGAGAGGCAGGCAGAGAGAGAGAGGGAAGCAGGCTCCCTGCTGAGCAGAGAGCCCGATGCGGGGCTCGATCCCAGGACCCTGAGATCATGACCTGAGCCGAAGGCAGTGGCTTAACCCACTGAGCCACCCAGGCGCCCCCACAAACCACCTTATTAAAGAGATATTCTACACCATACACACACGCACATGCACACACACACACGCGCGCACACGCGCGCATTCCACCCCCACAACCCCAGTAGAATTCTACCTTTTTCTCTGATTGGCTCATTCCCCCATGAGAGTATATGGGCAAAGCCAAGTGACATGCTCTTTCCTAAGTCTTATAAATGGAGATTTGCTCCATGCACCTACGTCATGGTTTCATAAAGTCTGGTGCTTTGATTATAACAATCTTAAGATTTTCCTGTTCATGAAAAATTAGTTGAGCAAAAGTTCCTAGAGAAAATAAAGGGGTCTAAGGATTATTTATAAGACATTATTTACCAATTGTTCTAGTCCTTTTTTACAGATACAAAACTACCTGATTTAGCAATGTTAATTTTTCACAAGAAGCTGGTTTATTTTGTAGATACACACTCGAATCCCTTAGGACAGTTTCTATGATGGAGTTACATTTATATTCTATCGTCTATAATTAAAATCACTTTGGTTCATGGGAACCAAGACTACATCTAAAAAGCTTCTTCACATGCCCACTACAAAAAAATAAAATAAAATTTCTAAGCACAATGCCTAAATTCTCATTTTACAATGTACCCATATTCTTTTAAAGTTATTTCTTGAATATCAATGAAAATAAAAAGTAAAATTACTTATGTCATGTACAAATGTATGCAATAATCCACAAGGTTAGAGAAATACAGAGTAATAGGTTAAGAGGCTACATATAAAAATTACGACATTATATAAAAAGATCGGGATTACTGTAATACACGTAATTAGAAAAAATGGGCTACAGATGTTCAGATCATGAATCCTTGCATATCAATGTTTAGGATATGGTCTATTGCTTGAAGGTCTACAACTCATCCACTAGAGCACTATGTCAGAATCTGTGGGGTTATTTCTAAGATTTTTTTGAGAGCAAGTGAATCAAGGATAGAGCATGAGCTGGGGGGAGAGGCAAAGAGAGAGGAAAAGGGAGACTCCCCACCACTGAGCAGGGAGCCTGATGCAGGGCTTGACCCCAGGGGATCATGAAACTGAAAGCAGGCCCTTAACCCACTAAGGCACCCAGGCACCCCCAGAATCTGTGTTTTAAAATGGGCCAGTGAAACTCAGGTATCACATTACTCCAAAAAGTAACTGGGTAGAGAAATTTAAGAAACCATCCTTCTCAGTTTAGGCTTTTTTTTTTTTTTTTTTTTGTAACAATGGTGATAAACACAGTTCCAGAGACACATAACAAACAGGTATTCCAGCAGAGTCTACCACATTATATTTGACTGGAACAGTGTCCTAAAGCTTGTTCTCTGTTAAAAAAGGAAAGTTCGAGAGTGCCTACGTGGCTCAGTGTCCAACTCTTGGTTCCAGCTCAAATCATTAAATTAGGATCATAAGATCAGACCCTCACTGGGCTCAGTGCAGAATCTGCTTGAGATTCTCTCTCTCCCCCCGCCACCCTTCCCCCTGCTCACATCTGCATACTCAGGTGCTCTCTCTCTCTCCCCAACTAAAATCAAATAAATAATAAATAAATAAGTAAATGAGTAAATAAAATCTTAAAAAAAAAAAAAAGGAAAGTTCAACATGGAAACCTTGGCCTCTGTTTAAAACAAAAAGATTAGGCCTAGAAAATATTTCCTTTCTAATGTTCAACCATAAGAACTTTCAAACTTATCAACTCTGAAATATTGTCCTTTCCTCTTTTTTTGACACAGGTTTAATAAAATTATACAAGAGCACAACTAGAAATTCTGGTCTTAAAACATAAAAACCAACAACCACCTCAAACTGACCCCATTAGGATGACTTTCCTAAAGAAGAGTTTTCTATTTTCTGTTTAACAACAAAAGAGCTTATTACTGCTTAGAGAGCAAAAACCATTTTTCTAACTAAAGGTTAGAAAATTGGGAGTTTATTTCCTATTACTGAGAAGATAAAGAATCTAGCCTTGCAACACCTTTGATCACTACATCTCATCCTCTGCAGCAAACCATAAGAGATACCTCCTAACTATTCTTATCACATGCTCCAAAAATTTTAAGGATTACCTGCATCTTAAAATAAAAGCAATTTTTTAAAAAGGATTAAATGGGCTAAAAGTTTATGAAAGTAATGGGCAAACAAAACTCTGATTTCAAAGGAGCCACAGGATAAGTAGGCTTCTGGGGTACTGGTAATCTTTCTAATATGTTTTTATATTAATTGCATGCATGATGTTCTATTTGTGAAAATGTATCAAATATATATTACTTATGTACTTTCTGTATGTCTGTTTTGATAAAAAGTTTACTTTAAAAAGGTTCTACTTACAATCAAAACAATCTGTTCAGTGATTTCAAATGAATCATGTTTCCCTAGAACAATACATGCGAGATTTCATTATGAGGACTAACAGCACACAAACTCATTTCTCTCAAGCTTATTTCTACATTATGAGATACATAACATGATTAAAATCCTTGTCACATGTACAGAAATAAGAGACCAAGGGACTTGTAGAAATGGAAACAGATTGCATAAACCCTGACCTTAAAAGTAAGGAAAGAGATACCTTACTGGCTAAAGCAGAAACCTTACCAAACCTGTCAAAACATCACTCAACTGTGAACACAGCAGTAGGCAGAATTTTAAGTGTCCCACCCCAAGCTCTATAACCTGTGGATATAATGACCACTCCTGTGGTCATGTTGCATCTTATAGCACATGTGACCTTCAGATAGGGTTATTATCCTGGTGGGCCTGATCTAGACACACCAGCCCTTATAAGCACAGTTTCTCTGACTGAAAGCACAAGCAGTCAGAAATTTTCCAAGTATGAGAAGAACCTGACGTGCCGTTGGTTTGCAGAGGGGCTACATAAGAAGGAAGGCAACTGGCCTCTAGAAGCAGAGTAGCCCCAGCTGCAGCCAATAAGGAAATGGGACATCAGTTCTGCAAACACAAGAAAGTGAACTTGATCAACAGTCTAAATGAGCTTGGAAGTGGATTTTTCTCTAAAGTCTCTGGATATATTATGATCCACCCAAATGCTAGCCCATATTTGCCGTATATTTTCTTCCTATCTCTTACAGCAAGCTCTGGAAATTCAATAAGCACAGGCATAAATGATAAAGAAGAATTATATAATATACTGCATCAAGTGCAAGGATTTTATCAATGTATAAAATAATCTTTGAAGTTCTCAGACTAGCTTAAGACACTATTATAATCAACTATAATGAGGAAGTTACAAAGATAGGGAGATGCACAGGGTACTATGGAAACAGTGAGGAGGACAGAGAAATCAGAAAAGGCTACAAGAAGGCAGCAAAGTCTGAGGTGAGAGTCAACAAATGACCTGAAGTTTGCCTGGCCAAAGGTGGAACAGGAAAGAGGCTAGACAGCAGTATTCAGGGCGAAAGGAACCTGCAAAACAAAGGCAAGGAGGCAAAAACAGTATAGTGTGTTCTGGAGAAGGGAGCAACAAAATGGAACTACCAGCAAGTCAGTAGTATTTCAGGAGTGCCAAGTGAAACCCAAGAAGAGGCTGCACTGTAGAGGGAAACAAGGCTTAGATTATGAGAAGATCCCTGAATGCTGCAGGAAGAGCCATTATTAGCAGAGATTCGTGGTGAGATTTAAGTTTTGGAAGCTGTACAGGGGATGGATGTGACCAAAAATATGGGCACAAAGTTCAGTTAGAATGAGAAGAGATTTGAAAAATATTTAAAGAGTAAAATCCAGAGGATTGCAATCTGACTAACTGGCTGTGGCAGGAGAAGGGAAAGGAGTCAAGGAAGGAAGAGTCTCAGATTTCCAGCTAAAGTGATGCAGTAGATGATGGGGACACCAAGAGATGGAAAATACTGGCTGAAACCAAACTAGGTTATAGAAGACTTGGAAACAGGGTGGAAAGGTGTTCAGAGACTTCAAGAGGCTGGAGAGCTTTTTTTTTTTTTTAAGATTTTATTTATTTATTTCACAGACAGAGATCACAAGTAGGCAGAGAGGCAGGCAGAGAGAGAGGGAAGCAGGCTCCCCGCCAAGCAGAGAGCCCGATGCGTGGCTTGATCCCAGGACCCTGGGATCATGACCTGAGCCGAAGGCAGAGGCTTCAACCCACTGAGCCACCCAGGCGCCCCTGGAGAGCTTTTAATGTTAGGTTCAACTTGCTCGGCTTTAGAGAGCTAAGTAAGATTTCTAAGAGTAGACTTCAGATATCCATTGAAAAACCTGTTCATCATTGTAGCTCACATAGGAGCTATGTAGTTCATGTGGTAGCTCACACAGTAATGGGGGGAGGACACATTTAGGTGGATACAGAAGAAAAACAGGGATATACATGCAATATTTCCATACAGAAACAATGAGGCCAAGCAAGTAATGATACAGGTAGGCAAAGCAGGGTCTGAGTAACATTTTTCAGTAGTCAGGAAAAGAAAAATGTTTTCATGTATACATTCATTCCATGAATACAAATGCTTACTTACTACAGGCCAGATAGAGCACTGAATGATGCAATGACAATTCTGACTTGAGGGACACCGTATTTGGGGTGCTGGTAGGATGAATCACACCCCAAGCTCAGAGCAGGGACTGGAGTGAAGAGATACAGATGAAGTCATCTGTTTAGGAATGACTGCTGACAGAGAATAGATGAAATCACAAGGAAGAAAAGGCCAGAGAGAAAACCCTGAAGAACATCTACCTTACAGGGTGACAAGAAAGGCAAGAAACAGCACAAAACCTTATACCTTAATTGACACAAGACATTCAGCTATAACTAACTGAGCATGAAATAAGTTCAAGGCTCTGTGAAAAACACTCCCTGGTTAAGGGGTCTGTACAGTACACTAGAAGAGTCTATGTACACATAATGATAACACCATGTGAAACCTGTGAGTACTGCAGTGAAGTTGCAGGCAAATGGTATGAGAGATGGGGGCCCTATTATAGTTTGGGTGGATTAAGGAAGATTTCATGAAGAAAAATGCATCAGAGCTGACTGTTCAAAGAGGGAAGGGAATATAAACACAGACAACAAGGTAACAGAATAAAGAGAAATTATAACCAATAACAATGGCGGACATTCACATGCATTTGGAGTCAATCTTTGCAACTACTCTCATTTGTAAAAGGAAAGGATAAGAAAAAGTTGAGTGTAGCTGAGAGACTTGGTTGTGGCAAGGAAGAGAGACACCTTCCTCAGTTTGGTGCAAGTGCTTCTTAATGTGGTCTAAGACCAAGGATCAAAACCCAAAGTGGATATTCACTTAAATGTTTAGACTTTCACTTGAAAATAATAGATCCATTTATATGAAGTATAACAATCACCTCCTGCAAAACACTCATGAGGACCCCTCTCTGGGGCAGCCTCTGCTCTTGGGGAACCATAACTCTGACACTATACAGCAGCTCTTACAGGAATAAAGGAAGTTAAAATGTAATGGTAGCACAAAAGAAGTAGTCCAGGTAAGAATAAGTGAGTTTCTACTTTGAAAGAGATCATATTTAAGATTATAGGCATTTGCTGCAGTAATCTCACTTAGAAAAATCTATCACACAGATAAACCAACACAAGTGTGAAAATACCCACAATGTAAGATTATTCAATATGGACTATCTGGAATAGTAAAAGACTAAAAATAACCCAAGTAACCTGGAGGTTGGTTGAATGAACTCGGTATAGCTGTACAAAGAGGTACTGTGCAAACAGAGGGGAGGGAGGGTGGGAGGAAGGGAATCCCTATGAACTAATATGGAGAGACTTCCAAATTATATTATTGGGTTGGAAAAAATCAAATTACAGAAAACTGTATAATATGCTGCCTTTTGTACATGACAGAGAAAATGAGAATATATTTGTATATTCACTTTTTTGCAAAAACAATAAAGGAAAAATAAGTAAAAAACAAACAAAAGAATGGAAAAAAATATATTCAAACCATGTATCTGAAAAGGCCTTAGTATCCAAAATACATAAAGAATTCTTACAACTTGGGGCACCTGGGTGGCTCAGTGGGTTAAAGACTCTGCCTTCGGCTCAGGTCATGATCCCAGAGTCCTGGGATCGAGCCCCTGCGGAGCAGAGAGCTTCCTCCTCTCTCTCTGCCTGCCTCCCTGCCTAGTTGTGATTTCTCTCTGTCAAATAAAATATTTTTAAAAAAAAAGAATTCTTACAACTTAACAAAAGACAGTGCATTTTAGGGATGGATAAAGAAAGAAGAGACATTTCTCCAAAGATACACAAATGCCCAATGATCATATGAAAAGGTGTGCAACATCATTATCCATTAGGAAAATGCAAATCAAAACCACAATAAAATACTACTTCATAGGGGCACTTGGGTGTCTCAGTGGGTTAAGCCTCTGCCTTAGGCTCAGGTCATAATCTCAGGGTCCTGGGATCGAGCCCCACATCAGGCTCCCTGCTTAGCAGGGAGCTGCTTCTCCCTCTCTCTCTCTCTGCCTGCCTCTCTGCCTACTTGTGAACTCTGTCAAATAAATAAATAAAATCTTTTAAAAAAATACTACTTTGTATCCTAGTATGACTAAAATTAATTTTTTATTTTTATTACTTCATATCTTAGTATGACTAAAATTATTCTTTTTAAGATTTTATTTATTTGAGGAAGAGAGAGTGACAGTGAGAGAGAGCATGAGAAGGTCAGAGGTGGAAGAAGATTCCCCACAGAGCTGGGAGCCCTATGTGGGATTTGATCCCAGGACTCCGGGATCATTACCTGAGCTGAAGGAGCTTCCCAACCAACTGAGCCACTCAGGAACCCTAAAACTAATTTTTTTAAAAAGGGAAAATAACAAGTGTTGACAAGGATATAAAAAAATTAATTTCTCAAAAAAATTAAAATTCTTATACATTGCTGGTGGGAAAGTAAAATGGATTACCCACTGTAGAAAACAGTTTGGCAATTACTCAAAAATTTAACATATAATTATGTGATCCAGTAGTTCCACTATTAGGCACATACTCCCAAATAAATGAACACAAGTACTCATACAAATACATACACACAGGGCGCCTGGGTGACTCAGTGGGTTAAAGCCTCTGCCTTCGGCTCAGGTCATGATCCCAGGATCCTGGGATCGAGCCCCGCATCGGACTCTCTGCTCAGCGGAGAGCCTGCCCCCCACCCTTCTCTGCCTGCCTCTCTGCCTACTTGCGATCTCTGTCAAATAAATAAAATCTTTAAAAAAAATACATACACACATTTTCACATCTGCAGTGTTTGCAATAACCAAGAGGTAGTAACAATGCAAATACCCATCAATGGAAGAGTGGATAAAAAGAACTGTGGCATATTCATATAATGGAATATTTAGCCATTAAAAAGAAATGGAAGTGCTGATACACAGGACATGGATGGACCTAAAAAACATCATTAAAAACATCTCCTATTCTTCTATTGTATGATTCTATTTCTTTTTTAAGATGTTATTTATTTGTTCGACAGAGAGACAGCACAAGCAGCGGAGTGGCATGCAGAGGGAGAGGGAGAAGCAGACTCCCCACTGAACAGGAAGACCAACACAGGCCTGGATGCCAGGACCCTGGGATCATGACCTGAGCCAAATTCAGACACTTAACTACTGAGCCACCTAGATGCCCCTATGATTCTATTTCAATGAACTATACACAACAGGCAAATCCATACAAACAGAATGCTGACTGGTGGTTGCCAGGAACTAGAAGGGGAAGGGGAGAAGAAAGCATGAGCACTTAATGGGTATAGGGTTTCCTTTGGAGGTAATAAAAATGTTTTGGAACTGCATAGAAGCAATCATTGTGTAACACTGAAAAAAATGTACTGAATGCCACTGAACGGTTCGCTTTAAAATGGCTATCTTTGGGGCACTGGGGTGGCTCAGTTGGTTAAGCAACTGCCTTCTGCTCAGGTCATGATCCCAGGGTCCTTGGGACTGAGCTCCGCATCCAGCTCTCTGCTAAGCAGGAAACCTCCTTCTGCTTCTCCTCTCCCTCTACCTCTGCCTGCTGTTCTGCATGCACTCTCTTACTCTCTGTCAAATAAATAAAATCTTTGAAAATAAATAAATAAAATGGCTATTTTTATAGTATGTGAAATTTGCCTTGGTTAAGTTTTTAAAAAGAGAGAAGCTAATAAAAATGGTTACCTGAGACAGGACGGTACAAAAAGGCTGGAGGGATAAGGGTGTCAGCAAGACCTCTCCCTATGTATTCTTATATAGCTTGACCTGTAGATATGTTTACAAAGAAAGCAAAAACAACTCCACATTTATTTTATTAGTCTTAGCCTAAATAATAACTTTAGTCACAACATGACTAAAAAAAATATGAGGAGCACTTTTTTATATATAAAATCTTTTTTTTTAAGATTTTATTTATTTGAGAGAGTGAGTGAGCAAGTAAGCAAGAAAGCCCAAGCAGGGGGAGAAGCAGAGGGAGAGGGAAAGAAGCAGTCCTCCTGTTGAGCAGGGAGCCTGACATGGGCTCCATCCCGGACTCCCGGATCATGACCTGAGCTGAAAGCAGACACTTAACGGACTGAGCCATCCATGCACCCCAGTGAGTATTTTTTTGGAAAGTGACTTTAAATACCATAAGATCTTTACATTATGTTTACATTTTAGGAAAGAGAGAGAGGGAGGTAGGGAGGGAAGTTGATGAAACCCACATGGCAACATGGGTTGTTCCTGATTTCACTCCCTTTCACAACAAGAACTATTCAAGAATGAGAAGAGCAATGAGAAAATCCTAGAACACCAGGGTTAATGTGAAGCACCCCCTTGCAGCACAGAGTAGACAGCAGACTGCACCAGAAGAGTAAGAGAAGCAGCTATAAACTGACCACAATGCCATCCCCAAGCCAGCAAAGCACCATGCCTCCAAAGAGGTCTCCCCGAGCCTCTAGATCCTCCAATGGGAAAAGATAATTTGGGGGGGCACAGAACCTGCCACGCTCCCCCCCAGCAGTGTGAGTAGCTATGTTGAAGCCACTAGTCTGACCTCAGTGGGGACTGCAAGGGAATCTGCAGGACCCAGCCTCTGGAAAAGAGACAGTAAAAAGAGGGGTGGGAAAGGAAAAGCAACAATCAACACAAGGATCTTGGCGGACCAAGTCCATACCCACAGTGCCTAAGAAAAATAATCCCAACCAGCAGGCTTTGTTCATCTGTAGAATTACATCAGTGGAACTGTCCAGGGAACTCTGCAGGGTATACAGACTGGCTTGATTTAGATCCTCAAACAAGGAGTTGTGCCAGTCCTAGAGCCAGTCTGCCCCAGTCTGTCACCAGCCAAATAAGGAGCTGAGTCATAGTCTCATCCACAGCTGAGAGTGTCTCCTGGCCATATCTGACAAGATGGACTGGTGGGAACACCTGAAAGTCATGCAGACCAGTGGCACTCAAGTCAAGAGAAGAGCAGGTCGAGCTGATTGTCTGCAGAGCAAAACCAGTGGGTCTGTTCAGCCAGGAAACTTAGGGTGTGGGTCAGCTTGAGTTGAGACAACAAAGAGCTTTGCTGGCTTCAGAGCTGCTTCTCCTACTGTGCCCAGACAGGGAAACTAATTCATAACCTCAATCATTTTTTTTCCTCAATCATTTTTTAATATAGCCTCTAGCCTGCCCACCAGCAAACAACCAGCGTGCATGGGAAACTACATAGCCCATCCAACAGCCTGCTTATAGTGGCACTTGAACAAAGAGTACTGCCTGTGGCTTTCGCCCCTCTGATGGCCTCACATGTCCAGGGAATTTAGTGCACACTCTGGCCTGATTCAGGTCTCCAAGCAACAAGCCATATATGCCCTGGGTCCTGTCCTGCTTCCCATAGTATCATCCTTAACCTTTTCAGTATGCCTGACCAGAGAATCCAGGCAACCACAGGACCCATCTTCAAGTATCACTTTAGTAGTGTTCAAGCCAGCAGTCCTATCTGGCTGTTCTCAAAAAAGGGTACAAAACCTATCTCCAACCTCAAGTTACCTCACTCAAAAATAGACAATAGCAGACCCCACCTGCAAAAGGACATTACCAAGAGGTGCAGAAACCCAAACTGAGCTGACTGATAAAGATCAGTCTCTGCCTAAGCAAACCTGTAAAGACTGGAAAAGCAACCTCAAACGAGCAGATACCAACATAAGGAAATCAAGGATCATGAAGTACCAAGTAAATACGACACAACAAGCTCCAATAACATAAGCTCTAGTAACATTTTAAAAGATGGAAACCTATGAACTATCAGAAAAAGAATTCAAAATTACGCTCTTTAAAAAGTTTAATGAAGGTGCCTGGAAGGCTCAGTTGGTTAAGCATCTGTCTTCAGCTCACATCATGATCCCAGGGTCCTGGAGTTGAGTCCCACATTGGGCTCCTTGTTCAGAGGGGAGTCTGCTTCTCCCTGTGCCTGCCAGTCCCCATGCTTGTGCTCTCTTGCTCTCTGACAAAAGAATAAATAAAATCCTTTTATTTATTTATTTATTTATTTTCAGCATAACAGTATTCATTGTTTTTTTTTAATTTTTATTTATTTTTTCAGCGTAACAGTATTCATTGTTTTTGCACCACACCCAGTGCTCCATGCAATACGTGCCCTCCCTATTACTCACCACCTGGTTCCTCAACCTCCCACCCCCCGCCCCTTCAAAACCCTCAGGTTGTTTTTCAGAGTCTAAAGTCTCTCATGGTTCATCTCCCCTTCCAATTTCCCTCAACTCGCTTCTCCTCTCCATCTCCCCATGTCCTCCATGTTCTTTGTTATGTTCCACAAGTAAGTGAAACCATATGATACTTGACTCTCTCTGCTTGACTTATTTCGCTCAGCATAATCTCTTCCAGTCCCGTCCATGTTGCTATAAAAGTTGGGTATTCATCCTTTCTGATGGAGGCATAATACTCCATCGTCTATATGTACCACATTTTCCTTATCCATTCGTCCGTTGAAGGGCATCTTGGTTCTTTCCACAGTTTGGCGACCGTGGCCATTGCTGCTATAAACATTGGGGTACAGAAGGCTCTTCTGTTTGCTACATCTGTATCTTTGGGGTAAATACCCAGAAGTGCAATTGCAGGGTCATAGGGAAGCTCTATTTTTAATTTCTTGAGGAATCTCCACACTGTTCTCCAAAGTGGCTGCACTAACTTGCATTCCCACCAACAGTGTAAGAGGGTTCCCCTTTCTCCACATCCTCTCCAACACATGTTGTTTCCTGTCTTGCTAATTTTGGCCATTCTAACTGGTGTGAGGTGGTATCTCAATGTGGTTTTAATTTGAATCTCCCTAATGGCTAGTGATGATGAGCATTTTTTCATGTGTCTGATAGCCATAAAATCTTTTTTTAAAAAAGTTTAACTAAAGAACACAGAAACAACTAGAGGAAATCAGGAAAACAAACACATAAGAATAAAGCAATAGACACCATCAAAAAACAAAAACAAAAACATGGAAGAGTAAACCTAGAGGTGAAAAAATATAGTACAAATGAGTAATTCAGCAGAGGGTTTCAAAAGCAGATTAAACATACTGAAGAAAAAAATCAGTGACCTGGAAGCTAAAACATTAGAAATTACCTACTTAGAGAAGAAAAAAAGGCAAAAAGAATGAAAAAGAGTGAAGAAACCCTAGACTTAGAATGAAAAAGAATAAAAATAATGAGACACAATGAAAAGAAAAAATATTCACATTATGGAAATTCCAAAAGGAAAAAAGAAAGGCATAGACAGTATTTTTAAAGTGATAGTGGCTGAAAACTTCCTGAACCTAGTGAGAAAAAGACACCCAGATCCATGGGGTCCAAAGGAACCCAAACAGGTTGAGCCCCAAAAGAGCTACATA
Organism: Meles meles; assembly: GCF_922984935.1. Classification (NCBI taxonomy): domain Eukaryota; kingdom Metazoa; phylum Chordata; class Mammalia; order Carnivora; family Mustelidae; genus Meles; species Meles meles. The sequence continues at coordinate 14,463,641 of NC_060086.1, forward strand.
GACATATAATTTTTAAAAGTCAAATTAAAGAATTTTAAAAGTAGCATAAGTAAAAAAGTTAGATACAAAGGACCCCCCACCCCCATTAATCATTTGGCAGATTTCTCAACAGAAATATTAGGCCAAGAGAAAATAGGATGACATATTCAAAATATGAAAGAAAGTAACTGTGAACCAAGTGTATTATACCTGGGAAAACTGTCCTTCAGAAAAGGAGGGATAAAGACTTTCCCAAACAAATACAAACTAAGGGAGTTCACTGCCACTAGATCTCTCTTACAAGAAATGCTAAAAGGAGCTGAGTGGAAGAAAAAGGATGCTAATCAACATCATAAGAACATTAAAAAAAAGTAGTGTAAAACTCATTGGTAATGATAAATATATAGTCAAAATTAGAACGTGCAATTTGGCAATGATTGTGCATAATTCAGTTACAACTCTAATTTAAAAATTAAAATGAATGTAGCAAAACTTACCATAATTACAGCAACGTGTTAATAGTTACAAAGGATAAAAATATGTAAGATCTAACAGTAATAACCTAAAATATGAGAGGGAGAAATAAAAGTATAGTTTTGAAATATTACTGAAGTTGTCATCAGCTTGAAAGAGGTTATAATTAGAGGATATTTTATGTAAACCTCACGGTAACCACAAGAGAAAAATCTATAGCAATTACACAACAGAATATAATAAGTCAAAGCATAGTGATATCAGAAGAAATCAAAACATAAAAAGCAGTTGAAGAAACAAGGAACAGAACTACCAGAAAACAATGAAGAAAATAGCAATAGTAAGTCATTACCTATCAATAATTACTCTAAACAACATTAAATTCTCCAAGCAAATGACACAGAATGGATAAATGAATTAAGAGTCAATGATATGTTGGCTACAAAAGACTCACTTAAGCCTTAAAGACACACAAAACAGAGTGAAGGAATGGAAGAACTCGATTCAAGCAAATAGTAACCCAATAAAAGCAAGAAAGTAGACATATTTATATCAGACAAAATACACTTTAAAACCGGTAAAAACAAAGAAGGTGAATGCATAATGATAAAAGGGTCTATCAAGATATATTAAGTATTTATGTGCCCAACATCAGAGCACCTAAATATATAAAGCAAAACCTAACAGAGCTAAAAGAATAAATAGTAACACAATAATAGTTGAGGGTTTTAATACCCCAGTCTCAACAATGGATATATCATCTAAGGAATCAATGAGGGGACAGCAGAATTGAACACTACAGACCAAATAGACATAACAGACATTTACAGAATATTCTATCCAACAGAAGCAGAATACACATTCTTCTCAAGCACACATGAAACACATTTTCTAGGATAGACCATATGTTAGGCCACAATGCAGCTCCCAGCAAATTCAAGAACACTTAAATAACACCAAGTATCTACTCTGACCACAATGGCATAAAACTAAAAATCATTAACAAGAGAAAAACTGTAAATTTAAGAACACATAGAAATTAAACAATACTCTCCAAACAACCAGTGGATCAAAGGGAAACTAAAAAGGGAAATAAAGTTTGAAACAAATCAAAAAGGAAACATACCAGAGCATACAGGATGTAGCAAAAGCTGTTCTAAGGTGGAAATTCAGAGCAATTAAATGCCTACATTAAAAAGAAGTACCTCAAAAAAACAATCTAACTGTATGCCTGAAAAACAAAAGAACAAATTAAGCCCAAAGTTGGAAGAAAGGAAATAAAGATTATAGCAGAAATAAAGGAGGAAAAAAAATTAACCAAATTACTGGTTCCTTGAAAAAGATAACAAAATTGACAAAACATTAGCTAGACTAACCAAAAAAAGAGAGGACCCAAATGAACAAAACTATAAATGAAAAAGAAGACATTACAAATGATACCATAGAAATACAATTATAAGAGGCTCCCATGAACATACACAACAAACATTAATACATTAACAGGATCATACACCACAATCCAGTGAGATTTAAGGGATGCAAGGATGGTTCAACAACCACAAGTCAATCAACAGGATACAGTAACAAAATGAAAGGTAAATCATATGATCATCTCAATAGACACAGAAGAAAAAAAAAAAGCACTACACAAAATGCAACATCCATTTAGGATAAAAACTCTCAACAAACTGGGTACAGATGGCATGTACCTCAACATAATAAAGGCCATACAGGACAATCCCATAGCTCACATCATCCTCAGTAGTTAAAAGCTAACAGCTTTTCCTGTAAGAACAAGAACAGGACTCTTGGCAGTTTTATTCAACACAGTACTGGAAGACCTAGCCTCAACAACTAGGCTAGAAAAAGAAATAAAAGGTATTCAAATTGAAAAGGAAGAAGTAATACTGTCATTATTTGCTACTGACATAATACTACATATAGAAAACCCTAAAGAAACCACACACACACACACACACACACACACACCCCAAAAAAAAAAAAAAAAGCCTGTTAGAACAAATGAATTCAGTAAATTTGCAGGAAACAAGACCAATGTACAGAAATCTGCAGTATCTCTATACACTAGTAACAAAAGCATCAGAAAAACAAATCGAGAAAACAATCCCATTTACATCTGCATCAAAAAGAACAAAACACCAACAAACAAATATAACCAAGAAGGTGAAAGACCTGTACACTAAAAACTTTAAGACACTGACAGAAATTGAACAAGACAAAAATAAATGGAAAGATATACCATGATCATGGTTTCAAAGAATATTGTTAAAATGTCCATACTACCAAAGCAATCTACACATTCAATACAATCCCTATCAAAATTCCAATGGCACACTTCCTACAACTAGGACAAATAACTCTAAAATTTGTACAAAACCAGAAAAGATCCTGAACAGCCAAAGCAATCTTGAGAAAGAAAAACAAAGCTGAAGTACTATGCTCCCTGATTTCAAACCATATTACAAAGCTATAGTAATTTCAAAAGTATGGTATTGGGGGGGTAGGGGAAGGAGCACACACACAGATCAATGTAACAGAATTGAGAGTCCAGAAAAAAATCCGTACATATATGGACAATTAATCTACCACAAAGGAGCCAAGAACATACGATAGAGAAAAGATAGATTCCTTCAATAAATAGTGCTGGGAAAATTGGACAGCCACAAGTAAAAAATGAAACAGGACCACTATCTTGTACCATGTACATACTAACTCAAAATGGATGTAAGACCTGAAACTGTAAAACTCCCAGAAGAAAACACAGGCAGTAATCTTAACATCATTCTAACTGACATCTTTGTGGATCTGACTACAAAGGGAAACACAAAAATAAACAGGACTACATCAACCTAAAAAGCTTCTGTACAACAAAGAAAACCATCATCATAAGGAAAATGTAATCTACTGAGAAAATATTTGCAAACCATATCACTGATAAGGGGATAATAGTCAAAAAATATAAAGAACTCCTACAATTCAACAACAATGAAAGCTACAATTAAAAGATGGGCCAAGGACCTGAATCGACATTTTTCCGAAGAACACCAAGATGGCCAACAGGCACATGAAAAGACATTCAGCATCACTAATTACTGGGGAAATGCAAATCAAAATCACAGTGAGATACCAACTTGACCTGTGAGACTGGCTATCATCAAAAAGACAAGAAATAATAAGTGTTGGAGAGGATGTAGAGAAAGGGAGACCCTAACACATTGTTGGTGGGATTGAGAATTGGCACAGCCACTATGGAAAACATTATAGAAAGTCCTCAAGAATGGAACATGACCCAGCTATTCCAATTCTGGGCATTTACTTCCAATACAAAAATGTTACTTCAAAAACACACAGGGACCCCTATGTTTATTGCATCATTATTAATAACACCCAGAATATGGAAACAACCTAAGTGTCCACTGACTACAGCCACAGAAGAATGAAATATTGCCATCTACAACACAGATGAACTTGAAGGGATAATGCTAAGCAAAATAAGTCAGAGAAAGACAAATACCATATGATTTTAGTCATATGTGGAATCTAAAAAAAATGTACAAACAAAATAAAGTCATAGATAAAAAGAACAGACTAGCGGTTACTAGAGGGGAAGGAGGTTGGATGAAATGGTGAATGAGGCCAACTGTATAGTGATGGACAGAAAATGGACTCTTGTGATGATTCTCTGTAATGTGAAGTTTCTAATTATACATCATTAAAAAAAGGGGGCACCTGGGTGGCTCAGTGGGTTAAAGCCTCTGACTTCAGCTCAGGTCATGATCTCAGGGTCCTGGGATTGAGCCCCGCATCGGGCTCTCTGTTCTGCGGGGAGCCTGCTTCCCCCCCTCTCTCTGCCTGCCTCCCTGCCTACTTGTGATATCTCTGTCAAATAAATAAATAAAATCTTTTAAAAGAAAGAAAAAGATAAATAGGTACCTGAGATGTAACATACAATGTGATGACTGTAGTTAACACTGCTCTGTGATACAGGACAATCATTAAGAGCAAATCCTAAGAGTTTACATTTTTACATTTTTCAAGAAGAAAAAATTTTGTTTCTTCTTTCTGTCATATGCGATGATGTATCTCTATGAGATGATGGATGTTGGCTGAACCTACTGGAACAGTCATTACACATATATGCCAATCAAACCATCATGCTACACATCCTTAATTTACACAGTGATGTCAATTATTTCTCAATAACACTGAAAAAAAAGAAAAGCCATGGCTTGTTTTTCATGTGAACTGACCATTATACTATTCAGTATCAATCACGTAAATGCCTTGAGTTCTTCTTGCAGGTTCTGGCAGACACACCTCAATCACACTCCTTGGCTGAACCCTCAGAACCAGAGGTGGCAAGACAGGCTAAAGCTCATTGCCCACAGGCCTGGCCACCCATGAGTCCCTAATCATTACTGCACTCCAAGAAACCTTGCATACTCTGAAATAAACTCACATTAAGTGATCCAGGAAAATCAATGACTTTCTAATTCCTCTTTACTTTGATTTTGAGGCTTCTTAAAAAAAAAAAAAAAACCCTCAAACTAATCCATAGTAACATCATTCTGGATTTTTTTAAAGTATAAGTTTCAAAAAAGATTTTCTTTTCACATAAAATAAATAGACTTAAATACACTAAATTTTCATTTCAAGAGACTTCAGTTGACATGCCCTAAAATATAAAGTTTTTAAATGGCAAGGTATCACTTAATTCTGTATTACATTAGCAAAGGTTAAATTTCAGAAGAAAAATACAGTACTTCAGGAATTTCATGATCCTCTGACAGAGTCTACAGGCAACATTCAATTTTTATCAAGTACAGGTTTAAAGACTGCTTAGCCTTAGCTGATATTTTTAAGACCACACCTTCCCCGACAGTACAAACATACTCATTTCTCTGATTCCTGAGATCTAGCAAAATCACTTCAAACAATTTTTGTCAAGTTTAATATTATATACACAGTTTGGTCTTATTTTATTTTTAAGATTTTATTTATTTGACAGACAGAGATCACAAGTAGGCAGAGAGGCAGGCAGAGAGAGAGAGGGAAGCAGGCTCCCTGCTGAGCAGAGAGCCCGAAGCAGGGCTCGATCCCAGGACCCTGAGATCATGACCTGAGCCGAAGGCAGAGGCTTTAACCCACTGAGTCACCCAGGCACCCTGGTCTTATTTTATAAGCAGCAAAAGATATACAAAAGGTCCTACTTCCTTTCTTAACACAGATGAGAAACTGAACAAATTCCGTACCTCAAATTGGACTTATTCTGAGATGGCTGTAGCAATTACTATTTAAACAGAGCAACTGCTCAAGATATACAAGATATTTGACTAAAATCTACAAAGACTGAACTGGCACCACAGATCTGATTTCTCACAACTTACTTGTAAAGAACAAAAATGGGTGAAAATGTGTCCTCTATCTTCAGGGTTTTCGTATACCAACCAAGAGAAAAATCAACCAATGTTAAACAAAACTACTTTTTTAAAGGAAGAACTGTGACGCTGAAATATACAATTCTGAACTCTATGCAGTGATTTACAGGAACAGGAGTTCTTATTCTATATAATATAGAAACATTTTTAGTTTACTTGTAGCTTTCTCCAGACTTCAATGTATTATGTGTTTCTGTGGGAAACAGAAGAAGGTTAAAACCGCAAAGGAGGGCAAACATCTGGAAATTAGAATCAGGTGTCTAGAATGTCTCACTCTTTGGGTGTATACACACATGTAAGGGGGCTGGGGAGGAAGAGGGGGTACGTGTGTGCAAAGCAAAATCACCTGGAGTCTTAAACCCCACACATCAGAACAGAATGGGGAAAGGAGAAAGGAGTCTGGAAGAACTGTTTCAAAAGGGCTGAAGAATTACGATTCTGCCACACCACAATCCTCCCACCACTTCTGGGCAATTCTATGAAGCAAAGAGAAATTCATTTTCTCCCTTTCTCAGAAAGCCTTGGTACACAGTCAAACCATCTTCTTTTTAAATGTTCAAATTTTCACAAAAGTAAATGGGAGAAGAAATGATTATTAAGAATATGTTAGATTTAGGCAAATGGAAGAGAAAATCAGATTTTTAATATAAAGAAACAGTACCCAAAAAGTGAAATTCTTGAACAGAATATTTCGAATGTATTTTAGTGCTGCATTTCTATGTATTTCCTTCAATGATTACAGTTCTACAGCAAAAAGGAGATTTGAGTTGGCAACAGGCAGACTGGGGACATGCAGGCCATTACCTGGGAATATAACCAATCCCTGCTCATCACTGTGGCATACAATGACAGACACTCAAAAGGAACAAGAACATTAAGAATATCAAACAGTACGAATACGCATCATCCACATAGTGAAAATGTAACAGGGCCAAGAAGCCAAAAACCACTCTTGAAGAGGGCACAGAAGAGACCTCTAAAATGTAAGCTGGCTTGCTTAGATCACACCAGCTGGTGGGTATAGATGGAATCACACTGATGTGAATACCTTCAACTCACTAGATCTAAACCCCGAGATGTCTTACAGATACTCAACTCCCTTAAGGGCCCTACACATATTTCTAGGTGAGCAATCCTGACTCCTCCAAGCATGACAGCTTGACAGACCCCTGTCAAGTGAGATGCATGCATCCCCTGTGAAAAGGGTGGGGGGATTCCCAGTTTGACTTCTTATACTCTAGAGTGGAACATTAAAATAGCTCAGTAAGGCAGCTCATCTAGTTTACAGACACCGTATTTTTCTATTTTGTACACACTACACCCTGCATACCATTCCCCCATGAGGTCCCACTGCCTCTGACTTATCATTATCCTGACAGTTTTTAGTGAACAATGGGGTTGCTGTATTCCCACCCTCCCCATGCACACTCTCTCCCCACACAGGACTGGCCTCCTAGGGCCAACCCCAGACAGGCCCATACCATTGAAGTGCTTCTGTGGCCTCTCAGCCCTACATTTATTACTCTCTGCCAGTTGCCATCTGTATCCAAATCTCAGTTCTATCCCAGTTGAAATCCCAGTCACAAAAAGAATCATTCTGCCTAGTGACTTGAAAAATTTCAATTGCTGACATTAAATTCACTCTGGAGTATCATCAACAGAAATTTCCTTCTCTGTGAGGTTTTATAATAAACCACAACTGATGGTACCTAATGCAATGACAGAGATATGATAGGTCAGTAAAGTCATCAACAAACTAAGATACTGCAAAAAGTAAAAGAAATACACAACATTATTTGTTGAGGAAAGGCTGGAGAGGGAAGAGGGAAAGAATACAATGGATTGGAAGAAAAGGACGGACAACAAGGTAAGTTAAAATGTCGAGAAATATATAATGCCTTCTGGATATTTTATTTTAGTTGAGAAGGGGAAACACATTAGGGGTTCATCTCAGCTGATAAGTTAATGAGCACAATAATAGCTATGATTTGTTAAGCAAGACACTGTGCTAAATGCTTTACACACATTTTCTCTTCTAATCCTTACAAAAACCTTGTGAAGAGATACTAACTTTTCATTTTATAAAGGAGCAAATGGAACACAGACAGGTTATGCAACTTCTGCAAGGTCACACAGCTCATAAATAGCAGAGCCAGGATTTTAACCCAGCTCTTAAACTCATGACACTATCATGTTAAAATGCCAATACACCGTAGCCAACGGTTTAAAAGCACGTTCTCTATGTATTTAGAGATAGCTACCTGTGCTAATATGAATTAATTGTGCTAATATGTGCTAATTGTATCCCTAAGATACAATGTTAAGTGAAAAAAAGACAAGTGTGCTGAGGCTGGTCTCCAAAGTAATATAGCATGCTCCCTTTTGCATCAAGTCAAGGGCTGGGAGAAAAGATACACATGGTCGCACATACAAAAAATATCAATGAAAGAATATTCAAACTGGGAACATTGATGGCCTCAAGCAGAGGGGAGCAGGAGGCTGAGGATCAGAAAAGAGCCTTCTCAGTACTTATACTTTGGCATGGTGTAACTTTTTAACCCACTCATGTAATTTTTCACAAGAAATAAGCAATACATAGTACAATAACTGTAAAAGCTAAAATCCTATAATGGAAGATACCTTACACCTCTCCCTGCCTTCCAAGGCTGAATAAAATTAAAAGACTTACAGACAACAAAGGCACACCTATTTTAGTCATGCATGCTTTCTAGATGTTTTCACCTATGAAGAGTACCTATTACCACTGCTCACATCCTAAACGTGGATCGAACGTGCTGGCACACACAGAAAGAAGAAACCAACTCCTGTGAACATGGGAGGAGACACTGTGGGTAGGAAACCTTGGTGAGACACGGAAGAAACAGGCTGCCAGAAAATCCTCAGTAGACAGACAGGAATGAGCCGAGGCAAGCGCACTCCTGCAGTCCCAGGGAACACAGCGACAGAATCAAGCAGAGCTGCAGAAATGTGAAAGGAAAATGAAGCACAGAAGCATCTAAAGCAAAGTTAGGAAAAGGAATTTCCACTCCCTAATTAGTCTGAAAATAAGAAAGATGAAAACAAAGTCAAAACACAAGAAGACCGGAATTGGTTGAAATTCAGTTAGAAATACGCCTAATTCAGAATCAATGTACATTCCTTTGCTTGCCTTCAAGTATTTACTTTTAGGACCTCTATAATTTTATATTTGTGTGATTCAAAATTATTGGCAATGTTTATTATTAAGCACCCTGCCCCATCCTTTAAAAGGTTTGAATACCATTTGCTCAAAGGAAAGCAACTCTGAGTAGCTTAAGCAAAAAAGGAGGATATACTGAGAAACATGAGGAAAAGCAGAATGTCCACACTTCAGGACAGACAAGAACCAGAGCAGCTCTGAGCTGCAGGCATTCACAGAGCATCATGAAAACAATTCAAGAGATGACACAGCAGAGAAATGGCCAACAGAGGCCCCCGCTGTGGACCAGGACCATTCCTAGAAAATGGTACATTTTTGTAAGCCAGGTGTCACCCTAAATGTTGCCTGCCACACCACCACACTCATACCTAACACTCTCATTTACCATTTACTCTGTGTCTAATATGAACATATTAAGTTCTTAATTTATGTAAAATATGTCAATTTAAAATTACTTCTAATTTTCATTTACAATTAGATGCTTTAAGTTTTTTGTGCATAATACCATAAAAACTTCAATTTATTGATTTGATATTGCAGTTGTTATTGGGAGAATTTGACACCAGAGTCATAAAACAAAGATTGAGCAGCACTAAGCAGAAATCAATGATACAAATGTGTTTATCCATCCATCTTTCAAAGAAGTTTCTGTTCTTCCAGGGAGTCTGTAATTTAAGATACTGCATATGTTTTCAAATAAATGAACAAAATAGGGCCCAAAACTGTAATTTAAGCTCAACATGCCAAAATCTCAGATCCCCTAACTGAAACTCAGCATGAACCACTAAACTACTTTAATACCATAGTCCTCCTAAAATCCACTAATACCACATTATAGTAAATAATAATTGTTTTTATAATTTTTTAAAAAGTTTTAAATGCTTAGTTTCGAAAATCAGAACATTCAGAAAATTTTCCCATAACACAGAGATAAACACTTTCTAGAAAGGTTAGTCTATCCATTCATATTGGCTACACAGATTATAAAACGGTCACCTGTTTCTGCCTTAATATTACATCCCCATTGCTTTTTAAACTTATTATACTTTTCTGTAAGATTTTATATTATTTCAAAAGCAATCTAAGCCCCCTTATTGACAGCCAGAAGATAGAGAAAAGTAAAAGAAAACAAAGAGACAAAGAAAACCAAGAGACAGCTGCTATTAATACTCACATCTCAGTGTGCTGCCAGCCCCTTTCCTGTTCATGCATGTACAAACAGCCCCGTACCACGGAAACTTCCCACATGTGTTCAGGTCACATGCAGAGGGGCAGCACAGTGCAAGGACTAAGAGCAGGGGCTCTGCAGTCAGCCAAAGCTGCATTCAAAACTCAGTTCTACCACTTACTAAGTAGTGACCTTAACCTGTCTGCACACCAGTTTCTTCATCTACAGAATAGGGCTGTAACAAGGTTAGAAGGTCCTGCAGAAAAGGCACTATCACAGGGCTCAGCACATGAGAAGCACTTGGCAAAGACAAGCTACTACACTGTACAAAGCATGCTATATTTTCATTTTTCACCTAATGTATTCTGAATATCTTTCCATGTTAATTAGATTCACTTCTACAACATACTTAAAACCAACACAGTACAGTTTTTCCTCCTACACTGCATCAGTCACTGCATCAGAAAAGAGGACAGAAAAAATCAGACCCTCATCATTTTGGTCAGGGTCACCCACTGCTAACACATATAGACAGAGGACTCCAACCAAGCCAACCTGTTCCCTGAAACTGGGGAGCGAGAGAGCAGTTCTCCAATGTTTCCTTACTAGCTGATTAGGGAGAAGTCACAGGGAATATGAGGTTTGGCTGGAGTTTTGTTTGTTTTGGCTTGGTTTTGTATTTTTTTATAAACATATTTATTGTCAAATCATCTATGATGAAATTCAGTTTACCCAAGAAAGAACAACTTTTGAAACAAAGAAATTGCAGTTTAAAAAAACACAAAAAACCGGGCGCCTGGGTGGCTCAGTGGGTTAAGCCGCTGCCTTCGGCTCAGGTCATGATCTCGGGGTCCTGGGATCAAGTCCCACATAGGGCTCTCTGCTCAGAAGGGAGCCTGCTTCCCTCTCTCTCTCTCTCTGCCTGCCTCTCTATCTACTTGTGATCTGTCTCTGTCAAATAAATGTTTAAAAAAAAAAAAACAAAAAACACAAAAAACCTTAAGCTGCGTTCGAAGCTAATGAAATGCTAAATTATAAATTTTCACTCACTACATCTCCATCAACACAGGAGCACACCACAACTTAGGTTTCACGTTTGATTTCACAGAAAACAGCAGTGAGAAAAACAGATGACCTCTGCCTTTCCAACTATAATATTCTGTGATACTAGATTTAAGTCATTTTCAAAGTCCAGGAGTTTATTTAAAACAACCAGCTGATAATAACATCTTGCCACAAATCACAAATGTCTACATTCTCACCTGCAATTAATTCTGATCCACTGAACTTCTTTATACCTTAACAATGTTCCTCCATATGTATGCTCTTCTTCAAATGTTATTAAAAGTACTTTACCCTTGGGGCGCCTGGGTGGGTCAGTTGGTTAAAGGGCTGTCTTCAACTCTGGTCATGATACCAGGAACCTAGGATAGAGCCCCACAGTAGCAGGGAGCCTACTTCTCCCTCTCTCACTCTCCCTGCTTGTGTGCACGCGCACTCAAGGGTTCTCTCTTCTCCTTTCAAAATCTTCAAGAAAAAAAAAAAGGAGTTTATCCTTGTTCATTTAATCTAGCTCCCAGCTAAGATCCAAGTCCAATTTTTTTCACAGCTAAGATCCCCATTTGGAATGTAAGGAACGCCATTTTGGAATATGTTGGCTAAACACAAAAGTCTTGATGCTGGTCCTTCTGTCTGGAAAAATCCTGTCATTATCTAGACACCAAATTCCTCACTCGGGTTTCTGAATCCCTAGATTCTAACATGGCTTGCCTACTTGTACCCCTGCTAAGATCCTGTTGAAGCTCATCTCCCAGGTTCCGAATCATCTGTCCAGCTGAAAGAGCTCTTCACAATCAACTATATTTAATGTTGTCAGTGTGTCTCCACCTTAATAAGCAATAAGCTCCATGAGAAGGAACTATGTTTTATCATTTATAAATGATACATTTTTATCATTTATCAAAAGATGTATCATTGATATCATTTTATCAAATGATACCATTATCATTTGATCATGTTTTACCAAAGGTAAAGCAGTACCTTTATTGCTTTACACAGTGCCTTGCTCCCTGAAAGCCCTCAGTAAGCACTAAATGAATGAACTCCGCGTCCCTCTCTCTTAAGCTGATCTGTCCACCCCACATCAGTAGAAACTGCTAATGCTCACTTTTCCCAAACCACAAGGCTTTTCATGGAGTAAATTTGAGAAACTGCTTCCAAACACTTCACACTTTGCTATTTGCATCTCACTCCTTCCTCTGGTTTCAGTTTCTTTCTTCTTGAAGGGACACCTTTTAGTAGTTCCTCCAGCAAGTCTATGAGGGATCTTTGTCCTTATCTACAAAGGCTTTATTTCACTTACTCCTGAACATTACTATATATGGACTCAAACAAAATCCCTGCCAGTCTGGACAACAGCTTCCCTCAGGTTGCTTTTGTCTTGTTTCTAACATTTCAACTACAGTGTGTCCAATTTATTTTTATTTAGCCTGCTTGGGTTCTACTGCACTTCTTGGAACTCAGAACTTAGGCCCTGCATTTATTATGGAAAATTTTCAACCATTACATCTTCAGATAGTGCCTGCCACCACCACCACCCCTACTATTTCCTCTTCCTAGAAGCTCACAGAAGGTGGTACTAGACTTTCATACTCATTTCCCGGCTCTTCACCCTTCAGAGCTTCATTCCAAGCAATTCCTTCAGACCTTAAGAATCAGTAATTTGGTGGCACCTGGGTGGCTCAGTTGGTTAAGTGTCTGCCTTTTGCCAGGTCATATTCTCAGGGTCCTGGGATCAAGCCCCACATCTGGCTCCCAGCTCAGCAGGGAGTCTGCTTCTCCCTCTCCTTCTACCTGAGGGCCCCCCTCCCTCCACTCCATGCACTGGTGCTCTTTTTCAAAGAGCTACTGAGTTTACTTTTAAAAACCATAATTTTCATTTCTGTAAGTTCTCTTTGGTCCTTTTCCAAATCTTCTAATCTGTGGTATTCTTTCATTATATTCTTATCTCTTGTATCTCTAATAATTTTAACCAAGGAATCTCTGTCTTATGTCCCAGGAGTACCTCCTGGAATACCAATTCTCCTACTAAAAACTCTGCCCACTCTTCTTCATACTGATTCATTTCCTTGTGTGGCTGGCAATTTATTTATTTATTTACTTACTTACTTACTGCAAGTTCATCTTCAGCATGAACTGTTCCTTCCTTGAGAGTCCCACATTTTTCATTTGCTCTCGAGGACAGTTACACACTTATTTCTAAAGGCTTCATTTGTTTCCACAGGTCTGTACTAATTTCTGTACAGTTTCTGTACATAGTTCTGTACTAATTCTATACAGTTTCACACTAATTTCTCAGCTTGAGGGTTAGCTGCACTGTAAGAAATGTTAAACTTTAACCCACCATCAACGTGATGGACAGCTTTGGGATTCGGATGGTTCTTGTATTCTTTTTATTTCTAACTACATACAACCTCAGAAGGACACATGTTTCTTTGCACTTCCTTGAACTAGGTTTTTCTAGTCTTCTTTTCACAGATGGACACCCGTCAAAGTTTTATGTAGGAAGACCTCAACCCCACCTTCCTTCTTCATAGAGACCTAAGACCGTGTCTCCTGTTCCTTGCTGACACCTTCAGGATCAAGCCCTTGAAGCCTACATCCAGATCTGAGAGCAGGGCAGGCCTTGAGCTCCCAATTACACCCTGGCTTTGAGCTCTCCTTTCACTTCTGGCACCTGGGACTTCCTGGTCTATCAGCCTCAGGAACGCTTTTGTTTGTCCTTAGTATATTTCATCCACAGTTTCCAAGTGTTTGTAGCAGGTGGAAGTCCTCTATATCAGCTCTGGTGGCAATATTGCTAGAAACCTGTGACAGTCACAAAATATGAAACTAAAATGATCACTTCAGGGAATTGTGATGATTACTTACCATTTTGCCAGATGACAACAGCCAACTTTTTTTTCAATCTTGAAAATAGTTTCCAAATTGGTATAAATATTCCCAAGATATATTAAGATCATTTTATCACTATACATTTCAAATGCCTTCATGGCTCTTTTTCCTTGATAATTTCAACAAAAACCACACCTGTTGACTCCATTTTCTCACTACTCATTCATCCCATAACGAACTTCAATCTGATTTGTAGTCCTAGAACTCTTTTGGAATTATACTCAAAGAGATAAACTATTCCCACCTAATCAACAAATCCAATGGTCCCTTCTTTGTTCTCATCTTACTCACCTCCCTGCAGCAATACTATTGCAATTTGACCACCCGACTATCACCCCAGTTAAAATATTTATTCCAGTATCACCACCATCACTATCTACCTCACTCCCATCACTCCAATCTCTTCCTCCTTCAGTTTATCAAGTCACAGCCAGATTAACAGCACTATGCTCCAGTCATGTCAACTTTTCACTCTCCACTCTGCCCCACAGTGGCTCATCACTCTCTGGCACTATGGGAAAAGAAAAGGTGAACAAGGCACAATTCCTGTCCGCAAAAGCATAAAGAATAAGACACAGACAGGATGTATGCTACATGTACTTGCTAAGGCTAAACAACTTACCTGCAACCACACCAAATGATCCTCACAGCAGCTCTATGACGTCGGTGCAAATACTATACCTACTCCAGGGATGAGAAATGCTAAAAGATGCCTAAGCCAACCTTAGGGAGCACAGCTAGCAAATGACTGAGTCCATTTTAGGCCAATCCCATCCTCTTAAACGACAGACTATACCTTCTCCACAAATATTTACAGCAAAAGCCCAGACCTCACCTTTGACTGAAAAATGTGTATCTGATACTTCCTAACAGCTGTTTTGGATGCCCCAAAAGTACCTTGCATTAACATATCAAAAACCGCAAAAATCGCGACCATACTGCCCAAACTGAAGCGGTCCAATCTCAGCAAATGATTGCACTAACCAACTCATCATGCAAGTCAGAAACCTGAACATCACGCATGACATATTCTCATCCTCCTTCCATATCCAAACTATTACCTTACCAAATCCTGTCTTTTGGGGGGAAGGGAGGCGCGTCTTAAATCTGTCTCTACAACATCTACATCTGTCCATCTCCAACACTACCAGCCTAGCCCAGTCCAAAATACTACCTTCTCTCACCTCAACTGCTGCTAGAGCCTGACTTACCTAGAGTCATGCACTCTGGTTTTTCCCAATCTACTCTCAGTTTTGCAACCAAAATGCTTTCTCCCCTTCTTGAGATTATGCTTTTAAAACAGCCAACTGACCATTTCACAGATTTTGGACTCCAGGCCAAAGCTTTAGGCCAATCTTTTACTTCAGGTTCTGAAGCATTAGAAATGTAAACATTGATGATAGCTGGGTTTGAGTCACAGAGATAAAGCCAATTTTCAGTGACAGTCAAGAATGACACCAAACACAGGAACAGAAGCAACCTGAGAGAGGATGACAGAGAGGACAATACCTGAGAGGTTTTGAACACTTGGCTCTAGTTTTTCCTAAGGTAGAGCTGAATCCTAAATTTGCCAAGTTTCAAGGTATTCTTCTTGTTACACTGTGATACCCCAGGATGCCTCCAATGAAATCCTTTTTTTCTTAAGTAGTTCAGACTGAGTTTCTAGCTTGCAGCCAAGAGTCTTAGCTAAGAAAAAGGAAAGAAAAAAACCTTAGAAGAGCCAAGAAGACACACTTAGAAATGGGGAACATGCCTACAAGGCAAAAATAAAACAAATTTGACATAAAGTAAAAATACCTTTGGCCAGATAATATATAAATATGTTCAATATTTGTAAACTCGTGTATCTCCTTTAAAAGGTGTTACATAAAATGCTATAGGGTAAGAGTCACGTTTCCTTTTATGCTCTGCAAATCATCACAGCTTACCATAAATCTAACTACGGAACAAAAAAATTAAAAGTAAAAGCATAACTGTACAATAATATAAATCATGAAGTTGCATATTTAGAAACCCACTCTCTCTGGCAACAGTTTATACATATGTTTGTATAAAGAAATTGTCTTTTTCTAGTAATATTTTACCAATATTCTATCTGCTGGTTGTGATTTGCATTGCCAGGTACTATAAACTCATCTTGCTCATAGCCAAATATTTAATGTATTACATAAGTATACTTACAAGTACTGTAACCATAGACGGAAAAAAATTAGCTGTGAAAACTACAGATTATATCCTCTATAAACACTTTTTCTGTTGCCATCTGGTGGCTCCTGTATTAAATCAACACTGACACTCATTGTATATAAGGGCTTGGTCCACAAAATGAAAATCTCCTATTCTTTTTTCTACCCCATGTAACACACAGGAAGAAGGCAAAAAGAACCGACCTTCACTTTGGAAATAGTCCCTCTTTCATGAATAAACCACAAATACACAAAATAAATTAAGGGTTGCACAAAGAACCCACAGAAACTACAACTTCTGGAGATGATCACCCTTACCTAAGTAGGATAGGTTATACCTATGCAACAAAAGCTGTAAAACTCTCTCCTTAACCGAATTCTTTTTCCTAACCAGTCGTCTACTTGGATTGCTAAAATTCCCACCACTGATTACTCTTAATAAAGGCAACTACTGGGGCACCAGAGTGGTTCAGTTGGTTGAGCATCCAACTCCTGATTTCGGCTCAGGTCATGACATCAGGGTCGTGAGTTGGAGCCCATGCTGGGCTCCGCACTAGATAAAGAACCTCTGTTTAAGATTCTCTCTCCCGCCTCTCTATACTTCCCCACCATCCGTGCATTATATAAACACATACATACATAAATACATAAAGGCAACTACTGGCACTCCTCTTGAAGTAGACATAGCCATTCTTTGGTTGCCTCTCTATATTGTTTTTTTCTTGGAAAGATCATTCATCTTTGTAAAAATCAGGCTTATGTATCTGACAGCTTCCAAACCTCTCATGATAAGGAATCATGTCTAGAATACAGAGGAGAGTTCTGAAAGAGAGAAGGGGCAACAGAACATTGCACCAAATGTTAATTTTATCTACGTAATAATACGGGCCCACCAGTCTAGCCCATTCTCTACAGCCCATATCTCTAAAGGCTGGCCTTGTCAGTTAAATGGATACCTAGCAAAGTCAAAAAAGGATGCAGTCTTGCCCATGTTCAACAAGCTAATCTCCAAAGATCAGTAAATTAATAGATTTACTTGGCTGACAGGCATCGTCAAGAAATTGGATTATTTAACTGATAGCTCTTATCTTCACTAGACATTGTATATCAACAGAGTGCCACTAAGCCTTTCAGAGTGAAAAATAATTCTTGTGTTAATTTTGAGGGCCTTTTGATTTACCTAAGTCCCTAAGGAATACAATTAACCAACATAACATGACTTGAGCACAGAAACGTCAACAAACACCATCTTCCAATCTCTTTAAATTACTGATGGTCACTGTCCTATAAACATTCTCATATCCATCACTATTTCATATCTTTTTAAACTTCTCTCTGCATTAATTACCTCCAGTAGATTTCAATTACTCTTGCCCTTTCTTCTTCCAGCCATTTAAATAAATAAGCAATTCATATTTTTAAGGAAATTTATTTCTCCAAACTGTGGGTTTACACTGATAAATTATGGCACTAATTCATTTTACAGAACCTAAAGTTTTGAACATGAACCATTTTCAGGCTAGAGTAAATACATCATGTGCTAGAGAAATACCGTACTGCATCTTAGTTGTCTTTGATATTGTAAATACCCCGGAAAAAGTAAAATGAAGAGAATTAGGTTCCAAGAGCTAAGACATATGGAGTTACAGAATCCCCAAACAGGACACACACTAGAGTCTAGTAAAGGGCAGAAAGGATAGGACAACATACAGAATATCAGAGAATCAGAGCAGAACAATTTTAATAAGCTAGTCTAACCCCTTCCTTTCACAGGTGAGAAAACAGACCCAGAGAGGCTAAAAGATTTGTTCATATTGCAAGTTAGTTAGAGTGAAATAAAAACCAAGTCTACTGACACTTAGCCCATCGCCTTTTCCATTCACCACATCCATGTTTCTAGGAAAGCTTTGCAAAAGTATTCTCATTCCCACAAAAGACTGTGGGGGCAGGCTAAGGTTTTAGAGCTGCCTGTCAAGAGGCCAGACCACCTAAATACTAGAATAGTAAATATATAAAAAACTAGGGTCTCCTAAAGCAGTGCTCCCATAATATCATTTATTCACTTTTACATTTGGATATAGCAAGAACAGTGTTAATACAATGAATCCCTAAGACTAAAAATATATATCTCCAGAACCAGTCTCAGATATGGGATCAATAAGTGGCAAGTAAGTATCTGTCCAACTCTGACAGATTTTTGCATTTCAGAGATTCACTGAAAAACTTAGGACTAATTTCCATATGCTAGTACAAAACAATGGCAGGAGGTACCATATTCTCTGTCCCAGTTGACAAAATATATTGGTCAAGATCATGGGTACAAATGTTTATGCCTTTTTTACTTAGAGATTTACAAATATAGGGGAAATTTTAAGAAAATAACTTATAGGTATGTTGGAGCCTAATTATAGTGATAAACTATACAAATTAAAATGCTCAGTTACATTAGGTAGCAATGTATCATCACTTAGCAAAAATATTTAAGCAAATAAAACTTAAACATCTTCACTTTTTAAAAAATAATTCTACTATAACTCCTCCTTATATTATACCTTTCAACCTGATTTTTATTCCCTACCCTCAGCTTTACTCATCTTCCATGGATTTGGACTTCAAGGGTCTACTCTTAAAACTACAGCTTTTAGGGACACCTGGCTGGCTCATTTGGAAGAGCATGCAAC